>NC_133329.1:222644205-222999205 GCF_042186555.1 Aquarana catesbeiana | reverse complement strand
TAGAGAGCCGGAATCGCCTTCTGTGAGAAAAAGTGGTATTTGGGTACCTGCCACTGAGGAACCGCACATTCCACAAACATTCCACATTCAACCGCTGGGCATGTGGATGGCTGGGAGCGAACTTCTTCCAGCGGTGCGGCAGCTGGGGCAGGGAAATTTGCCTGGTACAATCTGACGTTGGTGTACCGACAGCAGATTGCCCACAAGTACTTGACTGTGACACACCTAATTCTACACCTTCATTCCTCTCAGTGCAGGTCTCAGAGAGGACTGAAGGTATAGTGGGGTTGGAGATCTCAGCTGATGAGGAGCAAGGAGAGGTCCTCATTGTTCTTTGGTGTGGGTCTTTTAGGGACATGCTTGGCAGGTCAACATATGTCTGGTCGAGCATGTGGTGCCTAAGGGGGAGATGTTTTGGCCACGCGAGATACCCTTGAGACATATGTTGCAAATAGCAGTGGTGTGATCTGATGCACTTGTCTCAAAAAAGGCCCACACCAAAGAACTTTTGGAATAACGCACAGAGACAGAAGCGCCCTGCACATGCAGAGCCTTGCGGTGTGATGCAGTCAGTGTGCTGCCCTTAAGTTGGCCCCTGGAGGGCATCCTGCCTCATTGGTGATGTGCCTCCTCCTCCTCCTCCTCTCTCCTATCAGGCACCCACGTGGAATCAGTGACCTCATCATCCCCTCCCTCCTCATCACTGTAGCAAACTTGGCAATATGCTGCAGCAGGGGCAACATGACTGCCAGATTGCTGTCCTTCTTGGGCACCCCCTCTGTCTGGGCTCACGTTACTGCCTTCCTCTAGCTGAGTACCATCATCGGAGCCTTCATAGTGGGGCTAGGGAAGGAGTGACTGATTCCATTGAGCCAAGGGAAGAGGCTGGGTTGGCAGCTGCTTTGCCAGACAAAGTACCCTGAGCATGGGTGAGAGAGGATGAGGAGGATGAGGACGGCTTGGTCATCCACTCGACCAAGTCTTCCGCATGTTGCGGCTCAACATGGCCAGCTGCCGAAAAAAAGACCAAGCATGTCCCACGGCCACGTGCTGATGAGGATGCACCGTGTCCATGACCATCGCTGTTGCCTCTAGACACAGAGCCTGCTTGCCCTCTTTTATTGGCTTGTGACTGTCTGCCTCTCCTTGTTGGCCTTCCAGATGTACTAATGGCCTGCAGTGAGATGTAGCTGCACTAAGCTGGGATATATATATTATATATATATAGCAAAATCAACTGCCTGCCTGTAGTATTATTAGTATGAGAACACCAGCAATCTTCTACAAGTAGCTTTAGCTGAACACTGTGCAGAGGTCGCACTACACTAACTTGTAGCTTTGGCTGAACACTGTACAGAGGTCGCACTACACTAAATCATAGCTTTAGCTGAACACTGTGCAGGGGACGCACTACACTAACGTTTAAATAATGTAGCTGCCTGCAGTAGTGATAGGATCAGGAAAACACCACCAACCTTCTACAGGTAGCTTTAGCTGAACACTGTGCAGAGGTCGCACTACACTAACGTGTAAATAATGTAGCTGCCTGCGGTAGTGATAGGATCAGAAAAACACCACCAATCTTCTACAGGTAGCTTTAGCTTAACACTGTGCAGAGGTCACACTTCACTAACTTGTAGCTTTAGCTGAACACTGTGCAGAGGACACACTACACTAACATTTAAATAATGTAGCTGCCTGCGGTAGTAATAAGATCAGGAAAACACCACCAACCTTCTACAGGTAGCTTTAGCTGAACACTGTGCAGAGGAAGCACTACACTAACATTTAAATAATATAGCTGCCTGCGGTAGTAATAGGATCAGGAAAACACCACCAATCTTCTACAGGTAACTTTAGCTGAACACTGTGCAGAGGTCGCACCACACTAACTTGTAGCTTTAGCTGAACACTGTGCAGAGGTCGCACTACACTTACTCATAGCTTTAGCTGAACACTGTGCAGAGGACACACTACACTAACATTTAAATAATGTAGCTGCCTGCGGTAGTAATAGGATCAGGAAAACACCACCAATCTTCTACAGGTAGCTTTAGCTGAACACTGTGCAGAGGTCGCACTACACTAACTTGTAGCTTTAGCTGAACACTGTGCAGAGGTCGCACTACACTAACTCATAGCTTTAGCTGAACACTGTGCAGAGGACACACTACACTAACAGTTAAATAATGCAGCTGCCTGTGGTAGTAATAGGATCAGGAAAACACCACCAACCTTCAACAGATAGCTTTAGCTGAACACTGTGCAGAGGACGCACTACACTAACATTTAAATAATGTAGGTGCCTGCGGTAGTAATAGGATCAGGAAAACACCACCAATCTTCTACAGGTAGCTTTAGCTGAACACTGTGCAGAGGCCACACCGCACTAACTTGTAGCTTTAGCTGAACACTGTGCAGAGGTCGCACTACACTAACTCATAGCTTTAGCTGAACACTGTGCAGAGGACACACTACACTAACATTTAAATAATGTAGCTGCCTGCAGTAGTAATAGGATTAGGAAAACACCACCAATCTTCTACAGGTAGCTTTAGCTGAACACTGTGCAGAGGTCGCACTACACTAACTTGTAGCTTTAGCTGAACACTGTGCAGAGGTCGCACTACACTAACTCATAGCTTTAGCTGAACACTGTGCAGAGGACACACTACACTAACATTTAAATAATGTAGCTGCCTGCTGTAGTAATAGGATCAGGAAAACACCACCAACCTTCTACAGATAGCTTTAGCTGAACACTGTGCAGAGGACACACTACACTAACTTGTAGCTTGAGCTGAATACTGTGCAGAGGTCGCACTACACTAACTCGTAGCTTTAGCTGAACACTGTGCAGAGGTCGCACTACACTAGCTCGTAGCTGTAGCTGAACACTGTGCAGAGGTCGAACTACACTAATGCCGCGTACACACGGTCGGACTTTTCGTCTACAAAAGTCCGACAGCCTGTCCGACAGACTTCCGACGTACCTTCGGCGGACTTGCGGCAGACTTTGTTACGAACGGACTTGCGCACACACGACCACACAAAAGTACGACAGCCTAGTACGCGGTGACGTACACCAAGTCCGACGAGACTATAAAACGGAAGTTCAATAGCCCGTACGACACCCTTTGGGCTCCTTCTGCTAATCTCGTGTTTATCTCGTGTTAGTAGAAGTTTGGTGAGAGACGATTCGCGCTTGTGAGACTCGTATTTTTCAGTTCGTTTTAACTGTTGTTCAGTCTGTGCTTGTGAGGTTTGTATCTGCTTTTCAGTGCGTTTGGTCAGTTGGCATTGAGAAATCTTTGTTTTATTGGCCGCTCGTTCCTGATTTTCAGGTCGTTCTTCACAGGCCTTGCTGTTCTTCAGTGCGTTCTGTTTAGTGCGTTCTGACCAGCCGACCGTTTTGAAGCCATGTTACCTGTACGTACTCGTCGTAGAGCTCGTGCATTGTATGTGCTTGGTGCTGTAGTTTATTCTTCAGCCCAAGACCAGTCCATGAACAGGGCGAGGAGGAGTTCATGGACCAAGAATTGGTTGCTTCAGCGTGACCAGTTCTGTCACATGCCTTTGCTCCGTGAGATCTGTGAGAATAATCCTGAGGATTTCAGGAACTTTCTCCGGATGACGGACCCCGTTTTTGACCGTTTGTTGGCTTTGCTGACCCCCTATATCAGCAGGCAGGATACCTGCATGAGGCAAGCCATCACTCCGGAGCAGAGGCTGGTCGCTACCTTGCGGTATTTGGCCACAGGGAGAAGCCTGCAGGACCTTAAGTTCTCGACAGGCATCTCCCCCCAGGCTCTGGGGATCATTATCCCAGAGACCTGTTCTGCCATCATACAGGTCCTGCAGAAGGACTATATTAAGGTAAGATATTTTTCTTTTATTAGCATCACATGTTCTTTTATGTAATCTTTGATAATATAATGTATTTCTTGCTTCAAACACTACTTACCATCATTGCAATATAGTGTGAATGTCCCCTTTTTATCCTCACACATGCTGGAATTTTTTCCTGTTATTTTTTGTCATGCATGTATATTTTCCTTCAATAACCTTCCCAGCATGAAGTGATGGGAACATATCCACCTAGTCTACTCATTTGGAATGTATTTTGTTTGAGTGTATTTAGTTTGCTGCTAATGAGCAATTATCTAGATTTCACAACCCCCCCCCCCCCCCCACCTAAACTCACTCCAAATAGTTTGCTGCTAATGAGCAATTATCTAGATTTCACAACCCCCCCCCCCCACCTAAACTCACTCCAAATAGTTTGCTGCTAATGAGCAATTATCTAGATTTCACAACCCCCCCCCCCCCCCCACCTAAACTCACTCCAAATAGTTTGCTGCTAATGAGCAATTATCTAGATTTCACAACCCCCCCCCCCCCACCTAAACTCACTCCAAATAGTTTGCTGCTAATGAGCAATTATCTAGATTTCACAACCCCCCCCCCCCCCCCACCTAAACTCACTCCAAATAGTTTGCTGCTAATGAGCAATTATCTAGATTTCACAACCCCCCCCCCCCCCACCTAAACTCACTCCAAATAGTTTGCTGCTAATGAGCAATTATCTAGATTTCACAACCCCCCCCCCCCCCCCACCTAAACTCACTCCAAATAGTTTGCTGCTAATGAGCAATTATCTAGATTTCACAACCCCCCCCCCCCCCCACCTAAACTCACTCCAAATAGTTTGCTGCTAATGAGCAATTATCTAGATTTCACAACCCCCCCCCCCCCCCCCACCTAAACTCACTCCAAATAGTTTGCTGCTAATGAGCAATTATCTAGATTTCACAACCCCCCCCCCCCCACCTAAACTCACTCCAAATAGTTTGCTGCTAATGAGCAATTATCTAGATTTCACAACCCCCCCCCCCCCCACCTAAACTCACTCCAAATAGTTTGCTGCTAATGAGCAATTATCTAGATTTCACAACCCCCCCCCCCCCCCCCCACCTAAACTCACTCCAAATAGTTTGCTGCTAATGAGCAATTATCTAGATTTCACAACCCCCCCACCCCCACCCTCGTTAAAATTTGCTGGAATGTTTGGTGTTGATTTGTCTAAAGCAAATATATGTGGCACTTTGCAAAATGCATGTGCACTCTACAAGTGCATTTGTTCCAGTGCTTTAGTAAATGAGCAGAAGCTCTGCTGATTTCCATCATCAAATCATATGCAAGCCTCAAAGTGTTTTCATTAATTGCCCTTGCATGTGATTGTGTACTCCTTGCAACATGAATGCCTTTTTACATTACCTCATTTACTGTAAGCTGGTTAGCAACTGCACCTGCAGAGTGCGACAACTGCAGTCTTGTAGCCTTTTTAGTCCCTAAATTCCTGCGTGTCCTAAAAGTAATTTTTTTTAGGGATTTCACAACCCCCTAAAATGTAATCAATGTTCCATCAGAGGGGGTGAGCAATCTGATAAGTGTGCCTTTCCATATTAGTTATTCCAGAACAATTAAATTATTGAATGTTATACTGATGCTGGGGAATAATGTTTTTAATTGTCTAATTTTCTTGCAATGTTAGCTTACAAATTAATTGATTTTGGTTTTCTTTTTTGATTTCCCAGTTTCCTTCAACGCCACAGGAATGGCAGACTGTGGCATCCCATTTTGCCAGCCGTTGGGACTTTCCCAATTGTGGAGGGGCTATAGATGGGAAACATGTCCACATTGTGCCACCACCCCATTCGGGGTCATATTATTTTAATTATAAGGGGTTCCACAGTATTGTTTTAATGGCGGTGGTGTCGGCACACTATGATTTTTTATATGTGGACGTGGGGAAGAATGGCCGGATGTCGGATGGAGGAGTATTTGCCCAGACGGAGTTCTGCCAGCGTCTCCAGAGTGGTGGCCTGGGATTGCCACCTGATGAGGATAACGTGGAAGGACTCCCCTTTGTCTTCATTGCCGATGAAGCCTTCGCTCTCAGCAAGCACCTCATGAGGCCATTCCCCCAAAGAACACTCACCCCGGAGAGGAGGGTTTTTAATTACCGGCTGGCCAGAGCTAGAAGAGTGGTTGAGAATGCGTTTGGAATTCTGGCCAGCCGGTTCCGCCTGTTTCAAACAGCCATTAATTTGGCGGAATACAAACTTAATTTTATCATTTTATCGTGCTGCATTCTGCACAACTTTTTAAATAAGCATGCTCCAAATTATATAGGCACAGTTGGGCCTGAGGCCGGACAAATAGAAGCCAACCTTACAGGCCTGGATACTGTCCGTACTGGCTTGGCCCCCCAAAGTGCCCGTCAAGTTAGACAGCAATATGTTAATTATTTTATGGGTAGGGGGGCCATTGCAATGGGCCAGGATATATAATTTTTGCCAATAAAAAAATTATTGATGAAATCTTGCATTATATTTATTGCTTGCCTTTCTTTTGGGCTGTCTCCTAGGTTATGGTCGAGCAGTTGTAGTGCCAACTGTATTGTAATTTTAAATGTCTAAATAAGCTCCATTGCCACTGTAAACAACTTTTTTACAATTATAACTAAAATGATACTGAGCCTTGAAATAACAAACCACACATTTATTTAATTCCTATAAGGAGATGTTTTTATTAATGGTTGTTATGCATTCAGTTCTGCATTTAGTATAAAATGTTCATTGACAAAAATAGAATGATATCTTAATAATGTAGCAAAATATAATTATATCTAAATATTTATACCTAAATCCACAAAAAATTATTTTTGGCTTTTTGATTTTCACAAACAGGCTTTTTTTTTGGTTTTGGGAAAATCAAGTTTTGTTTGTGTTTTTTTTTTTTTTTGGTTTTTAAAGCAATTTTTGTGTTTATGTTTTTATTTTTTTAGCAAGTTATTTTTGTTTTTATTATTTTTTTTGAATAAAGTTTGTCTATTTTTGTTTTTTTGTTTTTTAAAATCAAGTGTTTTTTAATTTTTTTTTTTTTTTTTAATCATGTTTTTTATTTTTTTTTGGTTTTTTAAAATCAATTTTTTATTTTTTTTTGTTTTTTTAAAATCAAGTTTTTTCTTTTTTTTGTTTTTTTAAAATCAAGTTTTTTCTTTTTTTTGTTTTTTTAAAATCAAGTTTTTTCTTTTTTTTGTTTTTTTAAAATCAAGTTTTTTCTTTTTTTTGTTTTTTTTAAATCAAGTTTTTTCTTTTTTTTGTTTTTTTAAAATCAAGTTTTTTCTTTTTTTTGGTTTTTTGAAATCAAGTTTTTTTTTTTTTTTGGTTTTTTTAAATCAAGTTTTTTATTTTTTTTGGTTTTTTAAAATCAAGTTTTTAATTTTTTTGGGTTTTTTAAAATCAAGTTTTTAATTTTTTTTGGTTTTTTTAAATCAAGTTTTTTCTTTTTTTTTGGTTTTTTAAAATCAAGTTTTTAATTTTTTTGGGTTTTTTAAAATCAAGTTTTTAATTTTTTTTGGTTTTTTAAAATCAAGTTTTTTATTTTTTTTGGTTTTTTAAAATCAAGTTTTTAATTTTTTTGGGTTTTTTAAAATCAAGTTTTTAATTTTTTCTGGTTTTTTAAAATCAAGTTTTTTATTTTTTTTGGTTTTTTAAAATCAAGTTTTTAATTTTTTTGGGTTTTTTAAAATCAAGTTTTTAATTTTTTTGGGTTTTTTAAAATCTTTTTTTTTATTTTTTTTGGTTTTTTTAAATCAATTTTTTTTATTTTTATTTTTTGTGTTTTTTTGAAAATCAATTTTTAATTTTTTGTGGATTTGTGAGGTATTTACAAGAAACAGCCCTCCTTTTTTACATTAGCTTAAACAGCCATTTATGTTCTGGCCAAAACAAAAAAGAGAAGGCCCAGAATGGGGTCAGCAAAACAGGAAATGAAGGACATGATTGATGTTTTGGGGTTTAAAAAAGGGCATTTAGATTCGACCCAAAACATCAATCATGTCCTTCATTTCCTGCTGCATACGATCCAGCCGATTCCGCATTTGATCGATCTCCCCATTCCAGGCCATGATTTGAGCAATTAGCCGTTGGGCACTGTCTGGGGTAAAATAGTCAGTTGGACCTAAAGTGGAATGAAAAAAAAAATATGTTTAGAAATATGCACACATAAGTTTACCTTACCATAAAGCTGGTGTCTCAGACACTGACCTGGTGGGGTGCCCATGTCGCAAAGTTCATTAACATCCTCGGGGGTGGCGCTGTTGCTTGACTCCAGCACAACCAGATCACCTAAAATAGAGTAGAAAAATTACATAAAATAAAAGGCAGCCATGCATAGATTACCGTAAGCTGGTGTGTCAGACACTGACCTGGTGGGGTGCCCATGTCGCCCACCTCTCCTTCCTCCACATCCTCAATGGGACTTGGGCTTATTTCCCAATCATGTTTTGCTTTGGGTTGGCTGAGTGATTTTTCCCCTATGTGAAACAAAAAATTATTTTAATCTAATTAGCACACAGATATTTTAGTACATAGTAATTTTCCAACATTTGTAATGAAGTGGTTTGTGTAGAGTTCCTATTTTACCTCAATATTTAAAATTAGAAAGACATATCGGATAGATAGATATCAATATCTCAAAATATAGTTACTAATCTTTTGATCTCTCTCTATATCTGGAACAAAATCTCAAACTATCTAACTAAATGTAAAGCCAAAAAATTAAGATAACTTCAAATCTTCCAAAAGAATGTTTTAAATTTCTATATCTATCTATCTATCTCTATATTTCTCTCTCTCTCTCTCTCTCTCTCTCTCTCTCTCTCTCTCTCTCTCTCTCTCTCTCTCTCTCTCTCTCTCTAGTTTATATATATTTATATATATATATATATATATATAGTTAGATATATATATATATATATATATATATAGTTATATATTTATATATAGTTATATATATATATATGTATGTGTATATATATGTATATATGTATGTGTATATATATATGTGTGTGTATATATATATATATAGTTATATATATATATATATATATATATATATATATATGTATGTGTATATATATATATATATATATATACATATATATATATATACACACACACACACATATATATATATATATATATATATATATATATATATATATATATGTGTGTGTGTATATATATATATATATATATATATATATATATATATATATATATATATATATATATATATATATATATATATATATATATATATATATATATATATATATATATATATATATATATATATATATATATATATATATATATATATATATATATATATATATATATACACACACACATATATATATATATATATATATATATGTGTGTGTATATATATATATGTGTGTATATATATATATATATATATATATATATATATATATATATATACACATACACATGTATATATATGTGTATATGTATATATAGATATATATCTATAGATATGTAACTAACGAGGTTTCTTAAAAGATCGTTTAAAACGATGAAAACAAAAATCGGATAGGAAGGAAAAGCACATGGAGCAATATACAAGGTAATAAACACAAGATAAAAACACGACAAGTACTTACTTTTTTTAAGAACTTTCCGGATACGTCGGTATTGATCCGGCTCCCTGAGTTTCAGGTCAGACCATCTTTTTCGCAGTTGGTCTTTGGAGCGCTGGACCCCAAAAGATGCCTGCAAAGTTTCCACCACCTTCGCCATTATTTTGGCCTTGCGCAAATTTGGCCGTGCGTACGGCCCATACTTCCCATCATAGTCGTCTTTGTGAAGAATGGCCACCATCTCCACCATCTCTTTAAAACTCATATTAGAGGCCTTAAATCTAGGCCTCACAGATTTTGTTGACGTTCCAGCCTCCGGGCTGTCTCCACTACCTGAGGTCGTCAACATTTCAGGTGTCTCCGCCATTCTTTAACTCCACTACGCGCCGTAACAAAAAATGGGCGGAGAACATGAGTTAAAATCGAACGTCAGGGGCGGGCGACGCAGGCGGAGTTTCACACATGCGTAGTGTATAAAGAGGGGCCTTGCGCACGTGTCGTACGTACGTTCTGTGCGTCGAATTAGGGGGCGGAGAACATGAGTTAATTTCGAACGTCAGGGGCGGGCGACGCAGGCGGAGTTTCACACATGCGTAGTGTATAAAGAGGGGCCTTGCGCACGTGTCGTACGTACGTTCTGTGGTAGGTGATAGTGGACCTGGACGTTACAAAACGAAGGTAATTTTAGATATATTCTTTTTTTTTTTTTTTTTTTGGTTTTTATGGTCATGACTTTGTAGCAAGCGGCCTATATGGCTTGATAGATTGATGAGGCCTACATAGGGAGAAGATGATGAGGGGTTAGCCGAAACCTATAATAAAAGTGTTTTTTGTCTTGTGACTTCATCTTTTCCAGATATAATGAATCCCCTATTTAAGGATCCAGAGTTCCTTACATCTTTTATTTCCAAATATCGAGAGATGAGGAATTTGTGGGAGGTGAAACACCCTCAGTATTATGCTAAGCATGTGAGGAAGTCAACGCTGGAGAGACTTCTGGCCTTTGTCCAGGCGACCATCCCGGAAGCAACAATGGAGACATTGCTCAAGAAAATTGGGGGCTTGAGGAACATGTATAAGAGGGAGCATAAGAAGATCCAGGAATCAAGGAGATCAGGAGCATCAGCAGATGATGTTTATGTACCCAGGCTGTGGTACTACAATCAACTCCGTTTTCTGGATGACCAGAATGAAGCCAGGCCATCACTTTCAACCCTTCCCTCCACCCTTCCCTCCACCCTTCCCTCCACCCCAGCAGAGGCTGATGAGGAGCAAGCTGGGTCTTCCATCCTGGATGAACCAGATATGACCATCTGGAGTCAGGTAAATTATTTTAACAAATATTTACTGTACTAATATTAATGATGTTAACTGGATGTTATAATTGTCTAAAATAATTTGGCACTCAAAATTGGGTATACATATCAATTGACAGTAGTGGCTAAATATGTTTGGCACCTGCTTGAAATAATTATGGTGTCTGATTAGACTCTTTTATTAAAGAGAAGTATTCACATTGAATTTGCTATTCATGAGAAGCAAACTGTGTGTCATTGATGAACCCAAAAAAATATACTCAAACTATTGTCCTTTTTTTATACACAGGATGAGTCCATCCAGGAGGAATGGGGGGAAAGTGGCAGGCAGGAGGAGACCAGGCCCATGGACAGCCTGGAGGAGGCCGGATTCACCATCATCCTGGAGGAGGCTGGGCCCAGTGTCAGGCAGGAGGTGGCTGCTCCCAGTGAGGTGGCTGCTCCCAGTGAGGTGGCTGGGCCAAGTGAGGTGGCTGGGCCAAGTGAGGTGGCTGGGCCCAGTAGGAGCCTGACCGAATCCCAAGTGCCTCCCCTCCACCTTCCCAAAAAAAGGGCCAGGAAGGGGATGGTCACACAGGACGCATCCCTGCGCCTCATGCAAGAGGCCACCCGTTTTTTAAGGAGCCCCCCTGAAGCGGAAGAATCCTATGGCTGCTACTTAGCCAGCAGGCTTCTTCAGATGAATAGGGAGCAGCGCCTCATTTGTGAGCGCCTATTTGGGGAAACAATCCATAAGGGGCTGCAGGGCACGCTAACACAAAACACCCAACTACATGAGGCAGCCCCCCCTCCTCCTCCTCCTCCTCCTCCTCCTCCTCCTCCTCCTGCCACAACTGAAACACCAGAGCCACAGCCTCAAAAGAAGGCTACAGGGAAGGCTGCAGGGCAGCGTGGAGGAAAGGCTGCAGGGAAGAGAAGAAAATGATGACCTGGGTTCAGTCTGGTCTGACAGAAGACGCAGGCTGTTGTAGGACCACAGTCTGGGGACATCTAGATCATCTGCTGGTGCTGTTGATCTCTGGGATTCTTGGACCAGATTGTGCTCCCTCTTATATGGACTCCTCAAGATCCCAATTTTCTGGTACACCGACTTTTTCCAGCGTTGACTTCCTCTTTATTTTATTTTGACCATGAATAAATGGATATTTTTTGAGTTTAGCAAAAGACTTTATGTGTTTTCTTTGAAATCATTGATTTTACACACAATGTTAAATTAACAAGGGACAACAATCTCATTGAGTTTGAAAAAAAACACACCAAAAATACATTACTAATGTTAATAATGTTCAAGTGGTAAGTCTTGAAAATCCAAAAAATTACGTAACCAAAAACGGTGCTTTGGGTTAACTTTATCTAAAAACTAAAAAATAAACACTATAAAAAAAAAAAAAAAAAATAATGGGTTCTTTGTGTTAACTTTACAAACCTAAAAAAAAAAAAAAAAAAAAAAAAAAAAAAATAAAAAGGGGAAAAAGTATTATTAGTATGGAAACATTGTTTTAAAAAGGCATACTATATCATTCATGAGATCAAAGAGAAAAAGAATCCAGAAATCAGTTTGGGAGAACTCTGATTATGAACAGCAAAACACCTTCGTTCTTTAGAGCCTTCGTAAAGAAGAAATAAAATGCGCTGCATTGAACGATCACAGATTTTGCAGCGTGATGAATGTGCTACCTACAATACGAACACTAGTTTTACTAGACCGAGTGCTTCCGTTTAGTTTTTGCTTATGAGCATGCGTCGTTTTTTTGTCCGTCGGACTAGCATACAGACGAGCGGACTTCGGGGTCCGTCGTACTTACGACGTAAAGATTTGAAGCATGCTTCAAATCTAAAGTCCGTCGGATTTGAGGCTAAAAAAGTCCGTTGAAAGTCCGGAGAAGCCCACACACGATCGGATTACCAGCCACCTTTAGTCCGTCAGCGTCCGTTGGACTTTTGTAGATGAAAAGTCCGACCGTGTGTACGCGGCATAACTTATAGCTTTAGCTGAACATTGTGCAGAGGTCACACTACACTAACTTGTAGCTTTAGCTGAACACTGTGCAGAGGTCGCATTACACTAACTTGTAGCTTTAGCTGAACACTGTGCAGAGGTCGCACTACACTAACTTGTAAATAATGTAGCTGCCTGCGGTAGTAATAGGATCAGAAAAACACCACCAATCTTCTACAGGTAGCTTTAGCTGAACAACAGAGACAACATCTCTCTGGGGAGATCTTCTCATTTTATGGTCCCTGCAGAGGGCAAAAATCTGCATGCCTGATAGACCCTGCCAAGGAGGGGGTCCAACACGGAGGGTAAAAGTCCACCTTTATCACTTTCTCACTTATTGGAGTCACCGCCAGTGGATTTGCACCATCCTGCACATCTCTCTCCTTTGTCAATCCACTCATAGGGGGATTAGTTGCTGCTGAGCTGTGTAGTGGATGGAAGCTTTTTTTCACTGATGAACTTTTTATATTTGAACCCATGGACTGAGTTTGTTTGATTTTCAGATTTTCACGCTATTAATATCATTGTATTTCACATGTACACATTTTTTGTTTCTTCTTTTTATTTGAGTTTTTATGTTTTGCACTTATATATTTTTACCACTCATGGAGTCATTTACTTGCTCTCAGTAGATTGTGGTTTTTACTACTACCCACATGTATTCACATCTATGTGTGTATTTTCATATAATTAGCGCACTTTATTTATTTTTTATTTAGCTTTAGCTGAACACTGTGCAGAGGACGCACTGTAAATACTGTAGCTACCTGACTGTGGTACTAATAGGATCAGAAGAACACCAGCAATTTTCTTCAGGTAGCTGTAAATACTGTAACAACACCTGCCTGCCTGTCAGTAGGAAGAGAATAACAAGAACAGATCTAGCTAAACTGAATACAGTGTATATATATATATATATATATATATATATATATATATATATATATATATATATATATATATATAACACCTGGGATGCATATATATACACAATACACTGTAAGTGCAGCTAACTGACTGACTGTCCTGCCTAATCTATCTAACTTAAATCAAATGACACTGTCTCTCTGTCTCTGTCTCTCAACGCCGGAACACACTACACAGGGCCGACGTGCAGGCAGCCTATATAGTGTGGGGCGTGTACTAAACCCCCTGAGCCATAATTGGCCAAAGCCACCCTGGCTTTGGCCAATTACAGCTCTCTGTACAGACGGCGCTGTGAATGGCCAAGCATGCGGGTCATAGTGCATGCTTGGCCAATCATCAGCCAGCAATGCACTGCGATGCCGCAGTGAATTATGGGCCGTGACGCACCACTTGTATTTTGCGCGAACGGCCCATGTCGTTCGCAATTCGGCGAACGACCGAGCGGACGATGTTCAAGTCGAACATGGGTTCGACTCGAACATGAAGCTCATCCCTAGTTGCCTATAATTTGTACTATAATTGTATAAAGAGATAATAAATCCATGTATTTCTTGCCCCTTCTTGAACAGACCATTTTTTGCAATACGGCACTGCGTCGTTTTAACTGACAATTGTGCAGTCATGCAACGTTTTACCCAGACAAAATTTATGTCCTTTTTTCCCCACAAATAGAGCTTTCTTTTGGTGGTATTTGATCACCTCTGTGGTTTTTATTGTTTGCATGATAAACAAAAAATAGCAACAATTTTGAAAAAAACACAATATTTTGTACTTTTTGCTATAATAAATACCCCCCCCCCCCAAAAAAAAAGAAACACTTCTCTTAATCAGTTTAGGCTGATATGTATTCTTCTACATATTTTTGGTAAAAAAAATTGCAATAAGCGTATATTGATTGATTTGCGCAAAAGTTATAGCGTATACAAAATAGGGGATAGATTTATGTCATTTTTATTATTATTATTTTTTTTACTAGTAATGATGGCGATCTGCGATTTTTATCGGGACTGTGACATTGCCGCGGACAGATCAGACACTTTTGACACTTTTTTGGAACCATTGACGTTTATACCGTGATCAGAGCTAAAAATAGACACTGATTACTTTATAAATGTGACTGGCAGGGAAGGAGTTAAGACTAGGGGGCGATCAAGGGGTTAAATGTGTTCCCTCACTGTGTGTTCTAACTACTAACTACTTAGTAGGAACACACAATCTGTCTCCTTTCCCCTAACAGAACCGGGATGTGTGTGTTTACACATACATCCCTGTTCTGGTTCTGTCCCGAGCGATTGCGGTTGCCTGGCAGACATCGCGCCCAGGGGGCACGTGCATCGGCTCAGGGGACACACTGCGGGCGCCTGCAGTAGCATCCTAAAGAGCCGACGTATACATATATGGCGATTTGCCCAGCCATGCCAACCTGCCACAGTGTAACTGCAGTGGATGGTCAGCTAGCGGTTAAACATATAATGTTACTGACATAATATCAATTGCTCTTTCTGGACACATTGGGGTTTATTTACTAAAGCTGGAGAGTGCAAAATCAGGCTCACTTCTGCATAGAAACCAATCAGCTTCAAGGTTTTATTGCCAAAGCTTAATTGAACAAACTGAGGTTAGACGCTGATTGGTTTCTATGCCAAAGTGAGCCTGATTTTGCACTCTCCCGCTTTAGTAAATAGAGCCCATTCACTTCAGATTTAAAGCATAAGAGATAGATGTGTGTTCTGCATGCCATTCAGTAGATTTGCATGTGAGTATACAATAACACTGAGTATGTATTTTCTGTGGCTCTCAGCTGGGATAGCTTTGGCTATTTTCTTACCAGAGTTTGCAGATTTTATGAATTATTTGTTGTAATTGTTCTTTACAGATTATAAGCACATTTGCTGAGCTTTTGCCAATTATCATTCTCACCAAATTTGAGAATTTGGTGGATATTTATTGGATAAAACAAAATAAAGATCTCTATGAACATCATATGTAAAGTTGACTAGGAGTTGATGCTATACTCATAAAACTGCTGGAGAAAAAAATAATTCCATTTGAATGCCATATAATGAAAACATTACTGCTGTTGAGTTTTTTTCTTAATAATAATAATAAGTAGAAACAAGTTTTTTTATGCATTTTACCTTACCTTTCTTATTCCTGTCTTGTAAAAAAATCATTATCATATCCTGCAGAGAATGCTGATTAATTTCAGCTAATGATGGCTCAACATTTTTATTTTTTTTTGAACATCTAAACTAATAGCACTGATGGCTAAATAATGTCTCTTTGATAATAAGGCCATTTGCAAAGTCTTGTAAAGAATGAAGTCTCTAAGGTACTTTTTCACAATGTAAAACAGGATAACTTAAAATATGCTGCTTGCATACTAATATATATATATATATATATATATATATATATATATATATATATATATGAATATATATATATATATATATATATATATATATATATATATATATATATATATATATATATAATTTACCAAGGGGGTAGAGAATGCTCACTTAGCTTAGTAAATGATTCTGTAAAACTAGGCTTACTTTGAACAGCCTGTAATATGAATGGGTGTTTAAATAATAAAACAGGATTTTGGCTTGTGTATGATTGAATCGCTTCGGTGAACAGAGCTTCACTTTACTCACTAAGCTGTAGGCTTTTAAGCTAGCCATACAAGGGCTGAAGGAGAGAAAAATAATTGATACCTCCATCCACGTTTTCTTTCCCCAGAGGGTAAGTACAGGAACTCACCACCCCCCCCAGCCAACTCCTCGTCCCCAATCCTGCCTTTCTCAGGGAAGAGACGTAAACTGGAGCTAAATATTAGGTGTGATCAAGGTTCAAAATGTTGTATTGCACAAGAAGCAAGGTTAAGAAATGTGCAGATAAAGGAACACCTGGGTAGCAGTGACCATAACATGATTTCATTTGATGTTAGCTGTAAACAAGAAATACATAAGGGAAAGATAAAAACACTTAACTTCAAGAGAGCAAATTTTCCAAGGATGAGGGCTGCTCTCGAGGACTTAGACTGGGAGGGAATATTGGCAGCGATAAACATAGAACAGAAATGGGAATTCTTCAAAAAGACTGTTTGGGACCTCACTGCAAAGTATATTCCCATGGGCAATAAGTTTAAAAGGCTAAAAAGAAAACCTATGTGGCTCACGGTCAAAGTTAGAAAAGCTATAAACAATAAGAAAAGAGCTTTTAAAAAATATAAAAATGAAGGAACACTAGTGTCATTTAAATGCTACAAAGAATTTAGCAGAATATGTAAAAAGGAAATCAAGGGTGCAAAAATTCAAAATGAACGAGAGATCGCAAAAAATAGTAGGACAAACCCCAAAAAATTCTTCAAATATATTAATAGTAAAAAGGTCAGGTCTGAGCATGTAGGCCCTTTACAAAATAATCTAGAGTGGGTGACTGGGGACAAGGAGAAGGCTAATTTATTAAATACTTTCTTCAGCTCTGTATATACAAAAGAGCATGGGGAAGCTCATGTCCATAAGGGGGGTGGTATTGACACAGCCCCCAATGATCCACAATGGCTCAAAAGGCATATGGTCCAGAAATATTTAGACAGAATAAAGGTGGATAAAGCACCTGGACCTGATGGCATCCACCCACGGATCCTAAAAGAATTGAGCTCTGTAATTTCAAAGCCATTGTATCTAATTTTTAGGGACTCATTAATGACGGGAATAGTACCGCTGGATTGGCGCAGGGCGAACGTGGTGCCTATATTTAAAAAGGGATCAAAGTCTTTACCAAGTAACTATAGACCTGTTAGTTTAACTTCTATAGTCGGGAAGATACTGGAGCGTTTAATAAAAGACCACATAGACGAGTTCTTGCTGGAAAAAAACATTTTAAGCAACAGACAGCATGGGTTCATGAAAGACAGAAGTTGTCAGACAAACCTGATTTCTTTTTATGAAGAGGTAAGTAAAACCTTGGACAGAGGGGTGGCTGTGGACGTGGTTTATTTGGATTTTGCAAAAGCGTTTGATACAGTTCCGCACACACGGCTCATGTGTAAGTTAAAGTCTACAGGCTTGGAAATATCAGTTTGTAAATGGATAGAAAACTGGCTAAAAGACAGAATTCAGAGAGTAGTGGTTAATGATTCTTACTCTGAATGGTCTAAGGTTATCAGTGGTGTACCCCAAGGTTCAGTGCTGGGACCCTTACTCTTTAATATCTTTATAAATGATATTGGATCTGGGATCAAAAGTAACATTTCTGTCTTTGCAGATGACACCAAGCTATGCAGTGGAATAACGTCCTTACAGGATGTCTCCAATTTACAAGCTGACCTCAATGCTCTGTCTAATTGGGCAACTATGTGGCAGATGAGGTTTAATGTTGAGAAATGTAAAGTTATGCACTTGGGGGCTAAGAATATGCATGCATCATACATGCTAGGGGGAGTACAACTGGGGGAATCTGTAGTGGAGAAGGATCTGGGGGTTTTGGTAGATCATAAGCTCAATAATAGCATGCAATGCCAAGCTGCGGTTTCCAAAGCGAGCAAAGTTCTTTCTTGTATTAAGAGAGGTATGGACTCCAGAGAGAGAGATATCATTTTGCCCCTGTTCAAATCATTAGTAAGACCTCATCTGGAATATGCAGTTCAGTTTTGGACACCAGTTCTCAAAAAGGATATCGGGGAACTGGAGAAAGTGCAGAGAAGGGCAACCAAACTGATAAGAGGCATGGGGGAGCTCAGCTATGAGGAAAGATTAGAGGAACTGAATTTGTTCACTCTTGAGAAGAGGAGAATAAGGGGGGATATGATCAACATGTTTAAATATATAAGGGGTCCATATAGTGAACTTGGTGTTGAGTTATTCACTTTACGGTCAACACAGAGGACAAGGGGGCACTCTTTACGACTGGAGGAAAAGAGATTTCATCTCCAAATACGGAAAGGTTTCTTCACAGTAAGAGCTGTGAAAATGTGGAATAGACTCCCTCCAGAGGTGGTTCTGGCCAGCTCAGTAGATTGCTTTAAGAAAGGCCTGGATACTTTCCTAAATGTACATAATATAACTGGGTACTGACATTTATAGGTAAAGTTGATCCAGGGAAAATCCGATTGCCTCTCTGGGATCAGGAAGGAATTTTTTCCCCTGCTGTAGCAAATTGGAGCATGCTCTGCTGGGGTTTTTTGCCTTCCTCTGGATCAACTGTGGGTATAGTATTGGGTATATTGGATTGTACGTTTTTTTTTTTTTTTTTTTTTTTTTTTTTTTATGGTTGGACTGGATGGACTTGTGTCTTTTTTCAACCTGACTAACTATGTAACTATGTGTAACACACAGAGCACAGGACTCAGGAGTGCATAACACACAGGGCACATAAAAAAATCAGCACAAGGGACAGTACCTACATTCAATGCAAAGCACCCCTTGTGCTTCTGGCTACTGTTTTAGTTGAAATTCAAAGTCCTCTGTCCCCAGGACAAGTCCCTTGGCTTTAGTAACACCTGCATCACCGGAAGATCACAGCTGCTGAGGTTATATGCACGTGGATAAGAGAGCTAATAGAGAGCTTTGCTGTCCCCCAGCAAATTTCCCCGTCCTCCCCAAGGAAAAGTCCCCATTCCCTCAGGTATCCCCTCCAAATTAATCATCAATTGCTCACCTATGAATACTCTTTTGCTTAACTCTTGGACCTCCATTCAGAGCTCACAGCTTATCTCTGCACCCCCTGTCCACAGCCCAGCTATAAACCCCTATCCACAGCTCACCTATGCATTTCCCATCCAAAGCTCAGTCCCCTCTATGCCCCTGTTCACAGCTCACCTCTTCTCCTCCCATCTACAGCTCACCTCTGTACCCCTGCCCACAGCTCAACTCTACACCCCTGTCTACAGCTCCCCCTAGCATCCCCATCCACAACTCACCCTTGTACCTCCTGTCAACATCACACTTCTGCACTCCTCTGTCCACAGCTTACACACAACTCACCTCTACAGCCTCAGCCACAAATTATCTTTTTAACGCCATCCACAGCATATGCCAAAGGATCATACGCTGGGAAGGGGGTGGAAATTCCACCCCCTTCCTAACTCTCACCTCTACACAACCTCCCCCCCTTTCCACAGCTCTCACTTTGTACAACCTTCCACACCTTCCTCTGAGATGAGGATAAAATGTATCCAAAAACAAGGGATTTACTGTTTCATCACAAATTGATGATGCAAAAAATAGTATAGGGAACCAAATGTTGATTATTTTATTTGAATTATTTTTGTTGATTTCTATTATTGCATTTATTGAGTTGCAATGCTGTAGGGGGTTCAGTGTGCATAAAGAGGCACCTGGATCCTTTAATAAATAGATATAAGGGAGTAGGATATCTGTATGCAATGATATTTGTTTTACATATGATGTGGTTGATTGTTACTGATAACTGGGAATTATTATACATCTTATTTTATGTGTCCATTGCCTAATAAATACTTCCTATGTGTGATTGGGTGTATACTCTTGAAGATACTGTATATACTTATAGATGAGAACTAATGAGTTAATGAAGTGCATGCTGGTTTCAGTACCCATACATGTAAGGTGTTAAAACCAAGCTCCATCTGCAGGAGGTCTAGTGCCTATGCATGCACAGTGGATGTCCTATGGGGTTTGAAGCTCAGTGATTGGAAAGCAAGGGTTAATATGCAGTATAAAGACAGTGAGGTCTTCCTGATACACCTCTTAAAAATGTCAGCAGACTAAATGTGTTGGAGGATAACTGAAAGTGATGTCATCACACATAGTACACCCAGAAGTGACATCATTGCACACCCGGGAGCAAGGAGGAAGGGACTGTTCTTAATTGTATGCATGAATCAGGCATTTTGGTGTAAATAAGTGATTTTAGTATGTGACGCACTCTTGGTGCAAGGCTTAGCACTTTTAAATGTGAGTGTTTACACTTTTAAATAAGGTTAAAAGGTTTTAAACTATGGCAGGTTTTCCTTGTCTTCCCTATGGTATACCTGTGAATATATTTTAATATTGATGAGAGTAAAGGTGATTTCCCCTGGTTGAATGTGGATACTGGAAACCCTTGTAACAACAAGCGCTTTATGACTTACCTGTAGTAAGTGGTCATATCTAGTCAGTGAGTTCTCTGGTGTGGTGGTAGTGGATCACAACAGCACTATTGAAGAGTTTATTGATTGCAGAGCATTGCTGCACTTTATGGAACAGTGGAAAATAGTTTGAATGCACAGACATTTTTTTTTGCATGGACACTTCATTGCATGTGATATTGATATTTTTCCATTAGTAAAGTAACACAGATTAGTGCTTTATATTAATGTTTACATATGTTTAAAATATCTGAGCCGGGGGGGGGGGGGGAATAAATGGGTAATGGGATACATCTGCTTTGTCTGTAAAGTAAATCCCAGGTGTAAAATAAAACATTTAATAACTGTTACAGTATTGAATGGTTTAAATACAGCAGCAGGGCTTCAAGGGCCCTTTTAGATAATTTTGGCTGTGATACATGATTTTTTTATGCACCAAAAATAAACACTGAGCAGCAATAGCTGCAACAATAGATCTAAAAGCTACAGGAAAATTTACTCTAAAACTAATTCCAAAAAAATGTAAATCCCTCACCTTTATGTGGTACAACATTGTAGATGTATATTTTTTTATATTTTTTTATAGTACTACACTGCAATGTCTTCATTCAAAGTTTAATCAAGTTTCAAGACAGAATACACACAACCCACAACCCCACATTTCCCAAACCATATCTCATTCCCATATCCCCAAGTTTCCCCAAATATTCAAAATATAGACTTCAAGTATGTGTTTGAATAAAAATGGCTAGCATCAGGAAAGTACACGAGCACTTGAATAGGTAGCACTTAGCATTGCACATGGCATTTTAATGGGCTGCATTGCCTCCTGGAATGCAGGGCAAAGGTCACTGCAGCATTTTAGAAACTACAGCCCACATAGGAACCACAAGTGGAGTGTGGTTCCCAGTGTTGGAGTGATTTCCAGTGCGTGTGGTGTGTTATTAAGATTAATGGCACTCAAACGCATTTCCTGTGTTTCACTGTGTGGGTGGTTGCAGCTGTGGGAACAGGTGTGGAATGGCAGCGGGAACCACCTACACAGATGTGAACCTAGTCTAATACTTCAGAGAAAATAGCCACAAGTATTGTACAGTCACTGAACAGATGCAGGAGCTAGTAATGGTGGCACTGTCAGACCAAGAGAACTAATAGAAGATGGCAATGGTGGCAGCAACAGAATAGAAAATGTGGCAGGAGCTAGTAATATTGGCAAGCCAGGAATGGCAGAAAGAGCTAGTAATGATGGCAGGCCAGCAGAGGTGGCAGGAGCTGGTAATAATGGCAGGCAACCAGAGATATCAGTAGCTGGCAATATTGGCTGGTTAGCAGTGGTGGAAGGATCTGTCAATGAGGGCAGACCAGGAGAGGCAGCAGGAATTAGTAATGATGACAGACCAGCAAAGGTGCTAGGAGCTGGAATTGTTGGCAGTGGCAGGCCAGGAGAGGTGGCATTAGCTTTGAAGGGTGGCAGGGCAGCAGAGATGGCAGCAGTTGGTAATGGTGGCAGGCCACCCTTGTTGGAAAGAACTGGTGCTTGTGAATAGAATGACAAAGACAATTTAGTCTTTAGCATCAATTCAGGGGTTTTGTATTCATTGCTGATCCATTTATATTAAAATGAGCAAACTGACAGAGTCAGGGGACAGCTGGATACATCTTTATGTAACAAAATCACCTGCTGTGCTGAAGGTCCTCTCACACAGCACACTGGCTACAGGGCAAGACACAAGTGCCAGTGGTTTCTGTGCAACTTCCGGCAAGTGGTGCATTCTTGACACGCAATAACCCATGGTGTCTTCATTTCAAAGCATTCACATTGTGGTAGCTAAAATGCTGCCAACGACTTCTGCCTGCAGGCTGACTTATTACCTCCTCCTCCTCACCACCAGCATCTCAACCCTACTCCTTCTCCTCGCACTTCTGCTCTGCCTTCTGCTGCCTCACAGGGATGAAGCCAGTAGGCAAAGGATCCTGCTGGCTCTGAAACAGCAGGAATTCCTCCTATTCCCCCTGCATCTGTGCTTCCATGAACCAGTCCAAAACATCAGGTCATGTGTGCTTCAGAAGTAACACCAGATGGATTTTGTCACTGATCCCCATTTCACCATTCTGGATCGCCTCATCTAATAGTGATGAGATGCTGCACACATCCTGAGTCAGTGGCTATTGATGTGGTGAAAAGAATCTTAGCTCTCAAAAGCCTACATACTAGTACAAGTACTCATTGAGTGTACTCATTGACTGCCTGTTGCAACCATTGCAAGCATTGCCAACATTGAATTTTTATAGCATGAGTGTATCAAATATCAGACAGTTGGCAGTCAGATTGTTATGCTGCTCCATTTTAGGCAGGTCAACATTTGTAGGGTATGACCACTTCAAGTGACTGTCCACTCATCTGGCCTGCCCCAAGACATCATGGAAGCCAGTGTACCTAACCAGGAACCACTGCACCACCAGGTTTAGTACATATGCCAAGAAGAGCTGGGTGAAAGGTTCGGCCCAAGCATGAGTTTGGGCCAAACATTGACTGTTTGCCCCATTCAGGGAACACCCAAATTTGCAGGGTGTTTGGCAGGTGTACATCCCACAAAATGCCCTGCAATGCACTGCGCGCTGCACAGTGTATTTTGTGCCCTGATTGGGCAAAGCTTTGCCCAATTAGGGCGCAGTAAATGCTGGTTGTTAAGGAGTGGGTCCGGTAAGCCGGCCACGGTATCATTAACAACTGACGATCATTAACAACCAATCAGCTGTCAATGGGCTTGCCTGCTGACAGCTGATTAAAAAAAAAAACATTTTCCAATAAAAATAGTAAAAAAAAACTGAGTAGGGTCCCCCCAAAATCCATACCAGACCCTTATCTGAGCACGCAGGCTGACAGGTCAGAAAAAGGGGGGCAGTGCCCCCCTCCTGAACTCCTGAACCATGCTCTGCCCCCCACCCAAAAGCACCTTGTCCCCATGTTCCCATGGGGACTGTAACGCAACGTCCCATACTCTGCTTGAGTGCTTTCGTCATATACCGCTTCCTCCCAGTCTGAATATAGATATCAGATATTCCAACCGCTCACAAACACAAAACCAGACGATACTTGTTTAGTTGCTGAACATGGACTCTTTTATTTGAGATGACACACACATATATACAGCAGGTTTACAATAAGAACTGTAACCAGAAACCTAATTAAGATGAGCTAATTAACTAATCCCTTAAAGCAGACGATGTGACTCCGTGCCCTCCTGAGCATTGTTAACAATACAAACAGTGATCTTCCCCCTCCTCAGCCTAGTAGGCAACAAACTATAGTAGGAGTAGACTGCCCGGCTCCTACCCAGTTCTAGAGGCCAATGTGATCAGCTCTCTCAACTAACATGTTGAGTTCAGAATCAAACAAACCAAAAATAGACTTTACATGTATCCTGGGAGATATTGTGGATAAATATTACTGTCCTATTTTAAGCAATCCAAGACATACCCTCCCAGTCACCATTTCCAATATGGCATACACAGGGTTCCAAGAGTCTGTGTGTCCTGGGGACAAGGACCCAAACCCAAATTAACACCACCTCAAGGGTCCCCAGGCATACAGCTCACAAAGCACACCTTTCTCCCAAATGCCAGGGCCCATAATCGGTAGGCAAGAGGCTAGCATTCAGTCCCCTCCAAAAGCCCCTGTCATGGGTGAGTCTGTCACAGGGACAACGGTATCTCCTCACAACCCTATGCTGTGGATGTGGGGGTATGCAGACGGGAGGCTTATTGGAATCTGGAAGCCCCCTTCAACAAGGGGGCCCCCAGATCCCCGCCCCCATTCACCAAAAACAGAGACAGAGACAGTTTTTGACAGTTCTGTTATTAAAAAATAAAAAAAACAGTGTCCCCGATATAAATCCATTGTCAATCACGCTGCCACCACCGCACCGCTGCACAGCTGGAACAAAAATTTTTTAAAAATGCTCTGCCCGCCGTGCAGGCACACCGCTGAAAAAGAACTATCAAATGGCAAGCAAACCATTTGTCAATTTGACTTCACGGCGGGAGCGGAGCATTTTTTTTTCCATTTGCGGTTCCAGCAGTGGGGCTTCATCGTGATTGACGATGGATCTAAATCGGGGGACACTGTTTTTTTATTTTTTAATAAAGGAATTTTTTAAAAATGTCTCTGTGTTTTTACTACTTTGTGACACTTTTTTGGTGAATTGGTAGGGGTACTATGTACCCCATACTCCTTCACATAGGGGGCCAAGATCCGGGAGCTCCTTCTTAAAGATCTCTGCCAGAAGACTCCCACAACCACAGGCCGGGGTTGTAGGGAAGAGACCCTTGTCCCCATCAACATAGGGACAAGGTGCAACATAGGGACAAAGCACCCAACCTCCCATATTGAGGGGATGTGGCCTGGTGTGGTTCAGGAGGGGGGCACTCGCTCCCCCCCCTTTTCTGGCCTGCCAGGCTGTGTGCTCGGATAAGGGTCTGGTATGGATTCTGGTGGGACCCCACACCGTTTGTCTATTGCTGACAATAATATTGTATTGCCAGCAATTTAAATGTCATTTCATGCATTTTGTTTTCTTTAGAAATGTCATTTTTGCTGCAGCGTGTTCTATATATTACATGTCCTCAAGGGCAGTACCCGGACCCCAATACACTTTTTATGGCAAATTACTTGCATATAAGCCTTCAAAATGGGAACGATTAATTTTTCAAGTTCGGCTCCCATAGACTTCAATGGGGTTCGCCATTCGGGTCAGAACTTTTTCTCTGGTTGGGAGTTCTGGTGCAAACCCAACAGGGGGGGTGTTTGGTCCATCTCTAATGCCAAGCAAGGGAAGTATGAGAACTTTCCTTACCAAAGAGATTCCAGCAGATTTGTGCCATTGTCACACATGGCCCTGCCTGGCACAAGCTGGTGAGGAGTCAACCACTTCTCTGCTTCTAAAGGGGTCTGCAAGAATCTCTAGCCAAGTGTGGCAATTATCCCTCACGCATACCAACTGCAGAACAACATGTCAGTATTTGCCTGGACCATTGAATAGGCTTTGGGGCACTTGGGGTGGGAAAAGTGGTGATTCCCACCAGCAGTGTACCCCATCCTGCATTTTGATCATCGATGATCAGAATACAGCGCAATTGTATCTGGACAATGATTATTATGCACAAAAAAATATTTTTATTTAAAGAAGAGCAAGATCATTTAGAAATATGGTGGTGTAAAATGTAATAAAGCCCCCCAAAAAGGTCACTTTTTCAGATAGAAAGGGATTTAATAGATGTAAAAGGTTTATAGCCTGTTGAACCAGTAAAAACAAAGAAAAAAATAGAACAAGGTAAAAGGTCTAAAATAAGCCATTTATTTATTTTGTGCCATAGCGTGCATGTTACCTATGTACTGGAATATCCCTGTAGGTTCCAGTGCATAGGTAGGAAAAAGAGGGTTTGGGACTTTAAATGAGGTAGATCTAGCATGGCTAAAAGATGAGTCAATGTAACAAGACATGTTTTATTCATGAAAAAACATGACATGGCAATATGAGTACATACATAGTAAATAAGCATAACATTCACATATTATTGGCCGGATATTCATAAAAACAATCATAGCAACTTGGAGATGACATATTAAGGTATCGGACATTTGTCCATAGTTAAGAATCACTTGAAAAGCAGCATTGGTGGGGTAGCTTGGGAGTGGATGACATAAAACCATCAAAAAAGAAAATGGTGCATCGAAAATGGCCCGGCGCACATTTCATGGTTATCTACCTCATTTAAAGTCCCAAACCCTCTTTTTCTTGCATATACATCTACCTTATTTAAAGTCCCAAACCCTCTTTTTCTTGCATAGATAGGGATGGAGCTGTGTGATCCCACACACCTCATTTACAGTCCCAAACCCCCCTCTTTTTGTTTCAGTACATAGGTAGAACCACCAGACAGCTTTGTAAAAGAATTAGTGAACACATGAATAATATAGAAAAGGAAATAAAAAACATAGCATCTCAAAGCACTTCAAAGCATATCATAATAGAGATGCCAGAGAATTGGTATTCTATGGCATAGATAAAGGCCAAGGGCATTGATGAGGATAAGATGAAACCATTGCACCACAAGGTTTAGTACATATGCCAAGAAAGGCAAGTGTGAGAACTTTCCTTGCTAAAGAGATGCTAGCAGGTTAGTGCCATTGTCATACAGGGCCCTGCTTGGCACACGCTGTTGATGAGTCAACAACCTCTCTGCTTCTAAAGGGGTCTGCCTTTAAAGATCTGCCAGATCCTCTGGCCCAGTGTGGCTTTTATCCCTCAGGCATACCAACTGCAAAACAACATGTCAGCATTTTGCCTGGACCATTGTATAGGCATTTGGACACTTGGGGTGGGGAAACTAGTGATTCCCACCAGCACTGTACCTAATACTGCATCCTTTAGCACCACCAACAAATGTACCCAGTGTGCCATGAAGGAGATTTACTGCTCCCTCCCATGTTTATTTGGACCACATGTCTGTGATAAGAACCATGCTTCTGAAAGTGTGGTCCCGCAAGACAAATACATAACCTTCCACATGTTGGTGGAAGGAAGAGATGGGCAAAAATGGTTGCTGGATACCTGCTACTCTAGTGGCAGACCTTAAACTCACAGAAGAAAGCTGACTCATTTGAGTTGAATGGGAGCAATTATGAGCAGTTATAAAGCCAGATGTTTTGCCATGTTAGCATTGAGACCCTAGGGCAGAGGGTTGAGTAAGTGACAATTGAGGAATGACAAGGACGAGGTGGAGAATGGTTGGCCTTTTGTCGAATGATGGGTATCATTGAGGTGCTGTTCACATCAAGCCTGGGAAGATCCACGTGTCACCTCATGCATGTAGTACTCAAATAATTGACAGCTGATACACTGAAGGCAAAGGCTGCAGACCACCATGCTGAGTGAGAAGCAGATATGTGAAAAAAGGCCTAGACTGCAGCATTATGTGGACTGGCCCTGGAGATAGCAGGGGCTTCAACCTGTCAGGCAGTGCTATAGCGGTGAATAAGACAGCTGCTCTCTCCAATCTTTTGTAAGATAAACTTGCCTCTGGACAAAATCCTCCCTCAATGCTGTTCTGCTACTCACCGTCTTGGAAGTAAACTGCAGTTGCAGGAATACAACTCCCTGCCTGGTCTCCTCTGCCTCTATGTTCCTGGTACTCACTCCCTCGACGTAGATAGCAAGGATTTTTGTGCATCTTCCTGCATCAAGTTAGTGATAGGGTGCTGTAATAATTCTGCTGTCTCATCCACACTAATTTGAGGAGCTGTGGTGGGATTATAAAAGCAGGAGGAAGATTAAGATGAGGGTGTATTTGCAGCAGTAACAGACTGATCACTCTGCATCTGGGAGGAAAAAGAGAAAGAAGGCTTAATGAGCCACTCAACCTCCTCCTCCATGTGCTCTGGCTGTATATCATGCCTATTAGCAAAAAGTAGAGGCATGGGTACATTGCCTCTCAAAGGTGTGGCATGACCATAACTTTGTTGTGTGAGACCTACTTCCTCCCTACTACCTCTTTTAGCAGAACCTCTGCATTTGCCTTGAAGACTTCCTGACATTGTAAATACAGGGATTTGCCACACTTTAATGTCAGCTATGGCAATAGGGGCAAAAGGATATGGTGCAAACAAAGGGTAGCTGTCTGTGTCAGTCACAATTTCATGCTGCTGATATTAAAAATTCCCCAGCAAAATTAAATTAAAACATAAAATAAACTTTCCCAGCAACATCCAGAGCTTAGTAAACAAGGTGAAGGTTCACTTGCAAAACTGATACCCAATCATATCTGTGGAAAAAAAACAGTATTTTGATTTCTCTTGAATGGATGATGGAAGTCAGCAGAGCTTTCTCTCATTTACTAAGCTCTGGAGCAACTGCAATTGCAGAGTGTCTTTGCACTTGCAAAGTGCACAGTCTTTTTGCCTTTAGTAAATGAACCCTATTGTGTTAACCAAAACCCTAGGAGACATCAGAATGTTCATGGCTGAGGGATCTCTGGCATCTCTGATGAGCACTTTGTTAGAGGAGTGATTGGGGGGGGGGGGGGAGTAGTCTCAAAATCAAACACTGCTACCAGAATGTGATGACAGCACTCTCAGACTCACCATACACAGAGATTTTTCAGCTCCTGGGACAAAGAAATTCTTTAAGTTCTGGTTTAGAGCATTTCAAAATAAAGCATAATGATTTTTAGATATAATTTAATGACTAGACAAGAAAGGAACAGTACAAGCAAAATATTCTGGATATAATACAAAATTATACAATAGCAACTCTAAAATAAATTTAAATAAAAATGAACAGTACATAAATAGATTTGTCATTCCAACAGGGTCAGATTCAATGTAGCATGTGCCTGGTTCTGACAAAGCTCTTGGTCTTCAGACATGATTCAGCATTTGCGTTTGTGTGTAGGTAGAATGGAAAATTGAAAGCCCATGCTGCCAATTCCAGCAGCTGTCTGTGGACCTTATAGAGTTTTTCTAACTGTATCTATACTATCACATGACCACAGAGTACAGTCTGATGACCAATATATTATTGCAAAACAAGAAATCCTAATCTGAGACAACAAATATAATTTTTATTTGATGCCAGTTTTCATTAGGAGATAAAATGTGTCTAATCCACTTGCTGTATCTCATATTATAGGGATATTTTATCTAAAAATGATAATAATTCTATTTTACGGGGTTACTGTTCATTATTAACACATTTTTTTCATGTCAGAATTTATAAAATATGACCGGTTTGGAAAGCAGAGTTGTGTGAAAGGGGAACTTTCTGTTTAGATAAAGCCAAACTCCAAATGTGGAATGCTTCTGGCTTCACGCCACCCAATTACATCAGTTTAGGAAAACATCATACCAGGGTATGTTTTAACAGCTCTTTAATTATAGGTTTCAAGCAGTAGCAGAGTGTTGTACTGTGTTAGCCATCTATTAATTCATTAATGCATGGAGCTTAAGTTATACCCTTTATTGGTTAACCTAGGTTAATAAAGATGAAAGCCTTCATGATTTTGATCACTTCTTTAGGATTTATAAAATGTATTCAGCCTGATGAAGGAATCTAAGTGATCCTCAAAATTTAAAAAACTAAAGATGATGAACTCTCCATTGCATATAATGACCTTACTAGAGAACACAAGGCATTATCTGCTGCCTTTATTCAGCTCCAAGCCCAAGCTGAAAATTTGGAAAATCACAATAGGAGGAACAATTGACAGATCAGAGTGGCCCCAGAATCAGTGACTGATCTCTCCTCATACACCATGAAACCTTCAAACTTCTTCTACCTAACACTGCCTCTACTTCATTCACATGTGACCATATTTACAGAGCACTGAGAGCAAAAACTCCCCCTGATAAACCACCCAGGCATATTGTTATGTGCATGAAGGACTTTCTCATAAAAGAGGAGATCCTTAGAGCTGCAAGAAACACAAGAAACCTAAACCTGGACAAAATTACTTTACAAATACATCCAGATATCTCACAAGCCACTTGAAAGATGGAAGAAAATTAAGGAAATCACGTGTGCTCTATCCAATGCTCACATCCATTATCGATGGGGTTTCCCTATTAAATTGATTGTCCCTCACAATGGATCTACATGCTGGTAGAAAGTCAAGATATTTTGGTGAAGTTGGGTCTGCTCGAGAATGAAAACCTACAAAGACCTCTTCCACTTTTAGACTTTCTCTGCTCTAGAACACACCATTTTCAAAAGAGGGGACCGTTGTAGAACACTCCATGAAGCTGGCTGTTCTGAACCATCCGCCCGTAATTGAAACACCTCCTTATTTTTCTTGATGGTTGTTTATTGATAATTTTAAGAAAAACATTGAATCCCATTTCTTGATTTTTTTCCTCTAAATATGTTAATTCTTTCTGGTTTACCCTGGCACTGCTTCTCATTTTTAAACTCATACTACCATCTACTGATCAGTTTTATTATATTCAGAAGCAATACTGATGAGACTTTGTTTTGTGATTGTTTTTTTGTTTTGCCTTTTTTCAATCTTAACAGTTTTGGTCACGGTTATACCTGCTTTACAGTATGGCTAGCTACATCATAACTCACAAATAGGCATACTAGCATCATTTTCTATATTCACTGGTCAGTTGGTCGTACCTGCCTATACACACATGCTTTTCCCCCACTCAGTCCTCTCACCCCAGACAGGATTGATGTTTTTTTGCTCTTGGTCTATTCTATTCTAATTGGACATTTCTACCTCACTCTGTTAACACTGTTCTGGTGTTTTTGGTCTCCCTGGATTGGGAGGATTGAGTTTGAGATCAATAGATCTCAAATAGTTTTTTGTAAACCAGGGCTTTTTTCCTCCCCTGGTTCCAACATTTCTATATGGGGTTTATTGGCTATTGGCACAGGCAATTCAATTATTGCTAAAATCATCATTTTATTACTTTGCTGGTGTGTTTGTGACCTATTTTGTTTGGGGACAAATGATAATTCTATAAGTAGTTTCTTTATACTTATCTGTTGGACACAACTTCCCAATCAATAATATGGCTATAACTTTCTTATAAATGTGCAGCGGTTTAATTCCCCTAAGAAATGTCGTAAAACATTTATGCATTATAAACGTTTGGGAGCAAAAATTATTCTTTTATAAGAAACACATTTCTGTAAAACGAATCACTAATCAAAGCCCCTGGGGTCGCTGTTTTTCTCCATCATACTTTTCCCATGCAAGTACAACATGTTTACAGTGACAATGATAGTCGTTTCCTCATTATAAAAGGTAACATAGCTGGTTGCAAGCTCATAGTGGCAAATTTTTATGCCCCCAATGAGGGCCAGTCATCTTTTTCCAAAATGTTTTTGAAATTCTACAACGATATCACTCCCCACACATAATATTAGGGGGCGATTTCAATCTGGTTTCTCAACCTGCCTTGGATAGGAGTAAACCTACTCCTCACTCCAATGCCTTCCCTAAAGCTATTTGTAATCAACTAAACTCATTCCAACTTAAAGATTCCTGGAGGGCTTTGAATATGGGTGCACAAGAATACACACACTACATACACCCTCATGATACCTATGCTAGGTTAGACTATCTATACTGTACCCCTATCATTTTAGCCACATCTAATGATGCCTGCATCCATATTTTCTCCTGGCCCCACCACCACATCGCTTCCTTTAAGACATCCCTGATCGGTCTTGCTAACACCCCCTACTCATGGAGACGTAATAAATCTCTGTTATCGGACCCCACCTCCCAACAAATAATTGCGTCTGAAATTGAAGAATATTTTAGACTTAACTCCACTCCAGATGCTTCTCTCACATCGTTGTGGACAGCTCATAAAGCTGTCCTTAGGGAAAACCTTATTAAATTGGCCTCACATCAAAACAAAGTCTGCTGGTCCAATATTTTATCTCTTACAAGATTTATATAAATCCCATCACAACTCCCAAGATCCTACTCTTCTCTCTCAGATTCAATTCAAAAATATTTTATTCAATTCAAAAAGATTAGATTCCCTTTTTTCATATAAATCAGAAAAAGCATTGCGCTGGCCTAAAGCCGAATTCCGCTCATCCAGTAACTGCTATACAGCAATGTTTGCCAGGAAACTCAACCATTACTCTTGATCCCATGTTTACAAGTTACATACTCCTGCAGGCCATATGGCTTTTCATCCCTCTAAGATACTGGTTATATTTTAAAAACTTCATGCAGATCTGTTAGCCAAACCAACCACTTCTATTTCCCCAGCAGCCTTCTCCTGGTTGGCTAATATCCCTCTCCCCACCTTGACTCACTCCCAACTAGACTCACTAAATGCATCTTCTTTGGAAGAAGAAATTAGAATCATTTTTAAATACCTAACGTCAAGATCAGCCCTGGGCCTAGATGACTTTTCCTCAGCCTATTATAAACAATATATAGACCTTCTGACCCCTGAATTGACTTCCTTGTTTAATTATATCCTTGATGTCCCTGATTCCAAAACCAGGTAAGGATCACTCTCTACCAGTTATTTTCTTTCGATTTTGGTCATTAACAACAATCTAAAAATTTTGTTGGTTGTTAGCCAACAGACTTGCCACTGTAATCTCCACTCTTATTTCCCCATACCAATCCAGTTTTACATTGGACCGGTGTTCTGTCAAAAGAGCCAACTCATCAAAATCTCCAACCTCGTCAATTCCGGTGTCTCTCTAGCAGCAGTAATTGCAGATTTCAATGACTTGGCTGTTTTCACAGAACACCAGCAGCGTATACACTATGGTACATGACAACTTGGCTGTTTTGGCAGAACACTGGGTAAGGAATAAAAAAGTTGTCACCACCTTGGTTGTTGGTTAATAGCGGGTGGACTAACAATGTCACCTTATTATATTGTGTAACATAGTGTATACGCTGCCGGTGTTCTGTCAAAACAGCCAAGTCGTCGAAATCTGCAATTACTGCTGCTGGAGAGTCACCAGAAGTGACTTGGTTGGAGATTTTGACGAGTTGGCTCTTTTGACAGAACACCGGCAAATAACCAATAACATTAGATTGGCCACCAACATTATACAGGATGCTAACTTAACATCAGCTTCTGTTCTCCTATAAAGTGTTTGTTAACCCCCCCAAAAAATGGAACCTGTCCCTTTAAAGCATTTTATACAGCATAGTGCTTTTGCTGTGTCATCACCAACCCCTTGATTTCCCTCCCAAACTTACTACAGACATTACAGGATTTTTCTGCCCTTTCAGGTCTTACCATAAATATAACTAAATCTATAGAAATTCCCATTATTACCTCAGTGCCCAATTTCAGGCCATAAAAAACTCCTTTGATTTCCAATGGTCTAAGGTTCCCCTCTCATATCTAGGGATTCATCTTACCCTGGATTTACAGACTTTACAGACTACAGTTTTGAAAAACTACTCTCCTTTGATAGATAAACTCTGGCAAAAACTTTGGAGATCATACCATATATCATTTTTAGGCAGGGTTACAGCAGCAAAAATGAAAATCCTACCAAAACTTTATTTGGGTGGATTCCTCTTCCAGATTTGCCTAATCTATGGCACTACTATCTGGCATCCAGATTCTCAAAACTAGCACAGTGGCATATAATTAACCACTTGCTTACTAGGCACTTAAACCCCCCTCCTGTCCAGACCAATTTTCAGCTTTCAGCGCTGATGCACTGTGAATGACAATTGCGCGGACATACAACATTGTACCCAAATGAAATTTTTATGATTTTTTTCCCACAAATAGAGCTTTCCTTTGGTGGTATTTGATCACCTCTGTGGTTTTTATTTTTTGTTAAAAAAATGTAAAAAGACCGAATTAAAAAAATATATATTTTTTTTAATATTTTGTTATAAAAATTTTAAAAACAGGTAAGTTTTCTCCTTCGTTGATGTACGCTGATGAGGCGGCACTGATGGGCACCGATAGGTGGCAGTGATAGGCACCACTGGTGGGCATTGATAGGTGGCACTTTGGGCATTGATAGGTGGCACTTGTGGGCATTGATAGGTGGCACTACTGGGCACTGTGGGCACTGTCAGGTGGCAATGGCATAATTGCCTCTTCCTCTTCGGGACCGATGTCCCTTGAAGATGAGTCGTGATCAGCTTTTTTCTCTCCTCACGCTGTCAGTGTGAGGAGAAAAAAAAATGATTACAGAGCTTTTGTTTACATCATGTGATCAGCTGTCATTGGCTGACAGCTGATCACATGGTAAGGGCCCGGGACCAGCCCCTTACTTGGATCGGTGATCACTCGAGTCTCAGTGACTCGGTGATCACAGCAAGCTACGCGCGCGCCCTGAAGGGAGCGCTCAGGGAGCGTGCACAGGGGAGGCCGTCACATGACGGCCTCCCGGAAATTCAGGTCTGCGCTGTGGCTGACATTCGGCTATAGCACGGATGTCAAGTGGTTAATTTGATGGTACCTTGAGTGAAATTTGAATATGATTTGATCCCCCTACATTATCTCCCCGGTCTCTCCCGCTAACATCCAACATGTAAACACTCTAGTTGCTCAATCTTTACATTTATGGCAAGGCTATAAGCATACGTATGCATTTTACTCTCAGGCCCCTCCTTTTAATGCCTTTCAGGGAGATCCAACTATTTTTCTAGTACCCATGGTTTCACCTGGTGGATTATCGCAGGGGTTCTTTCTTTACATAAACTATTAGAAGACTCTATGTTCTTCTCCTTCCAATCCCTGCAGGCCAAATATCACATTCCAAATAATGAAATTTTCCATTACCTGCAGATAAAACACTTTTACTTATCACTGTTTCAAAGTGACACTGTCTCAAATCCAACTCAATATTTGTATGGAGAATCCCAGAGGGAAGGGCCTTATTTCCACAATATATTCCTCCCCCAACAACCGGAATTCTACTGTTAAGCTTTTATGTAGGTCAAAATGGGAGTCTGAATGCTCTTTAGAACCCGAGGCCTTGGATTGGGACGTATGTATGGATAATCTTAAGAAATGCATGAGATCTCTGAACATCAGGGAGACTACCGTGAAACTTTTCACAGGGTGGTACCGAACCCCAACTAGAATTCATTCATTTTTCCCTATGGTATCTCCCCTGTGTTTTGGAGGTGTCAGACCTCTGGCTCATTTCTCCATTTATTCTGAGAGTGTCCCCATGTTGTCCCAATTTGGAGAACACTGTCCACCTTTGCCTCCACAACTTCTCCCATTGTGGAGGCTACCACTCTACAGATGAGACTAATTCACACAATCGGTGTGGCCATCCATTGGGTGGTTGTTGCACATTGGAAAACTCCCTTGGTTCCACTCCCTTAAGTTAAATTTAGAGTGGAATCCATTAACCAAGTAGAAAAACTTTTTCACACCTTATATTATACTATGCCTTATTACGACTGAAAATGGGCTTCTTGGTCTGATATTTGCAATATTTTTGAATAAACTATCCTGATGATCAACATTATATGTCTCTCACTATATCATTGTTGATGTCTTTTCTACCACCAACACACAAAGTAAATGTAGTATTAGCTTTCATTTTGTTATTGTATTTGCTAACTGCACTTTTATATCTCAAGTAAATTATGTCAAGTTTTGTTATTATTTACTACTTATTTTAAGCATTTGTTTTGATATGATTTTCAATCTCCAATTTCTCTGTATCACCCTTTGAAGCTTTCTAATAAAAGTTTGTAAAAAAAAATAAAAAAAAAATAAAAAAAAATATATATATATATATATATATATATATATATATATATATATATGTAGCGCTGGTAGATTTACAATCTACCGCAGATTAGGAAAATTTAGTAAATTGTGCGTTAGGAAGGTTAAAAGTTCGCTTCTGTTCCAGCTTGGCTGACGTTGTGTGTGCTTCCGTGCTGGCCGGTGGGTGTCGCTGTTACCATTAGTCAGTGTTGGAAGGGCAATGTGTCGAAGTGTATAGATGCTCCTCTGTCTCGGAGGCAAGCTCGGTGGAGGTGGTCCTCCGAGTTGCATTCTGGGCGAGGGTATTTATGGGACAGCCGCCATGTTGTAGGGTCATTTTACAGCCACCTGCTGGCCCACCTGGCCGACAGGTATGCATTAAGGAGCTACCTCATGGTCCTCTGATCGGGAGGCCCACGATGCTACGGCGCAGGGGTGGGTCCAGAGGATTGTCTTGGGCCTACCACCACGGCTGAGGAATGGTCCTGAGCTGTCGGTCCTGTGTGACGAAGCTGGACATCCGAGAAGATCCCAGGGGAGGACCCGCCTTGGAGAGATCACGCAGAGTGCTGGTCTATAGAGGGGCCTGGTGACTCAGCTGGAGGACGTATCCAAAAGAAGTAACCATACAGCATAGTGTCGCTGGTGGCTTAAAAGTTCAGGCACTGTGACTGACTGTTCACTGCAGAAGATCTGATACATCTGATACATCCTGTGGCAAAGGATTGTGCAGATTTACCCCCCAAGTAAGTCTGTGGCAGAGACTTTAGATTCGTGCTGCGTACTGGCTGCTAGACCAGTGAGAGGGGCCTATCCAGATGAGCAAAAAGTGTGTCCCATGAGGGGAACGCATTCCACATAATTGTTTGGATTCTACCGGGACATTTGTCGCTAAGATTTTGCAAGAAGATATTTGAGTTTCTCCTGAGAGTTTCCTTTTCCGTCTCTTTCCTGCTACTTCCTAAAGTTTGACTGTTCAATAAAGCATTGAAAACATACTCCAGTGTTGGTGCATGTGTGATTCAGCAGTAAACTCAACGGAACCCCTAGATCCGGTGCCGCTGAAACAGAGGGAAGCAAAGTGAAGGTAACAGACCCATTTAAACCAGCAGCTCCACCGTGAGTTAGTGCTACATGTGGGGGCGTCGTCCGGGATTTGTTGACCGACAATTATTGCAACCCAGTGGAGTGTTTTACCGGGAGTTTACAGAGAGAGCTGGACTTTGAAAAAAAAATCTTTTCAGGAAGAGGAAAGGTTAAACTACAGGACTCTGCTTTTAAGTGCGTAGACGCTGGGCGCCAGAAGAGGCCCAGGAGCTCCATGACTGAAAGAACAAGTGGGAGGAGTTACCCTACTTGCTACCGCGTGGGAAGTGTAGTGTGCTTGGCGCCAAAGGAGAAGAGAGGCCTCGTGATCGTGCTGAGAAGATCAGAGTGTGTCCATGTCTTTTCCGGCGTTGCAATCGGTTATGGGACCCAGAGTGTTCCCTGCAAGCACCGTGATGAATACTGTGCAGTCTGGAACTCTGCTCACGGATACTGGAGTTCGAATGAAGCCGCAGGGGAAGTTTGTCCTGTATACCTCGGGAGATGTTGAGGGACTGGGCATGACCTGCCATTGATGTGGAGGATTGGCCGTGCATCTTCGTCCATTCGGCCGATGTCCGCAATGTGGAGAGTACTTGTTTGCAGTGGAGCCACCTACTATGCCACCCCGTGCCTACCGGATGGATTGGGTGACAGGTATTGCTACAGTGGAAGCTGCTATTGCTACAGAGAGAGAGCGATGGGCCGCTACTTCGCCTGTTGCTGCCGAACATGTTTCAGAAAGAGATGCTGCTGCTGCTGTCTCATCAGGAGACATTACTTTGATTTCTGAATCCACTACACTTGTTCCTGTGGTGCCTACTCAGAGGAAGGTGGGCTATGTGAAGGCTTCTCGCGGCCGTGGTCAAGGCCTACCCCAGAGGTTACCTGAGCCGGAGCTACCAGAGTCTACGTCTGGAACGGGTAAGCCATTGTTGGGGACTGTAAATAAGTATTTGCCAGCAGAGGAATTGAGAGACTCGGAAATAGAATCCATGTCGGATCTTTTTGGGGATGATGACTTGTTCGAAACCATGTCACAAGAGCTATTGTGGTCACAAGGCGAAGATGTTGCCTCCACAATGACCCTTTCTGAATGGACTGCCATGAGTTCTGGGAAGAAGTCGCCCTGTGTGGAGACGCACAGTACTGTTGCTGGGACTTTGTCAAAAGTTATTGATTCGCTAAAGACACTGGCCGGGTCTATGGTGAAAAAGTCATTAGACTCCTGTGTACCGCCTGGTATGGGAAAAGACAGATCTTTGCCGAAACTTGCTCGCTTGCAAAGGATGTTAAACATGCGTGTGGCTGCAGAGTATGGATTAGAGTTTCCCTATGTACCCCAGGATGTCATGCGGGAGATTGAAGCTAATCGGGAACTTTGGTACAACAAAGCTATTTGGGACTACTTGTCTGTGACTAAACCCTTTAGAAAGACTGGATGTTCTGTCCGGATGGATGAACGTTTTAACGGATGCTTTGTTCATTGGAACTATGGTCGGCATATCTATGCTGATAAAGTGGTAATCTGCAGACCGGGAAAGGACAATGCTGTATACTTTATTACCACTTTAGATAAAGAAGGAAAGTATGTGACTCTACCAGATCCTCGGTTTTACTGGTAATTGTAGACACTATTACTTTGAAGTTAGCTAGTTAGATAGCGACAGGGCAAAGAGATCTGCGTGGTCAAGATCTACAGATCCTCTTCACTGTTTAAATCCAAGGACTTCTTTTGCTAGCCGGATTTCTTTTCTAAAAAAAAAAGAAAAGTTCTTATGCAGGGATGGACTCCTAAAGAATATATATATATATTTTGGTTAGGATAATGGGAAGAGAGTCTAATTTTTAAATAAGGCTTTGCTTCTGGTCTTACATAGTGTGTATATATGTGTGTTAAATATGTTTCTTTTTCAGGGATCATCGGATCATATGTATAGCTGGGAGGCTTTTCAGCTAGTTAGTGAGGTTGTAAGAAAAAATTTTATATTGTGGTTTTGTTCGCGGCTGTGAACATAATGTTTTATAGATATAAGTCTTATAATGTCTTTAAACTGTCCTTTTTCTCTCTTTACCTATCTAAAGTTATGAGAAACTCAAATGCTACTCTCAGGCTTGAGAGTTACTGTTACTGCATTTAGGACAGACGTTGGGGACAACGTCTATTGTAGTGGGGGGAGTATGTAGCGCTGGTAGATTTACAATCTACCGCAGATTAGGTAAATTTAGTAAATTGTGTGTTAGGAAGGTAAAAGTTCGCCTCTGTTCCAGCTTGGCTGACGTTGTGTGTGCTTCCGTGCTGGCCGGAGGGTGTCGCTGTTACCATTAGTCAGTGTTGGAAGGGCAACGTGTCGAAGTGTATAGATGCTCCTCTGTCTCGGAGGCAAGCTCGGTGGAAGTGGTCCTCCGAGTTGCATTCTGGGCGAGGGTATTTATGGGACAGACGCCATGTTCTAGGATCGTTTTACAGCCACCTGCTGGCCTTCCTGGCCGACAGGTATGCGTTAAGGAGCTACCTCGTGGTCCTCCGATCGGGAGGCCCATGATGCCACGGCGCAGGGGTGGGTCCAGAGGCTTGTCTGGGGCCTACCACCGTGGCCAAGGAATGGTCCTGAGCTGTCGGTCCTGTGTGACGAAGCTGGACAGCCGAGAAGATCCCAGGGGAGGACCCATCCTGGAGAGATCACGCAGCGTGCTGGTCTATAGAGGGGCCTGGTGACTCGGCTGGAGGACGTATCCAAAAGAAGTAACTATACAGCATAGTGTCGCCGGTTCAGCTTAAAGGTTCAGGCACTGTGACTGACTGTTCACTGCAGAAGATCTGATACATCCTGTGGCAGAGGATTGTGCAGATTTACCCCCCCAAGTAAGTCTGTGGCAGAGACTTTACATCCGTGCTGTGTACTGGCTGCTAGACCGGTGAGAGAGGCCTATCCAGACGAGCAAAGAGTGTGTCTCATGAGGGGAATGCATTCCACATAATTGTTTGAATTCTACCAGGACATTTGTCGCTAAGATTTTGCAAGAAGATATTTGAGTTTCTCCTGAGAGTTTCCTTTTCCGTCTCTTTCCTATCTTTCCTGCTACTTCCTAAAGTTTGACTGTTCAATAAAGCATTGAAAATGTACTCCAGTGTTGGTGCGTGTGTGATCCAGCAGTAAACTCAACGGAACCCCTAGATCCGGTGTCGCTGAAACAGAGGGAAACAAAGTGAAGGTAACAGACCCATTTAAACCAGCAGCTCCACCGTGAGTTAGTGCTATACATAACGTATATATAATGCTGCTAGGATTTTACAATCTTCTGTTAAGAACTTTAATGGGATTTATTATACCCTGCTTGTGTCTAAAGCTGAACTGTTCAATTTTGCAATGTGGTCACTGAATTGTGTACTTTGGGGTTCCTCAGACCTCATTATTGTCACAAAGGGTTTTACTGTGGTTCTCTGTGAGAGGTAAACATATCTGTAATTCCTACACATTACTCTGCATGTGTGCACTTTACTGTTGAATGCATGCACTGAACATGTAAAAATGCCTCTGATGCTTGGTCGACTTTAATGAACATTCTCTACTCTGTCAGAAAATCAACAACAATATGTGCATGCAACATTACCCTATGAACAAATCATTTTATAACTAATGACCATCTACACCCCATAAATGGCCAACAACTAGGTTACAAAATTAAACAAAGTTTTTTGAAGCATATTATATATGCATAAACACTGATGGTTTCAGTGGAATTTTAGTGATGTTTTTAGTTCAAGTGGTAATTCTAATTCTAGTCCTAGTATTAAATCTGGTTAGTTTGTTACATACCAATGTTAAAGGGAAAATGTAAAGATTTTTTGGTTTATATTTTTGTTATTCATAACAATTTGTATTTTACAAACAAATATATAGTATCGGGTACTTCTATAACTCAATGTTTGAAGAGCATTCTTGGCTTTCTAATAGGAATGCTGAGCTATAGATGCTAAATTTTGACTGTAAAACTTCATTCTGGAATGTATGAACTGGACAGGAAAGGAAGTTATGTACCACTTACCACTATCATCTAAGTTTCTGGTCTGAAAAGTACATCAAATTACAACCTAGTACTTTGCAAAAACATAGCAAAGGTGATGCAGAACTTATTTCCCTCATATCCTGCTGGCTGCAAATAACAATTAACAATATGAAATATTTATATGCAAATGTTTATTTGTACATTTGTATTAATTAATATAATTGACAAAGAAAATACAGCATATACTGTATAAATATTACTACTTTAAATTAAATCACATACATTAGCTTTTTAAAATATTCACTACTTATATGAGTGAAAGCAGTGAATGGTGTGTAAATTTACATTAATATGTAAATTAATAATTCCATTAATAATCCCCTTCTGTTCAGTTACAACCTTATAAACTGGTGTTCCTAGCATCCCAAAAAAAACAATTAAACCAATTGGCACATGGGTCATACAGGAAAAAGTTACAGGTAAGGAATATATTAGTGTGGTATAAAGTAAACAGGCTGTACTATTTCAATGCAGGGCAACACAGCAGATTCACTTTAATCCTATCCATCGCCTTCTCTTTTCTACCCCACTACTCTATTAATCCCAGATAACAAATTTATAAACCCAGTACTACATGATATGGGGAAGCAAGTAGCTCACACCCTTTCTTACATATCCTATAAGTGGAAAATCTGTCTTGTTAAAAATAATGTGCTGCCCTGGAAAAGTGCTCCATGTGGAAAGATTTCCCTGTAAAAATGAATAGTTGATCCCCATACATATTAGTTTAAAGTGGAACTAAACTCTCCCTTTCTTTATAACCAAGGAAACTGCCATCTTAGCCTCTGTTTGATCTGCAATTGCTAAGGTGCTGAACATGTGATCAGCTATTACACCAGCCATTTGATGGCTTGATCATTTGGTTGAGAGTTAACATAAGCACACTAGTAACTGTAGCATTTATAATTTGAGGCACACCTTCAATGTACTGTAACGGTTTTGAGAAACTGTTGAATTTGGTCGGTTTAGTTCAGCTTTAAAAAAAACTCTTGGTGCCTACTCTAAGGAAAATTAAACATGTAAATATGGTGGCCAGGAAACTCCCAGATATTTGAAAGAGCATGAATAATCCAAGGCTTTATTTCCCATTGATTCCATTTGTCATGGCCCATCTTTTATCAAGGCAAATAACAAATGCACAAAAACTACTTTAACCACTTAATGACCGAGCCTCTTTTTGAGACTTGTAGTTTACAAGTTAAAATCAAGTTTTTTTTTGCTAGAAAGTCACTAGAAACCCCAAACATTAGTTTTTTTTCCAGACACCCTAGACAATAAAATAGCAGTCATTGCAATACTTTATGTCACACCGTAAAACGCATTTCAAAAAAGTTATAAATTGATTTGCATTTTAATGAGTGAAATAAGTATTTGAGCCCTTCGCAAAACATGATTTAGTAATTGGTGGCAAAACCCTTGTTGGCAATCACAGAGGTCGATGTTTCTTGCTGTTGGCCACCAGGTTTGTACACATCTCAGGAGGAATTTTGGCCCACTTCCCTTTGCAGATCCTCTCCAAGTCATTAAGGTTTTGAGGCTGACATTTGGTATCTCGAACCTTCAGCTCCCTCCACATATTTTATATTGGATTAAGGTCTGGATACTGGCTAGGCCACTCCAGGACCTTAAAGTGCTTCTTCTTGAGCCACTCCTTTGTTGCCTTGGCCATGTGTTTTAGGTCATTGCCATGCTGGAATATCCATCAATAACCCATTTTCAATGCCCTGGCTGAGGGAAGGAGGTTCTCACTCATGATTTAACAGTAAATGGCCCCATCTATCTTCTTTGATGCGGTGAAGTTGTCCTGTCCCCTTAGCAGAAAAACACCCCCAAAGCATAATGTTAACCACCTCCATGTTTGACGGTGGGGATGGTGTTCTTGGAGTCATAGGCAGCATTCCTCCTACTCCAAACTCGTTGAGTTGAGTTGATGCCAAAGATCTAGAGAGAACCACAAAACTTTCACCCAGTTCTCCACTGAATCATTCAGATTTTTATTAGCAAGCTTCAGATAGGACTGGACATGTGCTTTCTTGAGTAGGGGGACCTTGTGGGTGCTGCAGGATTTCAGTCCTTCGCATCGTAGTGTGTTACCAATTGTTTTCTTGGTGACTAAGGTCCCAGCTGCCTTGAGATCATTGACAAGATTCTCCCGTGTAGTTCTGGGCTAATTCCCCACCGTTCTCATGATCATTGAAACTCCACAAGGTGAGATCTTGCATTGAGCCCCAGACTGAGGGAGATTGTTAGTTATTTTGTATTTCTTCCATTTGCGAATAATTGCACCAGCTGTTGTCACCCTCTTACCAAGCTGCTTGGTGATGGTCTTGTAGCCCATTCCAGCCTTATGTAGATCTACAATCTTGTCCCTGACATCTGTGGACAGCTCTTTGGTCCTGGCCATGGTGGAGAGATTGGAATTTGATTGATTGATTGATTGATTGTTTCTGTGGACAGCTGTCTTTTATACCGGTAAAAAGTTGAGATTAGGAGCACTCCCTTTAAGGGAGTGCTCCTAATCTCTGCTTGTTACCTGAATAGAAGACATCCGGGAGCCAGATACTTTTTTCCCTTACTGTAGTAGCCAATAGCAACTGTTCAAATAATGACGTTACACCAAATCAGAATTAATCCTAACAGTGCTGTATACTTGTAAAAAAATACATCAGTGTACTAGTATATATATTAGAAAGCAGCAGATGTAAAAAACCCCAATCAATAGAGTAATGTGACACAGCAATGAAAACAAATACACATATAATGATGTTACACCATAGTATAATAAATCAATACATTGCTGCATACTGTACAAAAAAAGACATCAGTATATTCCTAAGGCAGTTTCATGAAAATGAATTGATACTCCCATCCACACATTTGATGTGGATGGGGGAATCCTTCTTGCTGAGCTATTGTATTCTGACCACAGGGAAACTTCCCTGCTATCAGAACACTTTCATCAGCACTGCCGACTATAGTCATCGGCACTGATTGAGTAAAAATTTTCCAAAAGGTTGGTAGTACAGAAGTCGATCAAGAGATCAATTTCTTTACAACTAGCCTGCCCATAGATGGATTGAAATGAGGTTAGTCCCTGCTGAACCGGACAAAACTCGATCCATCTATGGGTGGCTTAAGTGTGATGTATAAAACACCAACCATTAGAGTGCTCTGGTGCAGCAATAGGGGAATCATACATGCACATCACCACTGTTAACTCCAGTGGCATAGAAACTGGACAAATCAGAAGTGAAGTCATAGCGATACAGGAAGAGGAAATCTGGAATCTCACCACCCACAATAACTAAAAATACTGCTGTCATAGTAACCAAATGCACAACATAAGGCAAACATGGTGTGCAATCCCAGTACAACAGTTGCCAAGAAACAACAAAGCTCTGTTACAGCACATGATAAATGTGTAAATCAAACAGGATAAAATCTGAAGATGGTTGCCGTAAAAAAAAAAAATATATATATATATATATATATATATATATATATATATATATATTGAATAATATGTTTAGTATATTATAATAAAGGAATGCATAAATATAACAAACATTTAATTTAATAATGCTTCCAACACTGTGTCAAATGGGCAAAAGAGGTCTAAAGTAAGGATCAAACATCACTCCCCACATAAAAATGTAGGAAAATGCAATATTAAAAATACATTGGAATCTGAAAAAAGGCAAAAAAATAAACACAAAATAAAGTATAATTAAAGTAATGGTAGTGTTATAAAAAGAACCACTGTGATTTAGCATGTACCAATATAAATCAGAAATGCAGACAGACTTAAAGGAAGCACGACCAGTTGTGTAGGTCATTTAATCTTTTTAGTGCCATAGTCTGGAGCTCATAAATCTATTTGCATTCATGTTACAGAAGCAGTTTATGGTGAATACCACACCTTGATAATGTTGCAACAGTCTATAGGCATTAATCAAGTGTAGTTAGGGGCTGAAAACAGTGTAAAAAGTGTTTTGCGACAGGTTTGTTGGCTGAGACATTTTGATAGGCCTGTCCGATTACAGATTAGTAGTTGGCAAGGCATTCTCTAAATGTCATAGTTGTTATGCTCTGGTTTAACGTCACTGTATGTGTTGTTTTCTTCATTGGTGCATTAGATTACTATATTGATTGGTGTTTCATACATCTGTTACTTTATATTATAACTGCTAGTACACTGGATTTTTTATGCTCTGGTGTAAAATCGCTATTTGGGCTGTTGCGACTGTCTGATTTATGACCTTTGAACTGTTTTTAACATGTTAATGATGATGTTACCAATTGGGAGTATGACTTGACATTTTGTGAAGTATTTAAAGTTGTTTTTGTCCTTATATTTTTTCCTTAATATAGTTGGCTATAACCCACAGAAGCTCTAGTGAATAAAGCTTGGATAATTTATGCTCTTTCATACACCTGTGCATGCCATGGTCTTCATGTTTACTAGTTGGACATTTGATTATTAAACTAGCATGTGCAGGGATAATAGTACAAGAAGAGCTGAAACACGCAAAAGTAAATGGAAATACCCAAACTCCTTGTCAGTGATGTCAATCTCAATATGGCTGGGAAAGGTAGTGTTCACTTCCCTGCAGAGCTATGATGGTTAATGAAGGTTAGGGATGAGCTTCGTGTTCGAGTCGAACCCATGTTCGACTCGAACATCGTCTGTTCACCCGTTTGCCGAATTGCGAACGATATGAGCCGTTCGCACCAAGGCCCATAATTCACTGCGGCATCGCAGTGCATTGCTGGCTGATAATTGGCCAAGCATGCACTATGACCCGCATGCTTGGCCAATCACAGCGCCCTCTGTAGAGAGAGCTGTAATTGGCCAAAGCCAGGGTGGCTTTGACCAATTATGGCTCAGGGGGTTTATTACACGCCCCACACTATATAAGGCCACCTGCACGGCGGCCCTGTTTAGTGTGTGTTCCGGCGTTGAGAGACAGAGACAGAGAGACAGTGTCATTTGATTTAAGTTAGATAGATTAGGCAGGACAGTCAGTCAGTTAGCTGCACTTACAGTGTATTGTGTATATATATATATATATATGCATCCCAGGTGTTGTATATATATATATATATATATATATATATATATATATATATATATATATATATATATATATATACACTGTATTCAGTTTAGCTAGATTCGTTCCTGTTATTAACTTCCTACTGACAGGCAGGCTTTTGTTGTTACAATATTTACAGGTATCTGAAGAAAATTGCTGGTGTTCTTCTGATCCTATTAGTACCACAGTCAGGCAGCTAGACTATTTACAGTTAGTGTAGTGCGTCCTCCTCACAGTGTTCAGCTAAAGCTACAAGTTAGTTTAGTGTGACCTCTGCACAGTGTTCAGCTAAAGCTACAAGTTGGTGTAGTGCGTCCTCCTCACAATGTTCAGCTAAAGCTACAAGTTAGTGTAGTGCGACCTCTGCACAGTGTTCAGCTAAAGCTACAAGTTAGTGTGGTGCGTCCTCCTCACAGTGTTCAGCTAAATCTACAAGTTAGTGTAGTGCGTCCTGCTCACAGTGTTCAGCTAAAGCTACAAGTTAGTGTAGTGCGTCCTCTGAACAGTGTTCAGCTAAAGCTACAAGTTAGTGTAGTGCACAGTGTTCAGCTAAAGCTACAAGTTAGTGTAGTGCGTCCTCCTCACAGTGTTCAGCTAAAGCTACAAGTTAGTGTAGTGCGTCCTCCTCACAGTGTTCAGCTAAAGCTACGTGTTAGTGCAGTGCAACCTCTGCACAGTATTCAGATAAAGCTACAAGTTAGTGTAGTGCGCCCTCCTCACAGTGTTCAGCTAAAGCTACAAGTTAGTGTAGTGCGTCCTCTGAACAGTGTTCAGCTAAAGCTATAAGTTAGTGTAGTGCGACCTCTGCACAGTGTTCAGCTAAAGCTACAAGTTAGTGTAGTGCGTCCTCTGAACAGTGTTCAGCTAAAGCTACAAGTTAGTGTAGTGCACAGTGTTCAGCTAAAGCTACAAGTTAGTGCAGTGCGTCCTCCTCACAGTGTTCAGCTAAAGCTACAAGTTAGTATAGTGCGACCTCTGCACAGTGTTCAACTAAAGCTACAAGTTAGTGTAGTGCAACCTCTGCACAGTGTTCAGCTAAAGCTACCTGTAAAAGGTTGGTGGTGTTTTCCTGATCCTATCACTACTGCAGGCAGCTACATTATTTTAATGTTAGTGTAGTGCGTCCTCTTCACAGTGTTCAGCTACAGCTACCTGTAGAAGGTTGGTGGTGTTTTCATGATCCTATCACTACCGCAGGCAGCTACATTATTTTAACATTAGTGTGGTGCGTCCTCTGCACAGTGTTCAGCTAAAGCTACCTGTAGAAGGTTGGTGGTGTTTTCCTGACCCTATCACTACCGCAGGCAGCTACATTATTTACACGTTAGTGTACTGCGACCTCTGGACAGTGTTCAGCTAAAGCTACGTGTAGAAGGTTGGTGGTGTTTTCCTGATCCTATCATTACCGCAGGCAGCTACATTATTTCAACGTTGGTGTAATGCGTCCTCTGCACAGTGGTCAGCTAAAGCTACAAGTTAGTGTAGTGCGACCTCTGCACAGTGATCATCTAAAGCTACCTGTAGAAGATTGGTGGTGTTCTCATACTACAGGCAGGCAGTTGATTTTGCTAGCTGCAGTATCAGTATATATATATATATATATATATATATATATATATATATATATATATCCCAGCTTAGTGCAGCTACATCTCACTGCAGGCCATTAGTATGTCTGGAAGGCCAACAAGGAGAGGCAGACAGTCACAAGCCAATAAAAGAGGGCAAGCAGGCTCTATGTCTAGAGGCAACAGTGCTGGTCGTGGACACGGTGCATCCTCATCAGCACGTGGCCGTGGGACATGCGTGGCCTTTTTTTCGGCAGCTGGTCATGTTGAGCCGCAACATGCGGAAGACTTGGTCGAGTGGATGACCAAGCCGTCCTCATCCTCCTCATCCTCTCTCACCCATGCTCAGGGTACTTTGTCTGGCAAAGCAGCTGCCAACGCGGCCTCTTCCCTCGGCTCATTGGCATCAGTGACTACTCTTGTAGCCACGCCACGTCCTCCAGAGGAGCCCCTCGAACTGTTTGACCACAGTGTTGGGTACATGCTCCAGGAGGATGCCCAGCGTTTAGAAGGTTCTGATGATGATACTGAGCTAGATGAAGGCAGTAACGTGAGCACGGACAGAGGGGGTGCCCAAGAAGGACAGCAATCTGGCAGTCATGCTCCTCCTGCTGCAGCATACTGCCAGGTTTGCTCCAGTGATGAGGAGGGAGAGGATGATGAGGTCACTGACTCAACATGGGTGCCTGATAGGAGAGAGGAGAAGGAGGAGGAGGTACATCACCAACGAGACAGGATGCCCTCCAGGGGCCAGCCTAAGGGCAGCACACTGACTGCATCACACCGCAAAGCTCCGCATGTGCAGGGCGCTGCTGTCTCTGCACATTATTCCAAAAGTTCTTTGGTGTGGGCCTTTTTTGAGACAAGTGCATCAGATCACATCGCTGCTATTTGCAACATATGTCTCAAGCATAACTCGCATGGCCAAAACATCTCCCGCTTAGGCACCACGTGCTTGACCAGACATATGTTGACCTGCCATGCAGTTCATTGGCAAGCGTATCTAAAAGACCCACACCAAAGCGCAAAGAGGACCTCTCCTTGCTCCTCATCAGCTGAGATCTCCAACCCCACTATACCTTCAGTCCTCTCTGAGACCTGCACTGAGAGGAATGAAGGTGTACAATTAGGTGTGTCACAGCCAAGTACTTGTGGGCAATCTTCTTTTGGTACACCGACGTTAGATTGTACCAGGCAAATTTCCCTGCCCCAGCTGCTGCAGCGCCGAAAGAAGTTCGCTCCCAGCCATCCACATGCCCAGCGGTTGAATGCTAGCTTGGCAAAATTGCTAGCACTTCAACTGCTACCGTTTCAGTTGGTAGAATCTCCCTCCTTCCGTGAGTTTGTGGAATGTGCGGTTCCTCAGTGGCAGGTACCCAAACGCCACATTTTCTCACGGAAGGCGATTCCGGCTCTCTTCCGGCATGTGGAAGGCAATGTCCATGCCTCGCTGGACAGGGCGGTCAGTGGTAAGGTGCATATTACCGCTGACTCATGGTCCAGCAGGCATGGACAGGGACATTACCTAAGTTTCACGGTGCATTGGGTGACTCTGCTGGCAGCTAGGAAGGATGCAGGACAAGGTGCAGTAGTGTTGGAGGTTGTTCCGCCACCATGCCTCCAAAATGCCATTACTGATTGTGAAACACCTCTCTCCTCCACCCCCTCCTCTTCATCTTCCTCCATGGCCTCTTCCTGTGCTTTGTCCTCGGAACCAGCAGTGCTCCATAGGCGTTCAAGGGGCTACTCAAGTATGCAGGCCAAAAGATGCCATACGGTGCTTGAGCTGGTGTGCTTGGGGGACAGGAGCCACACTGGGGCAGAAGTTCTGTCAGATCTGCAGGGGCAGGTTCAGAGGTGGTTGACGCCACGCCAACTTAAGGCAGGAATGGTGGTTTGCGACAATGGCACCAACCTCCTCTCCGCCCTCTGACAGGGACAAATGACCCATGTGCCCTGTTTGGCTCATGTCCTTAACTTGGTGGTGCTGCGGTTCTTGGGTAGGTACCTGGGCTTACAGGATGTCCTGAGGCAGGAAAGTCTGTGTGCATTTCCGCCGGTCGTATAATGCCAGTGCTTGGCTGGCAGACCTCCAAAAGGAATTTAACCTGCCCAAGAACCGCCTAATCTGTGACATGCCCACCAGGTGGAACTCAATGTTGGCCATGCTGCAGCGGCTGCACATGCAGCAGAGGGCCATAAATGAGGACCTGTGCGACTATGGCACCAGGACAGGGTCAGGGGAGCTTGTTTTTTTTTCACCATGCCAGTGGGCCATGATCAGGGATGCATGCACGGTCCTGTCACCATTTGAGGAGGCCACGAGGATGGTGAGCAGTGACAGTGCATGCATCAGTGACACTGTCCCCCTTGTCCACCTGTTGGAGCACACGCTGCATGGAATAATGGACAGGGCACTTGAGGCAGAACAGAGGCAGAAAGAGGAGGACTTCCTTAGCTCTCAAGGCCCCCTTTATCCAGACAGTGTTCCTGCGTGCCCGCCGATCACACAGGAAGAGGACGAGGAGGAGGATTGTGTCAGTATGGAGGTGAGCCTGGCACTCAGCATCAGCAGCAGTCTGAAAGGGATCATTTACAGTCCCAAGAAACACATGGACTTGTATGTGGCTGGGAGGAGGTGGTTGCCGATCATGTCGTCCTTAGTGACCCAGAGGACTCTGGACCGAATGCCTCAGCAAACCTATGCTGCATGGCCTCCCTGATCCTGCAAAGCCTGCGGAAGGATCCTCGTATTCGTGGTATCAAGGAGAGGGATCGTTACTGTCTGGCAACCCTCCTTGATCCACATTACAAGGGTAAGGTTGCAGACCTTATCTTGCCATCGCAGAGGGAGCAGAGGATGAAACATCTTCGGGAGGCCTTGCAGAAAGGTCTGTGCAACGAGAGACCGGGGGGTTACAAACTCCTGTTTCTTGACAATGTGTTGCTGAGGCTTTGGTCAGTCAAAGAAGGAGCGATGGAGAAGGTGATTGTCTGACCGATGCGTTCAGACAATTTTTTAGTCCGCAGCCCCAAGGTATGATTGGTTCCAGCAACCATCACCAGCGTCTGTTTTACATGGTGCAGGAATACCTAGGGGCAAGATCTGACTTGGACACCTTTCCCACTGAAAATCCTCTGGGTGACTGGGTCTTGAGGATGGATCACTGGCCAGAGCTTGCACAGTATGCAATTGAGCTACTGGCCTGTCCTGCATCCAGCATTCTTTCGGAACGCACATTCAGTGCTGCTGGAGGCTTTGTAACCGATCACAGGGTGCGTCTGTCCACCGACTCGGTCGATCGACTGACCTTCATAAAAATGAATCAGTCTTGGATCACCACCAGCTACCAAGCACCTGATGCTGATGTAACCGAATACATTTTTTGAAATGTCAGATCCCTTCAAAGACTTCCTATGCTGATGCTGAGTGACTATCCTGTTATACTGAGTAATTATCCTCTTCCTCCTCAATGATCATGATGATAGCTTGTAAGAACATTTTTGGTTCTGGGCACCGCCAGTCCCGCCACCAGTGCCTAAGGCCCAATTTTTTCAGCCCCTGTTTAACAGGGGCATGTAATTACAATTTTTCATGCAATTCTTTGCAGCAGGGCTAGTTCCTGCGCTCCAACTAGAGTATCTGTGAGGGGTTGCAGTTTTGTGGCACCAGCACCAGTGCCTAAGGCCCTATTTTTCAGCCCCTGTTTAACAGGGGCGTGTAATTACAATTTTTGATGCAATTCTTTGTAGCAGGGCTAGTTCCTGCACTCCAACTAGAGTATCTGTGAGGGGTTGCAGTGTTGTGGCACCAGCACCAGTGCCTAAGGCCAATCTTTTCAGCCCCTGTTTAACAGGGGGGTGTAATTACAATTTTTGATGCAATTCTTTGCAGCAGGGCTAGTTCCTGCACTCCAACTAGAGCATCTGTGAGGGGTTCCATTGTTGTGGCACCAGCACCAGTGCCTAAGGCCCAATTTTTAAGCCCCTGTTCAACAGGGACATGTAATTAGAATTCTTGATCTAATATTTCACAGCAGGGCCCCGTTTCTGCGCCCACCAAGAGTATCTGTGATGACTTACAGTGTTGTAGCACCAGCACCACCACCACCACCAAAGGCCCAATTTTTCTGCCCCTGTTCAACAGGGAAATGTAATTACAATTCTTGATCTAATATTTCACAGCAGGGCCCTGTAAGGGCTTACAGTGTTGTGGCCACAACAACACCAAAGGCCCAAATTTCTGCTGAGTATATAGGGCAGGCCCCTAATTTCAAACATCCAACTTACAAACGACTCCTACTTGCAAATGGAAGGAGACAACAGGAAGTGAGATGAAATCTATCCCTAGGAAGGGAAATGTTCTCCTGTAAGAGTTAATATAGGAAAAACTTTTCTCCTTTCCATTGATGCTTTATCCCCAATCCTTGTTTCACAAAAAAACCCACATTTTCAAAAAACATTTGTCATTGGGACAAAAAGTGAGGTGAAATCTTCTGAAGAGGAGCACAGACAGCAAAACAAATGTCACAGGGGTTATAACCCTTCCCTAGGTTTTCCAAAAAGCTTAAAATAGATTTTTTGTCTGGAGCTAAACACGTTAAAAATGTACCAGCTCAAAATTACAAACAGATTCTACTTAACAACAAACCTACAGTCCCTGTCTTGTTTGCACCGCCTGTATACTGCTGTTCAGAGTATATAGGGCCTGGGGTCCCCACACCTTAACTTTTTTAAATTTGGGTGTGGGGTTCCCCTTAATATCCATACAAGACCCAAAGGGCCTGTTAATGGACTTGGGGGTACCCATGCCGTTTCTCTCACTGATTTTTATCCATATTGCCAGGACCCGACATTACATTAAAGCCGCAAGCAGTTTTAAATAACTTTTTTCCTTTAAAAATGACATTTTGTGCAGGGACTGTTCTAAGCACGGCAAACACACGCTACTTTACAGGCATACTATAGACACTCCCCAGGTATGATATTTAAAGGAATATTTCACTTTTTTTTTTTTTACTTTAAGCATCATTAAAATCACTGCTCCCGAAAAAACTGCAGTTTTTAAAACTTTTTTTGCATTGATACATGTCCCCTGGGGCAGGGCCCGGGTCCCCAAACCCTTTTTAGGACAATACCATGCAAATTAGCCTTTAAAATGAGCACTTTTGATTTTGAACTTTCGAGTCCCATAGACGTCAATGGGGTTCTAACGTTCGTGCAAATTTTCGGTCCGTTCGCAGGTTCTGGTGCGAGCCGAACCGGGGGGTGTTCAGCTCATCTCTAATGAAGGTGGCATTACTGTAGTGAGGTAAGGTAATGTCATCCTATTGTGCTTTCAATATTCAGCAATTGCAGGCCTGTGACCCCCAGAGAAGACCCAGTTTTCCAAACCTAGGCATACAACTGAAATAGAGATCTTTAATAATTAATTTGTGAGTATTTGTCAATTGTTTAGCTATTTTCATGTATTTGGATAACTTTTACAAAATATAAATATTTGCATTGGAAGTTAGCTAACTGGAAAATATTTGTTCTATTTGTTAGCACAATAGGCATTTTTTTCCCAAGGTTACTAACCATGTAACGAGAGAATGAGCCTTCACTAGATTGGGAGAATGAATCCTTTGTGTACAACCCTTGAGTGCCTCCACTCAGTTGGGCTTTGTAGTAGGAAGTGGGGCATCCAGTTAAGATAGCTTGTCCCCAAACAATTTCACTTATTCAGATTTTGAATAAAAGACAATTTAGTCTTTGGATGTATATTTTGAATCTTCATTAGAGAACCAGGGGAGTGTTGCAGACTAATGGAGGTTATTGTACTACTCCAATGTCTCAGTTCTCTTATTCCTCAGCAGGAACATATTGGGTAAGGCCTCAATTTTTTTAGCAACTTTCTCTCTTTCTCATCCCCAAAGAACTTAGCCCTCAGGAGTTGGGCCACTCTCGCGATCTCAGATTTAGACCATAGCTCAAATGCTCTTCCAGAAGGTTGCTTATCACATCTATCAGTTTCTGATTCAACCCACCAAGGAATAACAATCTAAAAAATACTTTGAAAAAAGAAGTACAGTTTAAAGCAGACTTCTAGTCTAACTATATAATAATAAATAATTTATTGTAAATACAAATTAACTCCACTTTTACAGATTTTTAAAAAAAATTCTAAGAAATTTAAAGTGAATGTAAAGAGTATTTTTACAAATAATAAACATGTTATACTTACCTGCTCTATGCAATGGTTTTGCACAGAGCAACTTCCTCTTCTCATTGTGCCACCATAAGAAGGTGTTTCCTATGGTGGCACACCTGAAGGGCTGAATTCTAAGCCACACTGCCTGTATTTATAGACACAGACAGCACTCTGCCCCACTTCCCTTATCACAGGTTTTGATTGACAGCAGCAGGAGCCCATGGCTCCAGCTGCTATCAGTCTGTCCTGTGAGGAGGGAGAAAATGGAGAAGCCACTGCTCTCAGGCACAGAGCTGGATCAAGATCATTTTTTTTTTTACCCTAATGCAGAGATTTAATTAAGGTAAAAAACCTCCTGCCTTTAACCTCCCTGGCGGTTTTCCCGAGTGTGGCTCGGGGTTAAAATTCAGTACCATTAGCGGTAACCCCGAGCCACACTCGGGATCGCATTGCAGGATCCTGGGGCGGCGTTACTTACCTTGTCCCCGGGATCCTGCGATGTCACCCGCAGTGTCCGAGGGCTCCGTCCTCCTCCGAAGCCTCTCCGTGCCAGGCTCCGTTCCCTGCGAGCGGTGCGACGCACGGGGGCGGAGCCTGTCGGCAAATTAAAAAAAAAGTAAAAATCATAACACATACAGTACTGTAATCTTACAGATTACAGTACTGTATGAAATGATTTCACATCCCTTTTGTCCCCAGTGCTTTGACCCATGCCCTGCATGCAGTTTTATATGATATATACTGTTCTTTCTGCCTGGAAACTGGAGATTGTCCATAGCAACCAAAAAGTGTCCCTTTACGTCAAAAGTGGCTTTAGACCAGCTAGAAAACAGCGATAGTAAATTAGAACACTTGCAGAATTGAGCGATAGTGAATTGTGGGGAAATGTATTTTATTACTATTTTTTTTTTTTTTTTTTTTAATTATTTATTTTTATTTATTATATTATAATTTATGTTTTTGTGTTTCAAACTTTATCATACCCGGGATATCTACTAGACTCTGGTTTGGACAGATTTAAGTGTGTTATTGTTAAGATTTACAGACCTACAATATAAAACGCCAAATTTCCATGCAAAATAATGGTACCGCTTTCAGCACCTAAAATCCGAAATAATCATACCGCCAGGGAGGTTAAAACCTCTTTAAGAGCACATTCATGATAGTTACATAGTTACATAGTAGGTGAGGTTGAAAAAAGACACTAGTCCATCAAGTCCAAACTATGTGTGTGATTATATGTCAGTATTACATTGTATATCTCTACGTAGTTTAGGGTTAAACCTCTTTTCTTCTAATTTTGATGAGTGGCCACGTGCTTTGGTAAACCTCCTTTCCATGAAAAAGTTTTATCCCTATTGTGGGGTCACCAGTACGGTATTTATACATTGAAATCATATCCCCTCTCAAGCATCTCTTCTCCAGAGAGAATAAGTTCAGTGCTTGCAACCTTTCCTCATAACTAATATCCTCCAGACCCTTTATTAGCTTAGTTGCCCTTCTTTGTACTCGCTCCATTTCCAGTACATCCTTCCTGAGGACTGGTGCCCAGAACTGGACAGCATACTCTAGGTGCGGCCAGACCAGAGTCTTATAGAGTGGGAGAATTATCGCTTTATCTTTATCGAAGTTGATCCCCCTTTTAATGCATACCAATATTCTGTTTGCTTTGTTAGCAGCAGCTTGGCATTGCATGCCATTGCTGAGCCTATCATCTACTAGGACCCCATGTCCTTTTCCATTCCAAATTTCCCCAGAGGTTCTCCCCCCAGTGTATAGATTGCAATCATATTTTTGCCACCCAAATGCATTATTTTACATTTTTCTACATTAAACCTCATTTGCCAATGCCAATGGTCTGGCAATTACTTGACTGAGTTCCCTAAGTACCCTCGGATGCAAGCCATCTGGACCTGGTGATTTATTAATGTTAAGTTTCCCAAGACTAATTTTAATTTTGTCCTCTGTTAACCATGGAGGTGCTTCCTGTGATATGTTATAAGGATAAACACTGCAGTTTTGGTTACTGAAGCCCCCTGATTCCCTCGTGAAAACTGAGGAGAATAATTAATTCAATACCTTCGCCATCTCCCCATCCTTTGTAACCAGATGTCATTCTTTATGGGGCCAATATGGTCTGACCTCCCTTTTTTACTGTTTACATACTTGGGATTTTTTTTGCTTTCCTCCACTATGTGTCTTCCGTGTTCTATCTTAGCCTCCCCAATTGCACCCTTACATTTCTTGTTGCATTCTTTATAAAGTCTGAATGCTGATGATGATCCCTCAACCTTGTATTTTTGAAGGCCTTCTCCGTTGCTTTTATATGCATTTTTACATTGGAGTTAAGCCATCCAGGATTTTTGTTCGCTCTTTTAAATTTATTACTCAATGGGATGCATTGGCTAATGCCCTTATTTAACCGGTTCAATACCGGGCATTTTCACCCCCTTCCTTCCCAGACCAATTTTTAGTTTTCAGCGCTGTCGCACTTTAAACAACAATTGCCCGGTCATGCGACGTTGTAACCAAACAAAATTGACGTCGTTTTTTCCCCCCACAAATAGAGCTTTCTTTTGGTGGTATTTGATCACCTCTGCAGTTTTTATTTTTTGCGTTATAAACACTAGAAGAGCGACAATTTTGAAAAAAACACAATATTTTTTACTTTTTGCTATAATAAATATCCCAATTTTTTTTTAAAAAAACACATTTTTTCCTCAGTTTTGGCCGATACGTATTCTTCTACATATTTTTGGTAAAAAAAAATCGCAATAAGCGTATATTGATTGGTTTGCGCAAAAGTTATAGCGTCTATAAAATACGGGATAGATTTATGGCATTTTAAAAAAAAATTATTTATTTTTTTTTTTTTTACTAGTAATAGCGGTGATCGCAATTTTTTTTCGTGACTGCGACATTATGCGGACACATCAGACACTTTTGACACATTTTTGGGACCATTTACATTTATACAGCGATCAATGCTATAAAATTGCATTGATTACTGTGTAAATGTCAGGTAGTGAAGCACTAGGGGGCGGGGAGGGGTTAAATGTGTTTCCTAGGGAATGCTTCTAACTGTAGGGGGAGAGGACGCACAAGGGGAGGAGACCGATCAGTGTTCCTCCGTTCTGGGAACACAGATCGCTCTCCTCTGAGCTGACAGGACGTGGATCTCTGTGTTTACACACAGAGATCCACGGTCCGGCCCGGTTAACGGGCAATCGCGGGTGCCCGGCGGACATCGCGGCCGCCGGGCACACGCACTGGGTCCCGAGCAACGCGCGCCCCCTAGGCGGCCAGGAACCCGAGGCCGTCATATGACGTCCACCCAGGATGGGAGATCCCATCTGTGGACGTCATATGTCTATAGGCGGGTAGGGAAGTAGTTAATATGCTATTAAAGCAAACCCATCTCTCCTTTGTGTTCTTTGTTCCTAAGATTTTATCCCAATGTATGCCTTCTAACAAGGTTCGTAGTTTAGGGAAGTTGGCTCTTTTGAAATTCAGTGTCTTTGTATTCCCCTTATGTTTCCTATTTGTGTGATTTATACTGAAGCCAATTGACCTGTGATCGCTGTTTCCTAAATTGCCCCGTATTTCCACATCCGTGATCAGGTCTGTATTGTTGGTAATTAGTAGATCCAGTAACACTTTATTTCTAGTTGGTGCGTTTACCATGAACCATGAAATTGTCCTGCACAACCTTTAGGAACTGGCAAGCCTTAGACAAATGTATGGTTCCCTCCGCCCAGTCTATGTCTGGATAATAAAAATCCCCAATTATGATAACACTTTCCATCCTTGCTGCTATTCCAGCTTGTGATAGGAGATCCATCTCCCCCTCCTCCCTCAGGTTAGGGGGCCTATAGCATGCTCCCAGTAATATTGTCCCTTAGCTTCATCCCTTTGGAGCTCTACCCATAAGGATTCCACCTCCTCCCTAGCTCCCTTAGTGATGTCATCTCTTACATTCACTTGTACATTATTCTTGATATATAGGCATACCCCTCCCCCTTTTTTGCCCTCTCTATCCCTGCAATAAAGGGTATACCCTTGAATGGTTGCCAGCCAATCTTGAGAGCTGTTGAACCGAGTCTCTGAAATTCCAACAAAATCTAAATCCTCCTTGTACAACAGTATCTCTAGTTCACCCATCTTGTCCACCAGGCTCCTGGCATTGATGAACATGCCACGTAGTTTAGACTGGTCGCATACTATCCTCTTATTATGTATTCCGAGATTACAACTAGGATTTTTTACTATACTTACCTTGGGTTTATGTGCTTTAGTCAACCTACCACTAATGCCCCCAATACTACCCTCTGGAATATTTTATGCGCTGACTATCTTGACCTCTGAGCCCTCCCCCCATCACCTAGTTTAAAAACCCCTCTAACTTCTTGGCCATCTTTACACCCAGCTGATCTGCACCCCCCTCATTTACAGTCAGGTCCATAAATATTGGGACATCGACACAATTCTAATCTTTTTGGCTCTATACACCACCACAATGGATTTGAAATTAAACGAATAAGATGTGCTTTAACTGCAGACTTTCAGCTTTAATTTAAGGGTATTTACATCCAAATCAGGTGAACGGTGTAGGAATTACAATGGTTTGTATATGTGCCTCCCACTTTTTAAGGGACCAAAAGTAATGGGACAGATTAACAATCATCCATCAAACTTTCACTTTTTAATACGTGGTTGCAAATCCTTTGCAGTCAATTGCAGCCTGAAGTCTGGAACGCATAGACATCATGACTTGGCCATTGCATAACATTGCACTTCTTTCCCTTAAAAAAACTCTTTGGTTGCTTTCGCAGTATGCTTCGTGTCATTGTCCATCTGCACTGTGAAGCGTCATCCAATGAGTTCTGAAGCATTTTGCTGAATATGAGCAGATAATATTGCCCGAAACACTTCAGAATTCATCCTGCTACTTTTGTCAGCAGTCACATCATCAATAAATACAAGAGAACCCATTTGATTGGCAGCCATACATGCGCAAGCCATGACACTACCGCCACCATGCTTCACTGATGAGGTGGTATGCTTTGGATCATGAGCAGTTCCTTTCCTTCTCCATACTCTTCTCTTCCCATCACTCTGGTACAAGTCGATCTTGGCTCATCTGTCCATAGGATGTTTTTCCAAAACTGTGAAGGCTTTTTTAGATGTTTGGCAAACTCAAATCTGGGCTTACTGTTTTTGAGGCTCACCAATGGTTTACATCTTGTGTTGAACCTTCTGTATTCACTCTGGTGAAGTCTTCTCTTGATTGTTGACTTTGACACACATACACCTACCTCCTGGAGAGTGTTGTGAAGGGTGTTGTCTTCACCAGGGAAAGAATTCTTCGGTCATCCACCACAGTTGTTTTCCGTGGTCTTTCAGGTCTTTTGGTGTTGCTGAGCTCACGGGTGCTTTCTTTATTTTTAAGGATGTTCCAAACAATTGATTTGGCCACACCTAATGTTTTTGCTATCTCTCTAATGGGTTTGTTTTGTTTTTTCAGCCTAATGATGGCTTGCTTCACTGATAGTGACAGCTCTTTGGATCTCATATTGAGAGTTGACAGCAACAGATTCCAAATGCAAATAGCACACTTGAGATGAACTCTGGGCCTTTTATATGCTCCTTGTAAATGGGATAATGAGGGAATAACACACACCTGGCCATGGAACAGCTGAGCAGCCAATTGTCCCATTACTTTTGGTCCCTTAAAAAGTGGGAGGCACATATACAAACTGTTATAATTCCTACACCGTTCACCTGATTTGGATGTAAATTCCCTCAAATTAAAGCTGAAAGTCTGCAGTTAAAGCACATCTTGTTTGTTTCATTTCAAATCCAATGTGGTGGTGTATAGAGCCAAAAAGATTAGAATTGTGTCAGTGTCACAATATTTATGGACCTGACCGTAGGTGCAGTCTGTCCCTTCTATAGTACTGGTGATTGACTGAGAAGTTGGCCCAGTCCTCCAGGAACCCAAACCCCTCCTTACTGCACCAGCTCTTCAACCACTTGTTTACTTCCCTAATCTCCCTCAGCCTTTCTGGTGTGTCTCAATGTACCAATAGTATTCCTGAGAATACTACCTTGGAGGTCCTTTACCTCAATTTAGCTCTCAAGTCCCTAAAATTGTCCTTTAGTACACTCCATCTGCCTCAGACTTTGTCATTGGTGCCAACATGTACCAAGACAGCTGGGTCTTCCCTAGCCCCTCCCAGTAATCTATCCACCAGATCCTTGATGTGCTGAACCCGAGCACCCGGTAGACAACATACAGTTTGATGCTTCAGGTCTTTGTTACAGATTGCCCTCTCCGTCCTTCTAAGAATTGAGTCCCCTACCACCAGAATCTGACTTTCCTTTCCCTTCACTCCCCCCTCTCTTTCTGGAGGAGTTCTTCCCCCAGCTGCTAGGAGAATCCCTCAACTCCAGGAGTGCTGGTTCCTGACTGATTTCACCAATATCACTTAATGGAGTGTACTTATTGGGATGTTCCAGCCCTGGATCAGCCTCCCTGGCACTTCCCCCTCTACCCTTCCTGACTGTCACCCATCTACTCTTTCCTAGTGCCTGCACCTCTTTGTGTCCACCCGCCTCTGTGTTGGCTCCTGTGGGCACATGCCGTGTATGTTTCTAGCTCCCCTTTAGTATGGAGGGACTTCTAAGTGCTGACAGTTGTCTCCCCAGATTCAGAACCTGGGCCTCCAGGGAAACAATGTGCTTACATTTTGCTCAGCAGTATTCGCCCTCGATCTAGGGACGCATACATGCTGCAAGATGTACACCGAGTCATATCTCCACACCCACCAGGCATCATACCTACTAATTTAATGAGGATTGGGGATTATACCCTGTCCAAATTACCTAACAACTAGCTTCCTGACACTAATGCCCCGTACACACGGTCGGACTTTGTTCGGACATTCCGACAACAAAATCCTAGGATTTTTTCCGACGGATGTTGGCTCAAACTTGTCTTGCATACACACGGTCACACAAAGTTGTCGGAAAATCTGATCATTCTAAACGCGGTGACGTAAAACACGTACGTCGGGACTATTAACGGGGCAGTGGCCAATAGCTTTCATCTCTTTATTTATTCTGAGCATGCGTGGCACTTTGTGCGTCGGATTTGTGTACACACGATCGGAATTACCGACAACGGATTTTGTTGTCGGAAAATGTTATCTCCTGCTCTCCAACTTTGTGTGTCGGAAAATCCGATGGAAAATGTCCGATGGAGCCCACACATGGTCGGAATTTCCGACAACACACTCCGATCGGACATTTTCCATCGGAAAATCCGACCGTGTGTACGGGGCATTATACTCAACAAGACAATACACAGGTACTAAATGGTGTTATTATGAAATCTTTCTGGCATGGTGACTGTTTAAAACTGAGCTGCAGAAAGGTGACAAAAGACTTAAAATTATTGGTATGTATGTAATACAATCAAATTAACTTAAAAGTAAATTTCCCTGCTATTTTACAGCACACCCTAAAACATAAATGGCACTGGAGAGGGAGAGGCTAGGCAGGCATTGTTTGCATAACAATACCGGGCCTATTCTGGCATTTCTCTCCTTCATGTAAAAATCATCATTTTTTTGCTAGAAAATTACTCAGAACCCCCAAAACATTATATACATTTTTAGGAAACACCCTAGGGAATAAAATAGCGGTCATCGCAACTTTTTATCTCACACGGTATTTGCGCAATCATTTTTCAAACGCCTTTTTTTGGGAAAAAAACGGTTTCATGAATTAAAAAATAACAAAACAGTAAAGTTAGCCCAATTTTTTTGTATAATGTGAAAGATGATGTTACGCTGAGTAAATAGATACCTAACATGTCATGCTATAAAATTGCGCACAATCATGGAATGGCGCCAAACTTCGTTACTTAAAAATCTCCATAGGCGACGCTTTAAAAATTTTTACAGGTTATCAGTTTAGAGTTATGCCCTGTACACACGGTCGGACTTTGTTCGGACATTCCGACAACAAAATCCTAGGATTTTTTCTGACGGATGTTGGCTCAAACTTGTCTTGCATACACACGGTCACACAAAGTTGTTGGAAAATCTGATCATTCTGAACACAGTGACGTAAAACACGTACGTCGGGACTATAAACGGGGCAGTGGCCAATAGCTTTCATCTCTTTATTTATTCTGAGCATGCGTGGCACTTTGTCCGTCGGATTTGTGTACACACCATCGGAATTTCCGACAACGGATTTTGTTGTCGGAAAATTTTATAGCTTGCTCTCAAACTTTGTGTGTCGGAAAATGTGTGATGGAGCCTACACACGGTCGGAATTTCCGACAACAAGGTCCTATCACACATTTTCTGGCAGAAAATCCGACCGGGTGTACGGGGCATTACAGAGGAGCTCTAGTGCTAGAATTGTTGCACATGCTCTAACGCATGCGGCGATACCTCACATGTGTGCTTTGAGCGGCATTTACATATGTGGGCGGGACTTACGTGTGCGTTCGCTTCTAAGCGCGAGCTACCGGGGACAGGGGCATTTTACTTTTTTTTTATTATTATTTTTTTACTTTATTTTTTTATTTTTACACTTTTTTAACATTTTTTTTTTTATTACTTTTATTCCTATTACAAGGAATGTAAACATCCCTTGTAATAGGAATCTATGTGACAAGTCCTCTTTATGGAGAGATGTGGGGTCAATAAGACCCCACATCTCTCCTCCAGGCTGGAAAGCATGAGATCGGGAAAAAAAAATTTCACCGATCTCATGCTGACAGCCGCGATCGCGGCTTCGTTTATTTCCGAGTACCCGGGAGTGACACCATAACATCGCACCCGGCCCTCCGACGGTCATAGAGATGACTGGTGACCATCTGGTCACCAGTCATCTCTATCGTCAACATCCGGCGCAGGCCGTTTCTTTCTGGCATGGGAGAGCACCGGATGGCGGCTGGGGGGTCATCCCCTCCCGTCGCCTATAAGAACGATCATGTGGCAGAGCTGCCACTATGATCATTCTTATTGTGCACAGAATCGCCGGCTGAAAAGAATGATATCTGAATGATGCATCTAGCTGCAGGCATCATTCAGCTATCACCCCACAAAGTAGAGGTCGTCATTTGACAATAGCCGGGTATTGAAGTGGTTGGCAATTGAGAACATACTGTACTTGCAGATGCTTAAAGTGGAATTCCAGGCTCTAACTAACTAAGCCCAAAACTGCTCCCACTTCCCTTCTAACACCTATACTAACTACCCTGTAGAAGGAAGATGCATTTCTCAGGGGTCTCTGGTCCAGTCACATGATCAGCTCCCAGAGGCGGGTTCAGGGGAGAGGAGGGACAGCTAACAATGGATACCCAATAGTAAGCCTACGAATGACTTCACCGCCCAGGGATTCCATCCATTGCTGGCATTGCTGGGTAATTATAACCATCTTTCTTCTACAGGGTAATTAGTATAGGAGTTAGAAGTGGGTTGGAAGCAGTTTTAGGCGTAGTTAGTTAGAACTTGGAAATGCACTTTAACAAAAGTTTCTGAGCTTCACAGCACATTAAATTTGCATGCAGACAGGCCTCAGTATGTGTAGCAGAAGTGTTGGTATTCTTTGTGTCAAACTGCCTTTATCAGTGTTATAAAGTTATGTATTTGAACTACACAGTGCTTGCATCAGTTGAGGTACACATTCATCCATCATGTTTCAATGTACAGCTTACAGTTGTCAAAATAGAGTAGTGTGTTTTTAATGTTTTATTATGATATTTTTGGATGACATTTTTTTTCTTTCTCCCACAGCAATTTGGTAAAATCTTAGATGTTGAAATAATTTTTAACGAGCGGGGGTCAAAGGTAAGTTATAATTTATGTTTTGTCATGTTTGTCTATAAAGTTGTTTTTGTTATTGGTAGTTGGCCTTACACAGTTACACAGTTAAAAAAAACTTGCTATAAAGCGAGGCTGTAAGATTCTCTTGCTGTGGTTATTGTATTCTGACAGTCAGCAAGAGAATCTTACAGCCTCGCTTTATAGCAAGTTTTTTGTATTTGTATTAGTATAGCTGAAAATTGGCTGCAACTGATTGGAGTCATCAGCTGTTCAGCCGACTATTTTCCATTTTTTATTACATGTTGAAATTATGAGTGGTCTTTTTTTACTGCAGGAACATTTTTCCCAAGCTTGCCTGTTGTAATGCTCTCTATTTCCTTGCTTGCTAAGTCTCCTTTCTGTTTTCTGCAAGTGCGGGAATAACAGCAAGTCTGAACCCTCAGAGCATCCTAACAGGTTCTATAACCTCCTAGGAGACTGGTATACAGAGTGTATGTGCAGGGCCAGCGCCAGCATAAGGCAGCTAAGGCGGCTGCCTGAGGGCTCCAGGAGAGTGGAGGGCACTAAAGCCGAGGGTCTCTTCAAGTGTTTATGCTGGAGCTGCCCTACTCACACCTGCTCAGCACAGCAGATCTTTTACAAGCAGCACAGTGCCGGGCAGAGTGAAATTCAGCTTCCTCCACACTAACTTTCACCTTCTGCTCCTCTCTTCCTGATGAAAGGCAGACGATGGCCTTTCATTTCTGCACATTGGTCCTTTGCTGTTTCTTTCCAAGAGAATCGCCTCCCATGTGGGTGGCAGCAGAACCGCCTCCAGTCCAGCACACTGGTCGGTGAATTGGAGGTGAGTGAGGGGTATGGGAGGAGCCAAGTGAGACCAGGGGGAGGAGCCGGCAGGCACAGTAGCAGGAATGGCACGGATCCTCAGTGAAAGGTACGCACAAGGTACTTTATCGTGTCTGTCTATCCTTTAGGCTGTACACAGCCCGCTGCATGTACAGGTACATCATAAGAACCATCTAGAGATAGAGGAGGAATAGATGGGGACAGAGAAGGGGACAAAAGGACAGAGCAAAGGAAATGGGGACATGGTGGGAGTTATAAAGTACATGGAACAGACAGAGCAAAGGAGATTGGGACAAAACAAGACATCAACAATAAGGCCCTTTCACATGGGACAGACTCTGCTTTGCTCAGCAAGGGGTCTGTCTGCTGATCCCTGATGAGCAGTGTATGACAGGTCTGCATCTGCTCCGCTTAAAAAGGTTATTTTTTTGGTCAGCTCCAGACCACATGTTGACTGCAGTTGGAAGCAAAGTACTGGACTGAACTACGAGGAACAAAACTCTTTCTTTATAGTGATAAAAAACAAGAAAAGGCTTATATAACTGGAGCGATTCACACTGTCCAAATCCGCCTGCAATGCTGATGACTTTTTTTAAAGTATCATAAGGAGTTACTTTAAGACCTGAGATATTCTGAGCTCTGACGAGTGTAACCCCTTGGAGGAGTGTGCCTCACGTGGTGAAGATCTTCGTGTTTGGTGCACGCTTTGACAACCATTTAGGATCACCTGCTATTTCCAGAGTGGAACTCACTAACTGTCATCACATCAAGTTACATGTTTAGGAACATATTCATGTCGGTCTGGAATTTGATGGACTAACATAAGCACTGTTATAACATAGGACAGATGCAGCGATCCAACTGAACTTTCTTATGTTGTTGTTTTGTAGTCTAATATATATACTCTGCATTCAGTGTAGACTATATATACAGTGCATTTGGCAGTGTACAGTATATAATACACTTCAGTTGGTGTACACAGTATATAATACCGTGCAGCCGGTGTACTGTTTCTAATACAGTGCAGGTGGTGTACACAGTATAGAATACAGTGTGTACAGTTTCTAATACACTTCAGGCAGTGTACACAGTAAATAATACAGTGCAGCCGGTGTACAGTTTCTAATACAGTGCATGCGGTGTGCACAGTATATAATACAGTGTGTACAGTTTCTAATACACTTCAGGTGCTGTACACAGTATATAATACCGTGCAGCTGGTGTACAGTTTCTAATACAGTGCAGGCCATCTACACAGTATAGAATACAGTGTGTACAGTTTCTAATACACTTCAGGCAGTGTACATAGTATATAATACAGTGCAGCTGGTGTACAGTTTCTAATACAGTGCATGCGGTGTACACAGTATACAATACAGTGTGTACAGTTTCTAATACACTTCAGGCAGTGCACACAGTATTTATTATAGTTTGTACAGTTTCTAATACATTTCAGGTTGTGTAAACAGTATATAGTACAGTGCAGCTGGTGTACAGTTTCTAATACAGTGCAGGCAGTGTACACAGTATAGAATACAGTGTGTACAGTTTCTAATACACTTAGGGGGCCCTTCAGGTCTGGTATGGATTTTAAGGGGAACCCCGTGCCAAAAAAAAAAAAACGGCGTGGGGTCCCCCCAAAGATCCATACCAGACCCTTATCCGAGAACGCAACCTGGCAGGCCGCAGGAAAAGAGGGGGGGACGAGAGAGCGCCCCCCCTCCTGAACCGTACCAGGCCACATGCCCTCAACATTGGGAGGGTGCTTTGGGGTAGCCCCCAAAACACCTTGTCCCCATGTTGATGAGGACAAGAGCCTCATCCCCACAACCCTGGCCGGTGGTTGTGGGGGTCTGCGGGCGGTGGGCTTATCGGAATCTGGAAGCCCCCTTTAACAAGGGGACCCCCAGATCATGGCCCCCCCTGTGTGAAATGGTAAGGGGGTACAAGTACCCCTACCATTTCACTAAAAAACTGTCAAAAATGTTAAAAATGACAAGAGACAGTTTTTGACAATTCCTTTATTTAAATGCTTCTTCTTTCTTCTATCTTCCTTCATCTTCTTCTGGCTCTTCTGGTTCTTCTGGCTCTTCTGGTTCTTCCTCCGGCGTTCTCTTCCAGGATCTCCTCCGCGGCATCTTCTATCTTCTTCTCGGGCCGCTCCGCACCCATGGCATGGGGGGAGGCTTCCGCTCTTCTCTTCATCCTCTTCTCTTCTTCATCTTCTTCTTTTCTTCTCTTCTTCTCTTCTTCATTTTCTTCTCCGGGCCACTCCGCATCCATGCTGGCATGGAGGGAGGCTCCCGCTGTGTGACGGCGTCTCCTCTTCTGACGGTTCTTAAATAATGGGGGGCGGGGCCACCAGGTGACCCCACCCCCATCTGACGCACTGGACATGACGGGACTTCCCTGTGGCATTCCCCGTCCCGTCAAGTCACCGTGCGTCAGAGGGGGCGGGGTCACCGGGTGGCCCTGCCCCCTGTTATTTAAGAACCGTCAGATGAGGAGACGCCATCACACAGCGGGAGCCTCCCTCCATGCCAGCATGGATGCGGAGCGGCCCGGAGAAGAAGATGAAGAAGAGAAGAAGAGAAGAAGAAAGGAAGATGAAGAAGAGAAGAAGATGAAGAGAAGAGCAGGAGCCTCCCCCCATGCCATGGGTGCGGAGCGGCCCGATGAGAAGAAGATAGAAGACGCTGCGGAGGAGATGCTGGACGAGAATGCTGGAGGAAGAACCAGAAGAGCCAGAAGAACCAGAAGAAGAAGAAGATGAAGGAAGATAGAAGAAAGAAGAAGCATTTAAATAAAGGAATTGTCAAAAACTGTCTCTTGTCATTTTTAACATTTTTGACAGTTTTTTAGTGAAATGGTAGAAGTACTTGTACCCCCTTACCATTTCACACAGGGGGGGGCTGGGATCTGGGGGTCCCCTTGTTAAAGGGGGCTTCCAGATTCCGATAAGCCCCCCACCCGCAGACCCCCACAACCACCGGCCAGGGTTGTGGGGATGAGGCCCTTGTCCTCATCAACATGAGGACAAGGTGTTTTGGGGGCTACCCCAAAGCACCCTCCCAATGTTGAGGGCATGTGGCCTGGTATGGTTCAGGAGGGGGGGCGCTCTCTCATCCCCCCTCTTTTCCTGCGGCCTGCCAGGTTGCGTGCTTGGATAAGGGCCTGGTATGGATTTTTAGGGGGGACCCCGCGACGTTTTTTTTTTTTTTTCTTCCATACCAGGCCCCTGCAGGGCCTGGTATGGAATTTAGGGGGACCCCCATGTCATTTTTTTTTTTAATTTTGGCCGGGGTTCCCCTTAATATCCATACCAGACCTGAAGGGCCTGGTATGGAATTTAGGGTGACCCCCACATCGTTTTTTTTTTTAAATTTTGGTTCAGGGTTCCCTTGTGGGGAATTCCCATGCCGTTTTTATCAATGAACTTCTATGTGTATTGTCGGACCGGCAATGCAATAGCCGCAAGTAGTTTTGAATGGCTTTTTTCCTTCGAAATGTCATTTTGCTGTCAGACTGTTCTAAACACGGGAAACATGCGCCCCTTTACAGGCATACTATAGACACCCCCAGGTATGAAATTTAAAGGGATATTACACTTTTATTGTTTGACTTTAACCACTTCAATACCAGGCACTTAGACACCTTCCCGCCCAGACCAATTTTCAGCTTTCAGCGCTGTCGCAATTTGAATGACAATTGCGCGGTCATGCTACACTGTACCCAAACACATTTTTTATCATTTTGTTCCCACAAATAGAGCTTTCTTTTGGTAGTATTTGATCACCTTTGCGGTTTTTATTTTTTGCGCAACAAATAAAAAAAGACCGAAAATTTTGAAAAAAAACAAGTTTTTCTTTGTTTCTGTTAAAACTTTTTGTAAATAAGTAAGTTTTCTTCTTCAATGACGGGCACTGATATGGCTGCACTGACGGGCACTGATACGGCGGCACTGATGGGCACCGATGAGGTGGCACCGATGAGGTGGCACTGATGAGGTGGCACTGACGGGCACTGATGATGGGCACTGATAGGCGGCACTGATGGGCACTGATAGGTGGCACTGATGGGCACTGATAGGTGGCACTGGTATGTGGCACTGATGGGCACTCATAGGTGGCACGGATGGGCACTTATAGGCGGCACTGATGGGCACTCATAGGTGGCATTGATGGGCACTCGTAGGTGGCATTGATGGTTACTTATGGGTGGCACTGATAGTTGGCACAGATGGGCATGGATGGGCACTGATAGATGGGCACTGATGGGCACGGATGGGCACTGACAGGTGGCATGAATGGACACTGATGGGTGGCACTGATGGCATTACTTGTTTGCAGTGATGCCCCTAAGGGTGGCATTGCTGGGCATCACTGCAACATAATTGTGCCAATCAGTGCCCATTTGTGGGCACTGATTGGCACAGATTTGGCACACTGGGCACATGTGGATGGCCATGGGGTACATACCTGGCCATCCACATGTTGCCCCTTCCCTGGTGGTCCTAGTGGCGATCCCTGGTGGTCCAGTGTGGTGATCTGCGGGGGGGCTGCGCTGATAAACAATCAGCGCAGACCCCCCCTGCCAGGAGAGCCACCGATCGGCTCTCCTCTACTTGCGTCTGTCAGACACGAGTGAGGAAGAGCCGATCAACGGCTCTTCCTATTGACAGCATGATCAGCCGTGATTGGACACGGCTGATCACGTGGTAAAGAGCCTCCGCCGGAGGCTTTTTACCAAGATCAGTGTAGCGGTGTGTCAGACTGACACCCCGCTCCACCGATCGCCGCGATGCGCGCCCCCGGGGGCGCGCTGCGGCATGTTATCCTGCTGGACGTCATATGACGTCCAGTCAGCATAACAGACCACTTCCCGAACGTCAATCCGCTATAGGGCGGGCGGGAAGTGGTTAAGCATTATTAAAATCACTGCTCCTGAAAAAACAGCCGTTTTTAAAACTTTTTTTTGCATTGATCCATGTCCCCTGGGGCAGGACCCAGGTCCCCAAACACTTTTTATGACAATAACTTGCATATAAGCCTTTAATATTTGCACTTTTGATTATTCATGTTCGTGTCCCATAGACTTTAACGGTGTTCGCGTGTTCGAACAAACTTTTTTCCTGTTCGCATGTTCTGGTGCGAACCGAACAGGCGGGTGTTCGGCTCATCCCTATCGGCTACCCCAGTTGCTGAATCGTAAAAAAATACTCTGTCCCACCCATCCACATGCTCAGCATCTAAATGCTAGCTTGGCCAAATTTCTAACACTGCAACTACTGCCTTTTCAGCTTGTAGACTCTGCCCCCTTTCATGAATTTGTGGAATGTGCTGTACCACGGTGGTAGGTTCCAAAACATTTTGTTTCAGGTAAGGCCATTCCAGCTCTCTAAATTTATGTGGAAGGCAATGTTTTAGCCTCGTTGAACAGGACAGTCAGCAGCAAGGTTCATATTACCATGACTCATGGTCCAGCAGGCATGGGCAGGGAAGTTACCTTTCCTTCGTGGCGCACTGGGTAACTCTGCTGGCAGCTGGGAAGGATGAAGGACAGGGTTCAGTGTTGAAGCTTGTTTCACTACCACGCCTCCAAAAAGCTAATGGTGATTCTGCCATGCTCCCCTCCCTCCTCTTCTTCTTCTTCTATGGCCTCTTCTGCAGAATTGTCCTCTGAACCAGCTCGATAAGCACTCAAGGGGCTACGCAAGCAGTCAGGCTTAAAGATGCCATGTGGTTCTTCAGTTGGTCTGCCTAGGGGACAGGAGCCACACTGGGGAAAAGATTCTGATGGCTCTGCAGGGGCAGACTCAAAGGTGGTTGACGCCATGGCAGCTTGAGCCAGGAATGGTTGTATGTGATAATGGCACCAACCTTCTCTCCACTCTCCGACAGAGACATTTGACCCATGTTCCATGCTTGGCACACATTCTCAATTTGGTGGTGCAGCGTTTCTTGACCAGGTACCCAGGCTTACACAATCTCCTGAGGCAGGCCAGAAAAGTATGTGGTAATTTCCAGCGGTCATACAAAGCCAGTGCTCAGCTGGCTGACATTCAAAGGAAATTTGGCATGCCCAATAACCACCTCATTTGTGACATGCCCACCAGGTGGAACTCAAAGTTGGCAATGCTGCAGCTGCTCCACACACAGCAGAGGGCCATCAATTAGTACCTGTGTGAGTATTAGTGCAATGTATACTCAAGCGCTGATAAGTGTAAAATAAATCAATAATAGGAAACCCAAAATAATCAAGCCGCAACCATTCTAAAAGTGATCTGACACTTCACTAGTGAATAATAAAATAAATAATAGTGCACTAAAAATGAATATCCTAATATCTGTGAAAAGTGAGGAAAACATCCATAAATAAATAAAAGTGAACAATAGGTGATATAAGTTGAATAAACAGCAATGGGCATCAAAACACACTTATAATGAATGCTCCCAATTAATCAGTTGAGATATGGCATGATGCATTCACCTACACCATGATGGATATAGTCAGAGTTAATGTAGTGCCCACGGTGTGTGTGTGTGGAAAGCCAAAACCAGTTACTAGATATGTTAATTCAATATCAATGGGTTGAAACCGGAGGACGGAATTGGTGGAGTACTAGAAGGAAGTAGTGCGTGACCCAGGCTGTGCAACCCATTGATATTGGATTAACATATTTAGTAACTGGTTTTGGCTTTCCACACACACACCGTGGGCACTATATTAACTCTGACTATATCCATCATGGTGTAGGTGAATGCATGATGCCATATCTCAACTGATTAATTGGGAGCATTCATTATAAGTGTGTTTTGATGCCCATTGCTGTTTATTCAACTTATATCACCTATTGTTCACTTTTATTTATTTATTTATTTATGGATGTTTTCCTCACTTTTCACAGATATTAGGATATTCCTTTTTAGCGCACCAATATTTATTTTATCATTCACATGTGTGAGTATGGTTTCAAGACAGGGTCAGGGGATCTTGGCCTCTTTTTGCCACGCCAGTGGCTACTGATCAAGGATGCATGCACTATCCTGTCACCATTTGAGGAGACCACAAGGATGGTGACCAGTGACAATGCATGAATCAGTAACACTGTCCCTCTAGTCTTCCTGCTGAAGCACACACTTTGTGGAATCATGGACATGGCACTTGAGGCAGAACAGTGGGAGGAAGAGGAGGACTTCCTTTCCTCTCAAGGCAATCTTTATGTAGATAACATTCCTGTTGGGCCGCCAAACACACAGGAAGAAGTGTAGGAGGAGGATTGTTTCAGCATGGATTGTAGAGGATAACACAGCAGAAGTCTTCAAGTTATGGTTTTCAGTCCCCAGAAACCCAAGGAGTTGTACGTGGCTGGGAGGAGGTAGTTCCTGATAGTGTGATCCTTAGTGACCCAGAGGACTCAAAATCTAATGCCTCTGCAAACTTATGCTGCATGGCCTCCCTGGTTCTGCAAAGCCTGTGAAAGGACCCTAAGATTCATGGTATCAAGGAGAGGGATCATTACTGGCTGGCAACCCATATTGATCCACGTTACAGGGTAAAGTTGCAGAACTCCTTTTGCCTTCACAGAGGGAGCAAAGGATGGAACATCTTCAGGAGGCCTTCAAGAAAAGTTTGTGTAATGCTTTTCCAGACCCTGGGAGGTTACCATTTCCTGGTGCTGAACAATGTGTTTCTGAGGCTTCCTTCAATCATGGGAAGAGCGGTGGAGAAGGTGGCTGGCTGACCAATGCCTTTAAACATTTTTTCAGTCCTCAGAACCAAGGTCTGATAGGTTCAAGCAACCATCGCCAGTGTCTGCATTATATGGTGCAGGAATATCTAGGGGCAAGAGCAGACTTGGAGACCTTTCCAACAGAGCATCCACTGGGTTACTGGGTTTTGAGAATGGACCACTGGCCAGAACTTGCTCAATATGCAATTGAGCTACTGTCCTGTCCTGCATTCAGCGTGCTTTCTGAATGCACATTCAGTGCTGCTGGAGGGTTTGTAACGGATCAAAGAGGGCACCTGTCTACAGACTCCATTGATAGGTTAACATTTATAAAAATTAATCAGTCCTGTATCAGCTGCTATTAAGCTCCTGATGCTGAGGTAACCGACTGAATTTGCTATGGCTATGGAATCCCTTGAAGACTGCTTATGTTGGCTATCCTATCCCTCCTGAATCTTGCTGATGTTAGCTTCCAACAATATTTTTGGTTTAGGGCACCAACAACACCCAAGGCCCAATTTTCCTGCACCTGTTTGACTGGGGCATGTAATTACAATTTTTGAAATAATATTTAACAGCAGGGCCCATTCCTGCACCCAACAAGAGTAGCTGTGAGGGGTTACAGTGTTCTGGCAACACCAAAACTAAAGGCCCAATTTTTCTGCCCCTGTGTATCAGGGGCATGTAATTACACATTGTTTAAATAATATTTAACAGGAGGGCCCATTCCTGTGCCTAACAAGAGTAACTGTGAGGGGTTACAGCAGTGGTCATCAACCCTGTCCTCAGGGCCCACTAACAGGCCAGGTTTGCAAGATAACTGAAATACATCACAGGTGATATCATTTGCTGCTCAGTGATTGCAGTATTCTAGTCTGCACCTCCCCAAGGTAATAAATAAAACCTGGCCTGTTAGTGGGCCCCGAGGACAGGGTTGATGACCACTAGGTTGCAGTGTCTGGCACCACCAAAACCAAAAGCCCAATTTTTCTGCACCTGTTTGACTAGGACATGTAATTACAATTTTTGAAATAATATTTAACAGCAGGGCCCGTTCCTACACCCAACAAGAGTAGCTGTGAGGGGGTTACAGTGTTCTGGCACCACCACCAAAGGCCTAATTTTTCTGCCCCTGTTTAACAGGGGCATGTAATTACAACTTTGGAAATAATATTTAACAGCAGGGCCCGTTCCTGTGCCCAACAAGTGTAACTGTGAGGGGTTACAGTGTTCTGGCACCACCAAAACCAAAGGCCCAATTTTTCTGCACCTGTTTGACTGGGGCATGTAATTACAATTTTTGAAATAATATTTAACAGCAGGGCCAGTTCCTGCACCCAACAAGAGTAACTGTGAATAGGAGTTACAGTGTTCAGGCAGCACCAACAACTAAAGCCAAATTGGTCTGCGGAGTATATAGTGCAGTCTGTATAGTATATTTACTGCAGTTCAGAGTATATAGTGCAGTCTGTATAGTATATATACTGCAGTTCAGAGTATATAGTGCAGTCCGTATAGTATATATATTGCAGTTCAGATTATATAGTGCAGTCAGTGTAGTATATATGATACAGTGCAGGGTATATAGTGCAGTGTACAGTATATAATATAGTGTATTGAAGTGGTTAAGGGGAACCCCATAAGAGAATTAAGAAAAAAATGGCATGGGTTCCCCTCCAGTCCATACCAGTCCCTTTGGGTCTGGCATAGATTTTAAGGGGAACTCCACGCCAAAATTGAAGAATAATTGGAGTGGGGTACACCCCAAAATCCGTACCAGACCCTTATCCAAGCAAGCAGCCTGGCAGGCCAGGATAAGTGGGGGGATGAGCGAGCGCCCCCCGTCTGAAACATACCAGGCTGCTTGACCTCAACATGGGGAGGGTGCTTTGGGGTCCCCCCCAAAGCACCTTGTCCCCATGTTGATGGGGACAAGGGCCTCTTCCCCACAACCCTGGCCATTGGTTGTGGGGGTCTGCGGGCAGGGGGCTTATTGGAATCTGAAAGCCCCCTTTAACATGGAGCCCCAGATCCCAGCCCCCCTTAAGTGAATAGGTAGGGGTACATTGTACCCCTACCCATTCATCAAAAAAAGTGTCAAAACCACAATACACAGTTTTTGACAAGTCCTTTATTAAAATGAATAAATAAATAAAAGTGTCCCGTAATATCCACCCATCTTCAATTACGGCGCCAACGGACCTGAAAAATAGAAAAAAAACTCAGCCTCGATGGGAGGCGTCCCGCTGACCACTGTCTTTTGGCTGTAATAGCTGCTATATAGGCAAGGGCGGGGCCACCTGGTGACGTAAGCAAGTGATTGGCATGTGCTGTCAGAGGGGGCGGGGTCATACGGTTGTGTCAGCTGGTGGCCCTGCCCTTGCCTATATAAGAGCTGTCACAGCGAAAAGATAGCAGTCGGCGGGACGCCTCCCATGGCGGAGTATTTTCATTTTTTTTTCTAATTTTCAGGTCCGTCGGCGCTGCAATTGACGATAGATGGACATTGCTGGACATTTTTATTTTTTTACATTTTTTAAAATAAAGGAACTGTCATATTGACCACATTGGCCCCATAAAGAATGAGGAAGGAAATATGGTTACAAAGGATGGGGAGATGGTGAAGTTATTGAATTTATTCTTCTCCCCAGTCTTTATGAGGGAATCGGGGGGCTTCAGCAACCAAAACTGCAGTGTTTATCCTCATGACACATCACAGGAAGCACCCTCATGGCTAACAGAGGACAGAATTAGAAATAGACTTGGAAAACGTAACATTAATAAGTCACCGGAACCAGATGGCTTTCACCCGAGGATACTTAGGGAACTCAGTCAAGTAATTGCCAGACCATTGTTCCTAATTTTTACTGACAGTCTACTGACTGGAATGGTAACAGCTGATTGGAGAAAAGCCAATGCAGCACCAACATTTAAAAAAGGGCCAAAATACATCCCTGTGAATTTCAGACCAGTTAGCCTAACATCAATAGTATGCAAGCTCTTAGAGGGGATGATAAGGGACTATATACAAGATTGTTTATTTAACAGTAGTATCAAAATCAACTCTACTACATTATAATTCCGACAACCTTGTCTAGATTCGTTATGTTTAGTTCAATATAATATTCATCGGTGGAAAGAAAAATAAAATAGAAGAGAAAGAAAGAAAAATTAGAGAAAAGGAGAGAAAGAAAAAGAAAGATAGGAACAAAGCAGAGCAAAACCCTGCCATACAGTGCCTCATCATATATACTGTCATATATCCCATAGGGGCTGTCTCTTTTTATAGTTCACACTTCCTTGCATGCATATAGTTTCTATACAGTAGTCAAGTCTACCTCAACCCAAGAGTAACCTATCTTTAATTAATTGGTGCGGGGCCAAACCAGAAACGTCTAACCACGCTTGCCATATGGAGAGGAATTTTTGTGGAGCCTTCCTATGTTGGTAAGTAATTTTTTCTCTTATTAGGAGCCTGTTCACGCTGTCTATCCATTGCCTTCTGGTGGGAACTCGCGGGGTAATCCACAACTGGGCAATTAGTTTCTTCGCTATGTATAGTAGACGAATAAGCGCTATACGTGTAGGTGGGGGTGCTAGCTCTTCATCTATTCCCCCCCAGTACACAGACCACTGGAGTTCTCTCAAGAGGTATCATATATACTTCTGAAATTGTGTCCAGTACTTCCTTCCAATATCTGAATAGCTTGGGGCATTTCCAGATTATGTGGAGTAAGTCTCCATGATCCCGTTCACATTTTGGGCACAGGGGTGAGTCCCTAATTCCCCACCTATAAAGTTGAAGGGGGGTTCTATACGCCCTATGTAGTAGGTAGAGGTGTGAAAGTTTCTGGGATGCAGAAATTGATACCAGGGGGGCATTCATAAGGCATATATCCCAACTGTCTCCGTCCATTTCTCCTATATCCTCCTCCCACCGCTGTCTGCATGGTAGTCTAGAGGGATCTTGTATTCGTGTTATAAGTGTATTATAGCATCTAGATATCATGCCCTTTTTAACTTCATCCATAAATACATCTTGTATAATCGGATGTTCTGTTTGTTGGGTCCTGACAGTTCTATTCTGGGTTTGTAAGGCATGTCGCAGTTGGAGGTATTTATAAAAATTATTGCGTGGGATCCCAAACTCTGTCTGAATCTGCTGGAATGATTTAAGAGTGTTATCTTGGTATAATTGTGAGATATATTTGATGCCTGCTTCCTCCCAGCTCTTGAAGCCTTTTAGTTTTTGTATTTCTTTCAGTTGTCTATTTCGCCAGAGAGGTGTGCTGGACAGAAAGCCCATGATGCCTATTAGTTTTTTGACATAGGCCCAAAGTGAAATCAATAATTTAACCGTAGGAGCTTCCGGGTCTAAGTGCAGGAATCCCGCCTCCAAATTTGCCAGTGCTGAATAGCCATTGTCTTTTAGTATTACAAGTCTACGAATCGGGTCTTTCGGATCCAGCAAGCCCCATCCTCCTAGTTGTTGTAGCTGGGAGGCGAGATAATATATCCTGGGATGAGGGACTGCAAGTCCCCCCTCCTCTTTGCCATATTGTAATGTTGATAGTTTTATCCTCGCTATTTTTTTTCTCCATATGAGTTCTCTGAATTGGGTCTCTATTCTATCGAACCATTTTTTAGATATCCATACCGGGGAATTGTTAAAAATATAGAGCAGTTGTGGTGCCCAGACCATTTTAATAAGGTTAATTCTACCAACAACAGACAGGGGTAGTTTACACCAGGCCCTGCTTTTTTCCCGGAATTTAGCTAACAAGGGTGTTAGGTTCTGTTCAACATAAGTGGCTGGGTTAGGGGTCACCTGGATCCCTAGGTAGCGGAATGAGCTTACTTGTTGTATCATCTCTGCACCTAGTGGTAATGGGGTGTTCAGGGGGTCAAGCGGCATCAGCACTGACTTATCCCAGTTAATGGAGAAGCCCGATAATTCCCCAAAGTCCTTAATGAGGGACATGACTGTTTGTAGTGTATCTTTTGTGTCTAATAAATAGAGCAGGGTATCATCTGCGTACATGGACACTATGTCTTTATTCATACCTCTTTGGAATCCCGCTATTCCAGAGTCACCTCTAATTTTTGCTCCCAGAGGTTCCAGAGCCAAGGCAAACAGCAGGGGTGACAATGGGCACCCCTGTCTGGTGCCTCTAAATAAAGGAAAAGGTTCTGAAAGTTCCCCATTAATCCGTATCCTGGCTGTGGGCGCAGCATACAAAAGCTGTACCATTCGAATAAATGTATCTCCCAGTCCCATGTTCTGCAGCGTTTTCCACAGGTAAGGCCACTCAACACTGTCGAAGGCCTTAGCTGCATCCAGTGAGAAAATTGCTCTATTGCCTGTATTGTCCACTGGGAGCTGTAAGTTCAGGAATAATCGTCTTATATTTTGGGCCGTGGATCTCGTGGGGATGAACCCGGATTGGTCTCTATGTACTATTTTATGAATTACTTTGGCCAATCTGTTTGCTAACATCCGAGCCAGCAACTTGATATCAGATGTGAGCAATGAAATGGGTCTATAGGATCCAGGGGAATTCGCATCTTTACCCGGTTTTAATATAACAATAATGATCGCCTCGTTCATCGAGCTGGGCAATGAACCCTCCTTTAATGCCTCATTGTAAACTTTCAGTAGTGTGGGGAGCATGGAGTCAGCGTAGCGTTTGTATATCTCTGATGGGAGACCATCTATACCTGGTGCTTTATTGTTTTTAGTTTGAGATAGGCCGATATCTAGTTCTTCTGCAGTTAAAGGGGCATTAAGCATGATCCTATCTTCTATTGGCAGACTGGGGAGTTCACAGCTATCTAAGAAGTCTGTTATTGCACTGTCAGTGGGTGTAACTTTAGAAGTATAGAGATCAGCATAGAAATCACCAAAGACCGTCAGGATATCAGGATATTCAGATCGCCCTGTGCGTCGCAGATGGCGGAGATGAGAGAGGACGATTGTTGAGACCGTGCCATTACTGCAAGCATATGACCAGTCGTCTCCCCCTCTTCAAAATGTGATTGTTGCAGAAAAAAACGTTTGTTCTCCACCAGCTGCAACGCCAGTTGCTCAGACATTGTCTGTGCACTCAACCATGCCCTCTTAGTGTCTCCTGTGGGGTCATTAATATAATCGTTTTCAGTCTCGGTGACTCTATTTCGTACCAATAGTTCCCAAGCCTTGGTGTCAGTTTTAATCCGTGATATTGTTTTGATAAGTTGTCCTCTCAAAAAGGCCTTCGCTGCATCCCAGACCACCCCCAGCTTAGCCGTACCAATATTATCCTGTAGAAACAGTGTAAGTGCTCTGCCTATAGGGTCTGGTTCGGCAAACAGCGAGAGCCAGAAGGGATTAAGTTTCCATATTGGCCGTCTGTATCTACTTGGTAATGAGATGGTCACCCAAAGTGCCGAGTGGTCAGATATATGCCTGTCTGCATAACCAGATTCCTCTATTAAGTGTAGCATCTTGTCATTCCCAAGGCCCAAATCTATTCTGGATAACCCGTCATGTGAGGCTGAGTGGCAGGAGTATTTTTTATCGTTTGGATGTCTGGATCTCCAGACATCTATCAGCCCCGCTTCTTCAAGTATTCTGGCAAAGGGGGTACTACCTTTCACCTAAGATGTGCTAGCAGTAGGTACAGGAAATTTATCCTTGAGAGGATTTTAAAAATTATTGTAGTCCCCCATTGCCAGTAAGAATACTTCTGGGTATTGGGCCATAAAACCTGCCAGGTGTCTGATAACCTCTGAGTTATACGGTGGGGGTATATAGATGCTAGCAAGAATACATCTAAGGCCTGTAATTGAGCATAGAAGAAAAACATATCTACCAGCCGGGTCAATGCGTTTTCTAATGCAATTGAATTGAATATCTTTTCTGAACAGTATACTTGCTCCCCTTGAGTAAGAGGAGTGGGTTGCATGAAACTGGTTAGTATACAATCGTGGACTAAGGCTGGGGGGAGGGTCCGCAGAGAAATGGGTCTCCTGTAGGCAAACCACCCCCGCATTCAGCGACTTGAGATGTCTAAGGACCGCCACTCTTTTAACTGGATTTCCCAGTCCTCTGACATTCCAAGTCACAATGGTCAATTTAGCCATCCCCATCTTGTTTCTGGAGCATTGACCAGGCCAGCATAACTCTTATCAGACCTCCTAGGTTATACAATAACATATTATCTGGAAGGGGGGGTGAGCCCCCTCTCCCCAAATCATGCTTGGTTACTCCTTTCAGAGAACATTTAGGTATCTGTAGACATGGAATCATGTTGCAAGGCAAAGAGAAATATACTAGCAGGTTAGTGTATAAGTACAGAAGACAGTAAATTGTTGACTTAATGCATGTTACTCTGTATGGCAAAAATCTAAAGGTCAGCAGTTCGCACAGCCACATGGCTGCAGTGTTAACTTTTCCCACACAACAGGTGTGGGGGGGGTAGAAGCCTTGAAAACTCCTAGTTAACCAGTAGGTTAGTTCCCGTAGGGGTTTCACAGCTACGGTAGGCACGTATTTCTTCATTAGTTGCAGACAAAAATGTGGGAAAAAAAGGGGGCAGAAGGAACAAAAAAGTGGGGGGGAGGGTGAAACAAACAAATAGTTCTCCTCGACCGCCTGAACATCGGATATGAGAGTAGGAACTGTCCTCCTTAAACAACAATCTTGAATCTTGAGGCCTCCTCATGGCCCAGGAATCTATCCCAGCAAAAATAGACCGGGTCTTGCCAGGTTATTGCATGTCTAGGACTTATCGCTTAAGCAGGGACATCTCTTTGTGGTCTGGCAGCTTTAAGGGCCCTATCCTCACGATCTAGCCATTGAGCCGCCATGTCCGGGCGTTCAAAAAAGCGGGTTTCCCCGAGTGCGACCACACGAAGGCGGGCAGGATATAGCATCGCATATGGCAAGTTAAGGTCTCTTAATCTTTGTTTGACATCCATAAACTTTGCTCGCTGCTTCTGGAGTTCAGCCGAAAAATCCGGAAACAGGGAAATTTTGGAGTTTTCAATATTCAGCTTACCTCCCATGGTTCTGGCTTTAGCAAGGATGGCATCTCTGTCTTTGTAGTTTAAGAGCTTAAACAGAAAAGCACGAGGGTGATTGCCAGGGGGTAGTGGACGAGATGGCACTCTATGCGCTCTCTCCACCGCAAATAGTGGAGAGAAAGCTTCTTTTCCAAATGTAGTGAGGAGCCATTGTTCGATGAAAGTGACCGGGTCTTTACCCTCTATCCTTTCTGGGAATCCTAAGGCGCGTACATTGTTGCGGCGCATGTGATTTTCCAAATCATCTAAGCGCGCTGCATGCTGATCTGTAAGATGGCAGTCATACTTTAAATCTCTCTGCATGGGTACTAAATCATCTTCAATTACACTGACCCTGCTCTCCACTGCAGCTGTGCGCTCTCTTAGCTTTTGCATATCCTGTCTCACAAAGGATATCTCAGCCTTAACACCTTTCACTTCATCAATCAGGGTTGAGATGGATCTGTTACATATAGTCACTGCAGAGAGAATGTCTCTGAGAGTGGGTTCTGCATTATCCAGGGGCATGATTGGTGTCTGGGTGCCCTGATAGGAATGTGATACTGTACTCACTGCGGCCCAGTCAGCAGGGGATCCAGCGCCATCCTCCAGTGGAATAGTGTTATCCATCTCCAGCTGGCTTCCTTCTTCTTCACTGAGGTCAGATGTGGGTGATGGTAGTTCTTTTGATGATTTATTGCCAAACAGGAGTTTCTGTGCAGCCTCCTTATATTTTTCCTTTTGTGATCGCTGTGGCAAAGCGCCATCTTGGGCCTGTGCTGCGGGCGGGCCGCCCCCATCCTTGCCCCGTTTTGGCATGTTTTGTGGCCGCAAATCGGTCGGGTGAACGGGTCTGTTGAGGCCCAGATAGCGTGCGGTTCCGATCGGAGGTATCAGCGGGCTGGATGGGTGATCCAAAGGATGATTACCAGGATTTTCGGCGGAGCTGAGGAGAAGTGCGTCCTGCTACATGCACTGCCTGGCCACGCCCCCATACAAGATTGTAGTAATGAAAACGGTATCATTAGCAGTAATCAGCATAGATTCATGAAGAATTGTTCTTGCCAAACCAATCTATTAACCTTCTATAAAGGAGGTGAGCTGCCATCTAGAAAAAGGAAGGCCCATAGATGTGGTATATCTGGATTTTGCAAAAGCATTTGACACAGTTCCCCATAAACGTTTATGGGGAATTCCCAGTGGTGTCTCTGAAGGGTTAAATGAAACCTGGAGAAGCAGCCTTCCAAAGGGGGATATACCAGCCGTCCAACAGGGAGATATTAGAGATGCAGGACCAGGTCAGCAGCATTTACACACTGGAGTTGTTTTCCCCTATATCTGATGCTTATTACTGCTGACCTGGTCCTGCATCTCTGATATCTGGTAAGCGCATTCAGTGTTTTTTGGATGAAGTTATATAGGATAGATTATACTATTGGAATTCTACACTCATTGGGATTTCATATATGGACATTTGATACTTATTTATTTTGGATTCATCTGGAATCATTATTATTTATTAGTTTTACCTATTGCGCTGCACTTATTTTTTAATTTTATGTAACTATGTAACTATAAAAACTGTGTATTGTGGTTTTTACATTTTGACTTTTTTGGTGAATGGGTAGGAGTACAATGTACCCCTACCCATTCACATGGGGGGGTTTGGGGGCCCCTTGTTAAAGGGGACTTTCATATTCCATTAAGCCCCCCGCCTGCAGACCCCCACAACCAATGGCCAAGGTTGTGGGGACAAGGTCCTTGTCCCCATCAACATGGGGACAAGGTGCTTTGGGGGGAACCCCAAAGCACCCTCCCCATGTTGAGAGCAAGCAGACTGGTATGGTTCAGGGGGGAGGCACTCACTTGCTCCCCCCCTTTCCTGGCTTACCAGGCCATTTGTTTGGATAAGGGTCGTGTATGGACTTTGGGGGGGACCCCATGATGTTTTTTTTTTATTTTGGCATGAATACCCCTTAATGTCCATACCAGACCCAAAGGGCCTGGTATGGACTGGGGGGGACCCACGCCAATTTTTTCATTGATTTTTATCTATTTTGCCGGGGTCCGGCAATACATTGCAGCCGCAAGCAATTGTAAATTACATTTTTTCCTTTAGAAATGTCATTTTGCTGAGGCACAGTAAAACACATCAAAAAGATATGCCACTTTAAAGGCAGACTAAGGTGACCCCCCATATTTAAAGGAATATTTCATTTTTATTGTTTCACTTTAAGCATTATTAAAATCACTGCTCCTGAAAAAACATCCGTTTTAAAACTTTTTTTTGCATTAATACATGTCCCCTGGAGCAGTACCCGGGTCCCCAAACACTTTTTCTGGCATAACTTGCATATAAGCCTTTAAAATTAAAACTTTTGATTTTTCACATTCGTGTCCCATAGACTTTAATGGTGTTTGCAAGTTCGCACAAATTTTTTGTCTGTTCGCATGTTCTGATGCAAACCGAACCAGGGGGTGTTCAGCTCATCCCTACTGCTTACCAAAAAAATGTGACCTTTTAAACTTATGAGGTTACATGTGCTTGCCATCTGCTGGATATTTGCAGGCACTTCACTCAAAAAGTGACAATGCATGTATACGCAATGATAAAACATGCTATAGTGCATTGCCAGGACATACTGTGCTGCTTTAATAAAGTCATGTACTGACATCAAACTTTACTAAGATAAAGAGACAAATTGTTTACTTGTCCTGGTATTGCACTAGAGCATGCTTTATTCTTTGCATGAATGAAGTTGCTTGTGGTTGGTGCCAGACCAAGCTACCATACCTACAATGTTGCTTTTTCAGCAAAGTGATTGTAAATATTTAGCAGATGACAAGCGTATGTGACCTCATAGGTTTAAAGAGGAGGTAAGTCTTCCTCTTTAACTGTACCTACAGATAAGCCTATAGTAAGGTTTATCAGTAGATATTGTAAATATCTCCTAAACTTGCACCGTTTAGGGGATATTTACTATATGCGCACTGAAAGAATGGCCTACTCATGCCATTTCTTCAGGTCCCGTGCTTGGCAGCACCTGTGCGCATGCATGGGAGTGATGTCATTGCGGCTCCGGCCAATCACAGTGCCGGCGCCTGCGAACACAGAAGTAACTCCGGGAAAGATGTCGGTGGTGTCAGCGGTGTGCCAGCACTGCTGCAGGGCATCGTTCTAAGGCAGTGATGGTGAACCTTGACACCCTAGATGTTTTGGAACTACATTCACCATGATTCTCATGTACTCTGCAGTGTAGTTGAGCATCATGGAAAATGTAGTTCCAAAACATCTGGGGTGCCAAGGTTCGCCATCACTGTTCTAAGGTAAGTATTTCATAATGAGCTAGTATGCGTTTTGGAGGTTTACAAACTCTTTAAGAGGTCACATTTTTTGGTAAGCAAATGGTATGTGCTTTGTCTTGCTGATTGTACACTGAATTTGGTGCAAACAGCTTGCATTGGATATGCACAAATTTATCACAGCACAGTTTTATTGGATTTTTTTTTTGTGTGTGGAATGTATGTTTTATGCTTATTATTTATTGTACTAACACTTTGGAATGTACATATATTATTCTCAATATCTATCACACTATAGCACTTTATTGTGGTACACACATATGTAGACAGGAGAAGAGCTCCTGTAAATGTTCCTGCTTCACGCCAGCTCTATTCTGCATATTTGCAGTCCCAAAGCCAGGCGATTATTAGACAACTCAGCTCCACCTGACTCAGGAAGCATGGTGAGAACTGTGACATGCATTGTGCTTGGCGCCTGTTTCCATTAGTTTGAAGAAGACAGGAGGGAGGGGGAGGAAGGACCAACAGCCTGCCTGAGCCCCAGCCAGCCTGCAGTGCCCTACAGGCCACCTTCCCACAGTGCCCTATAGCCAACCTTCCCACAGTGCCCTACAGCCTGCATGCATGGAATGGACAATGATGTAAGAGGGAAGTGTGACTGGGGACCATAGGGTAAGGGAGGAGTGAGGAGGACATTGATATAAGGGGGAACTCTGCAAAATCTGGTGTAAAGAAGAACTCAGAGCCCTCTTTCATCATAGTTACCTCTTACAGTGTAAAGGTAAACTCTGCAGATTCTGATTAAAGGGCTCATTCAGACAGGCACTGATTCCTGTCCTCCAAGCAGAGCTGCTGTCTAGTCTAGTGCATGCAGACGCAACAGCTGCTTTCAGATTTATGCATCTGCTCCTGCCCACATGTCAAATTGACATGTGGACATGCGATTTTGTCTGTGCAGGCAGTATGTCTGTCTTCATTTCTATAGGCTGCCTGCATGCAGCTCCAAAGTGGATGTATGTACAGCAGACAGTTGCTCAGTATAGGGAACTGATCTGAATGAGCCCTAAGGAGGAACTCCAGGGGCTCTAATGTAAGGGGGAAATTTGCAGACTCCAATGTATGGTTGGAACTCTGCAGACTCTGATGTAAAGGGGGCTCTGGAAACCTTGATTGTAAGGTGGGAATGTTGAGGGCTTTGATGTAAAGGGGAACTCTGATGTAAGGGGGCTCTGGGAACCTTGATTGTAAGTAAAGGATGCAGGGGAACTCTTTTATAAGGAAAGACTTCTGGGGATTTTTTTTCAGGGAAAAATATGTGCACTCTAATGTAAAGGGGGACACACATGTACAGAGGGGATGCTGGGGACTTCAATTTAGGGGGAATTCTGTGGACTCTGATATGAAAGGGAGGCTCTGGTGTAAAGGGGGAAAACTGGAGACTCTGAGGTAAGGGAGCACTCTGGGGACACTGATGTACGGAGGGAATCTGGCCATCTGAGATTCTAAAGTGCAAATAAAGTGTATGCCATATGGGGGCGGGGGTTGCATTGTGAAGGGGAGGGGGTGGTGGAATGACAGTGGGAAGGGGGGGTAACAAAATGCACCTTTGTCTAAGTAGATGAAAATCCTTGCACCGGCCCTATGTATATGCAGGAAATTAGGGAAATATTCAGAAACAGGGAAAAAAGTGACTTAGGTGACACTATTGCCAAGATCTACTGGATGATCTTTCAGTTGCTTTGGTGGATCAGTCTGAGTCTCCTCATATTTACCATACATCTTTATTTGTAGCCTTTTAAGTACATTCTAATATTAATAATTAGTTACATTTTTGCATAGGACAGATTAAAATATTAGGTTGACCCCCTTCCCTATACTTGACACTAGGGATGAGTTTGCAGTATTACTACATCAAGCTAAAGGGAACAGCTTCACCTCCATCTGGTTGTTAGGAAGCCAGCAGCTGTTGGTGTCCTAACAACAATAAGTTTTCCCCACTGAGATGTCAGTTGGTGATTACAAGCTGACAACAACATTTAAACAGAGGAAGGATTTTATATCAGGCCCTTATAAGTTTTAAGGGGGTCCCATGCAAATAAAGGGACGTGGCCCCTAAATTCTGCACCAGAACTTGATCTAAGCATGCAGCTTGGCTGGCCAGGAAATTGGAAGGATGTGTGTGATAGGCAAAGGGAATGGTTGGATAAACAGCAAGCTTATAAAATGGCCGTTACAAGGGGGATAGAGAATAAGCGAATATTCCAGAGACAGTGTCATTTTGAAGAAGGGGAGAGGGTGGGTCGTATACTGTCCCTCTTGATTAGATCTAATACCCCCCCTCCACTGTCTCGGCAGTTAGGACATCGAGTGGAGAGATCTCTACAGATGCGATAGAAATAATGCACACATTTAGTGAATATTATGAGTCTCTGTATAGGTCCAACAGAGGGGTTGGGAGTGAAAGGATTGATGACTTTCATCAGGGAATAATAATTCCGACTCTGACAGAGAAAGACAGAATGGACATAGAGGCACCGGTGACTTTGTATGAGCTGCAGAGAGCGGTGGCTGGGATGTCCAACCAAAAGCCACCAGGCTCCCAATAGAAATATATAAACGTTATGGTGAGATATTGCTCCCAGAATTGCTGAATACACTGAGGTGGGCATTAATTAATGGGAGACTTCCCACCTCGATGTCAGAGGCTACCATTATGCCCCGTACACACGGTCGGACTTTGTTCGGACATTCCGACAACAAAATCCTAGGATTTTTTCCGACGGATGTTGGCTCAAACTTGTTTTGTCTACACACGGTCGCACAAAGTTGACGGAATTTCCGATCGCCAACCATGCGGTCACGTACACCACGTACGACGAGACTAGAAAAGGCCGGTTCAGAACCAAGCGCGGCACCCTTTAGGCTCCTTTTGCTAATCTCGTGTTAGTTTGGTGAGAGACGATTCGCGCTTTTTCAGACTCGTGGCTTTCAGATCGTTTTCTGCCGTTCAATTTGTGCTTGTGGGTTTGTATCTGCTCTTCAGTGCCTGCAAGCAAGTTCCGCGTGACTTTAATTAGTCATTGTATCCTTGTTCATTCGTTACTGCTTTTCAGGTCGCTCTTCACAGGCCTTGCTGTTCTTCAGTGCGTTCTGTTACTTCGTTCTGAGCAGCCAACCGTTTTCTAGCCATGTTGCGTATGCGTACTCCTCGTAGAGTTCGTGCCGTGCGGGGGCTTGGTGTTGGGGTCCTGACCTTGACACAAGTCCAGTCCATGAACAGGGTGGGGAGGAGTTCATGGACCAAGAGTTGGTTGCTTCAGCGTGACCAGTTCTCTCATATGCCTTTGCTCCGTGAGATCCGTGAGAATAATCCTGATGATTTCAGGAACTTTCTCAGGATGACGGACCCCGTGTTTCACCGTCTGTTGGCTTCGCTGACCCCTTATATTAGCAGGCAGGATACCTGCATGAGGCAAGCCATCACTCCGGAGCAGAGGTTGGTCGCTACCCTGCGGTATTTGGCGACAGGGAGAAGTCTGCAGGACTTAAAGTTCTCGACAGGCATCTCCCCCCAGGCTCTGGGGATCATTATCCCAGAGACCTATTCTGCCATCATCCAGGTCCTGCAGAAGGAGTATATGAAGGTAAGATTTTTATCCTTTAATATCACATTTTATTGTATTGAATGTTTGCTAATATATTGTATTTCTTTCCTCATTCCCTAATTACCATGATTGGAATATGCTGTGGGGGGCAGGAGGCGGAGCCTAGCAGAGCAGACATGCATTGTTAGAGCTCCACACCGCTGAGGAGAGAAGAGAAGGACAAAGCGGAGCCTGCAGGCTCAAAAGGTATCCATTTGAACCTTTTTGCCCCAGGGAACAAACTGTGAAAGTTTGGGCAGGAAATATGGTACTGGGAGGAAACCGTGGCAGAAATAAAAATCACCTCACAAAGAGCTCACAGGCACTCACTGCAGCTGAAGCAGCTCCAGTCACCTCACAAGATACAGCATCAGGGCGCTCTCACAGACAGAAAATGTCACAGCAAGACTCTCCATTTGAGCCAGATACAGAACAAATCCTCTCACAAACTTCTCCACAAGCCTCCTCAGTATCCCCAGTAATATTATTACAATTTGAAAAGATGCTTCATAAGGCTTTAAAACAAACCTCAGACCAAATAACAAAAAGCCTAACCAAAGAAATAAGAGAGCTGGGAAACCGCACCGCAGCCTTAGAAATAAAAATGGATGAAATTGAAATTACAACCCAAGAAAATATAACAGAATTGGAACAATTAAAAAAAGAGAATTTAATACTTCAAACTAAGCTCGAAGATTACGAAAATAGAGCCAGACGTTCAAACTTGCGCATAAGGGGAATACCTGAAACTGTGACAGACCTGCAATCTACTATTACTGCTCTATTACAAGAACTAAAGCCAGATATCCCTATTGAACGTTTAGAACTGGACAGAGTACACAGAGCCCTCACAGCCAAAAAGAAAGATGGACCCCCACGTGATATAATCACAAAATTTCATTATTACAGAACGAAAGAACAAATACTAATTGCTGCAAGAGAAAAAAAGGAACTTAATTTTCAAGGACACAATTATCAAATTTTTGCTGACCTATCCCAACTTACTATTACTAAAAGACGATCCATGAAACCCCAACTAATGGAACTGCAACACCACAACATTATGTATCAATGGGGCTTCCCCTTTTCAGTCAGATTTAACTACCAAGGTACGATTTACAGAAGCAGATCAGCAGATGAACTACAACAAACCCTTTTAAAATTAAATCTGACAGAACCCACAAGCAGCAACACTCCCACACGCAGAAGAATGGCGTCATCTTCACCTTCAGGCAGCACCCAGAAAATTTCAGAACAAAATGGGAATCATCATTCTCACAAAAGAGGCCGTTATGCCACATCATCCATGGACCAAGAAGATTCAATGGACTAACATCCTAATTCCTGATATCTCTTCATTTATTATACTAAGAGATGGTTCTCTATAAAAAACCTATATTTATAACTGAATGTAACTGCATTCTGATAGTCACACACTGTGTGGTTTCATGTTACATTCCAGTTATATTTCTTATTACTTCTGATTCATATAGCCTTAGAATATATAAGTGAAATAAGGAAATTCTTGTTCAGTTATATATTATCAGGTAATAACAATAGATTTATTACTTTTTAGGACAAATATGTTCAATAATCCAGAAGTAATGGAAGCTTTTTCTTTCTTTTCTTAAAACAAATATATTATTACCTAACTAGTTCCTAGAATTATGTTTTTGTTTATTCTAATCTGAAGCAATACAACCTCAATTTTATGAGTTAACATATCTAAACAGTTGCATATGAATAAAATATGTAATTGTTTACTCTAAAAGGGTTAAAATCCCAAAATAATTCAAACTATCTTCATCAATACCAAAGTTATTAACAGTACCTTTCTAACTGAATTATTTAGCCTAGGGCAAGACTAACCATATACAACCACCCTGGAATAAATAATTTCAACAAAAACTATATTCTGCACTCCAATTAATGAAACATCATTTTGATGTCTTTTGACATAGCACTTCTCTCCTGTAAGCGGAAGATCCGTGTACCCCCATTAGCCCTCCTCATTCTCCCAACCATATTATGTGGGAGTGTGACGAAGGCACTTATTCCCCTGAGAGAGATATTTATTCTCTTTCACGGGTAAATTGTGATTACATGCAAAAAATAATTTATACAATGTATCATCTAATCTCATATGTTTTTTGTTTACTCTTTACTCCAGAATTCACTGGTTTCTTTTCTATCTATTCATCTCTTCAGTCCACACAGGTTGATCTGCGCAGTCAGCTCTGCATAACAAAAAGTAAGTCAAAACTATTTGATCTATTGCCATGGCACCACTGAATATACTTTCCCTGAATGTTCAGGGAATAAATGTCCCTCAAAAAAGGACCAAAGCCTTCCGTACTTTCCATAACAAGAAGGCTCACATAGTATGCCTCCAAGAAACACACTTCACCAAAGATTCTACTCCAAAATATATTTCTCCTTTTTATCAACAAATTTACATGGCTTCTGCCTGTACCAAGCAAAGGGGAACTCTAATTGCATTTCACCGATCCACACCATTCACCTTATCATCAGAAATTAAAGACCCAGAAGGTAGATACCTGATACTCATGGGTTATATAATGGATACAGCAATCACGGTGATTTCCTACTACGCTCCTAACAAACAACCTACACCATTCCTCTCACATATATTACAATTGATTAATACACACAAAATAGGAACAGTGATAATATGTGGGGATTCGAACCAGGTCCTCCTCCCATTTCTAGATAAATCACCTTTTACACTATCCAAAATAACCTCTAGATTACCTTTTTCTCAACTTCTTTCCAAATACAATCTGGTAGATTCATGGAGAGAAAGTAACCCGATGAAAAAGAAATTCACTTATTTCTCGCACCCTCATCAAACCTTCACCAGAATAGATCATATTTTTCTAACAATAGGAATGATACCAGAAATTATTGCATCAGATATAATTCCGATTCCATGGTCTGACCATAATGCAGTATACACTACTATAGCCTCAGCCATACCAAAAGCGCATGACCCAACGTGGTACTTACCGGACATAATGCTCAAACACCCACTACATCAGATGGCCATTGAACAAGCTTTAAAGGAATACATATCAATTAATAATACAACAGACATCTCCCCAATAACACTGTGGGAAGCTCATAAGCCTGTCTTGCGTGGTACAATACAAAGACAAATGGCACTATTTAAACAGGAATGCAAAAATCTAGCAAAAAAACTAGAACTCAATTTTAATGCAGCCTACATATCATTTCAAGATAATCCATCTCAGAGTACAAAATCTCATCTGGAAAAATCTAGATTGGAATACGATCTATTTCTCACTGAGTCAGTTGATAAATCCCTCAAACGCTCCAAACACAATTTCTACATGAATACAAACAAACCAGGTACATATTTGGCTCGGGCATTAAATTCAACTAACAAATCTTTCAAACCAATACGTTTGAAATTATCAAAAAATGTTTACACTTGTAATCCAGTTAAAATAGTCCATAAATTTCACTCACATCTTGCAACTTTATACAAGACAAACAATGAATTTAATCCTACAGAAGCTGAATCCTTCTTCTCAAAAATAACCTTACCTGAGTTATCTCAGAATCAAAAAAGCAGTTTGGATGAGCCTATAACTATAGATGAAGTTGCTAACGCCATAAAAGACCTAAAACTTAACAAAAGACCAGGCCCAGACGGCTACTCGGCTTTATACTATAAAACATTCTCAGAAATACTCTCTCCCATTCTCACTGAAACTTTTAACAAACTTCTAGATGGACATTCTTTTCGGCAAGAAACACTAATGGCAATTGTTTGTATGATCCCAAAACCCCTTTCTGATGATACTTCCTGTGTGAATTATCGGCCTATCTCTCTGTTAAACCTCGATATTAAATTATTAGCAAAAATAATAGCAAAACGCCTCAATAGCATTATAGGAAAATTAATACATAGAGATCAAGTAGGCTTCATGCCAAATAGACAGGCAGGCGATAATATACGCAGGGCAGTGTTATTGGCACATATTGCTGAAAAACGGAAAATCCCTTTATGTTTTCTATCTCTCGATATTAAGAGGGCATTTGACACAGTATCCTGGCAATATATGCAATATTCATTACAAAAATGGGGTTTTGGTCCCCACTTTTTAACATGGATCAAAGCATTATATAATAAACCCAAAGCCTATATAAAATATGCTGGATACAAATCTGAAGCCTTTAATATCGAAAGAGGTACCCAACAGGGTTGCCCATTATCTCCCTTATTATTTGCCCTTCTACTCGAACCCATGGCCCAATACATCAGAACAAACCAAACTATAACTGGCATTGAAGTAGGAGGTATTACACACAAATTATGTATATTTGCAGACGATATATTACTTTTTCTATCATCACCACAGGTCTCTGGTCCTAACTTAATACCAGCTCTTGATGGATTTGCAGCCCTATCCGGCCTTATGATTAATCCTAAGAAATGCCTAGTGCTTAATATTTCACTCACAAACATGGAATTGATCCCGGCTAGGGCTGCACTCCCATTCACATGGGCAGAAAAATCAATCCCATATCTTGGAATTCATTTAACAGCATCTCATTCTGACTTATTCTCAACCAATTATCCTCCTGTATAATCCTCCTCGCAACTTCCTTTATCCTGGATAGGGAAGATTAATGCAATCAAAATGACTATTCTACCCAAATTGCTTTATCTATTCAGAGTCCTCCCTATTCCAATTCCTTCCTATTTTTTGAGAATAGTACAAAAAAGAGCAACTTCGTTTATATGGGGCTCTTCTAAACCACGTATACCTATACACACACTACATCTTCCCAAAAATAAAGGAGGCCTGGGATACCCTAATTTTACTAACTACTACAGAGCAGCACATTTGGCCAGTCTGTCCAAATACCATGCAAAACAGGAAATCCCATTATGGGTATTTATAGAGGCTTCAGAAAATGACCCTCTATTAATATCAAATTTATTATGGCTTGATCCTAAAGACCGCTTTAAAATTCATAATCCCATAACTAAACACTTCTTATCTCTCTGGGATAAACTAAAAACCAAATATCAGTTACAATCTCCACACAATCCTCTCCTTTCTTTTATCAGAAATCCGGCCTTTTATCCGGCATGGATCTACCCAAATTCTTTTAAAGCTTGGACAACATCAGGCATTCAGACACTAAATGACTTCATAGCATCTAAATCATTCCTTTCATTCCCATCGCTTAGAGAAAAATATGATCTACCAAACTCTGAGATATTTAGATATCTCCAAATCAAAAATTTCTATACACCATTCCTAAAGGGGGATACACCATTATCCCAATTATCCATTTTTGAATCAATCTGTACAAAAGATCCATTTGCTAAAGGTACAATTTCATCACTTTATAATCAATTATATGGAGTAGCAAATCTTAATAGACCCTCTTACGTTCAGAGGTGGGAGGAGGACCTGGGACGAACTTTAGAAGACACGGACTAGTCTAATATATGGCTCACATCTAAGTCATCTTCACCCAACATCTTGGCACTGGAGACAAATTATAAAGTCCTAACTCGCTGGTACCTTGTACCCGCTAGAGTGGCAAAATATTCACCTAATACCTCAACTCTTTGTTTTCGAGGATGCCCAGAAATAGGCACATATTTACACATATGGTGGACGTGCCCAGTAATCCAAACCTTCTGGAAGGAAGTCTTCGTGATTGCATCTAAAATATTTAAAAAAATAATACAACCAGATCCATATTTAACTTTACTTAATCTAAAACCGGAATGGTTAACACTCTCTCAATTCAAACTTATGATCCAACTAATAACGGCTGCAAAACAAACAGTGGCCAAGGCATGGAAATCTCCTACATTGGTACTAGCAGAAACAATTCACAGAATGAATAATACAATGTCCCATGCTAAGATGGTAGCCATCGATCAAAATCAAATTCCAAAATTTGAAAAACTTTGGCATCCTTGGATAAAACAACAGTTCCTGTCAAATTTCAATGACTCTGTCCTGTTGCCATGGTAACAGATTAAATGACTTACAGAGACACCCATTCTAAGGCTTCAAAGAGAACTAAAAAGAATAATAAACTGACGAGCGGGACAACCTTGTGGACCATACCTCTACCTTTCAACCCTTTTTCTTCTTTCTCTTTCCTTTTCTCCACCTTACGATTAAAGCTCATTATCAGAATTTATTTGACCTATATACACTCTACTTGTAAACAATATATATAGTAGGTATAAATCATTTAAATACCTACAAAAGTAACTAAGGAAATGATATATATCTTTAATTTAGGTTTACGTGAACCCAATGTTTAATATTTGAAATTTCATGATATTTACCTATATAAACCCTACTGTAAAACAATGAGCTTACTTTATAGATCCTTGTAAACTTACTTTATGTATCTTTATGTATCTTTATAACATTGTATACTCAATAAACTTCTTTTGACAAGGAATATGCTGTGAATGTCCCCTTTGTTCTCATGCATGCAGGATTTTTATGTAATTATTATTTTAGGTCCTTCATACATATTTGCCCTTCAATAACCTCCCCAGCATGGTGTCTCCTGACCCTATATTCACCTCATGTAGTCACTTAACAATGTATTTTTTCTGCTCCATAGTAGTGCTTTACCCCAAACACCCCCTAAAATGTTTAGAAATGTTATTTTTGCTTTAACTTCAGGCAGAGTGGCAGAGGCTTTTCTTTGGTGGTGTCCCCAAAAAATTTTTAGTAACTCTTCCTCCCCCAACTGCTAAGTCAGCTGATCCCAATTCTCTATCCTCAATCATCTATCTGCTGACTTTGCCAAACCCATACACACTATACCCATCTCTTTTGTGGTCATATTTATGGATGAATTCCCCAAAGCATGTATTGCATCCTATTATTATCTTGATAGGTAATAGCAGAATGTCCAAATGTCCTCAAATGTGTACAGTGTGTATTTATATCTTTGTATTATGACACTTCTTACCTGTCCAGTGGGCTGCCAATAGTGTAATACCCATTATTTAGGCATTCATCTCTCAATGAAGTGAAGAGGGTTACCTGTCCAAGATTTCCACAGACCCCCTATAATGTTAGAAATGGCCCATGAGAGGGGGGGGGGGAATATGATAGGTGTACCTTATACTTTGGCGTTGTTAAATTCCCCTTAATAAATGCTATCTGGAGGTTGACCCATAATGTTTGTGCCTAATCTGCTTGCCATGTTTCTGAGCCAAAATAGTAAATGTTTTATTTTTTCCCTCAACAGTTTCCTTCCACACCACAGGAATGGCAGACTGTGGCCTCCCACTTTGCCCAGCGGTGGGACTTTCCTAACTGCGTAGGGGCAATTGATGGGAAACACGTCCACATCGTCCCACCACCCAACTTGGGGTCGTACTATTTCAACTATAAGGGGTTCAATAGTATAGTGATGTTGGTGGTGGTGTCGGCTAATTACGACTTCCTGTATGTGGACGTGGGGAAGACTGGCCGGATGTCCGATGGTGGAGTCATCGCCCAGACGGAGCTCTACAGGCGTCTCCAGAATGGCAGCTTGGACTTGCCAGCTCCAGAGGACAATGTGGAAGGTCTCCCATTTGTGTTCGTTGCTGATGAAGCGTTTGAGCTGGGGGACCACCTGATGCGGCCATTCCCAATGAGGACCCTCACCCCGGAACAGAGGGTTTTTAATTACCGGCTGGCCAGAGCCCGAAGAGTGGTAGAGAACACATTTGGAATCCTGGCCAGCCGGTTCCGCCTATTTATGACACCCATCCATATGGCGGAGTATAAACTGAACCATATTATACTGGCGTGCTGTATTCTCCATAACTTTTTAAGGAAACATTCGGCCAACTATGCTGGCTCAGTTGGGCCTGAGGCCAGAATGATACATGAAACCACACTGACGGCGCTTGAAAGCAGCCGTCCTGGCTTGCCCTCCCTGAGTGCCCGTGATGTATGGTTACGCTACCTGGAGTTCTTTGTGGGTATGGGGGCTATCAATATGCCAGCAAATCTGTGAAGCCTTTTTATAATAAAACAAAAAAAGAAATTCTTTGTGGACATTTACTGCTTGTGTTTGTTTTAGCTGACCCTGACAGAAATGTGTTGAATCCAGAAAATGTCGTGATTGTGTAACCTTATTATACAAAGCACTGTTGGCTGTTATTTACTAAAATGCAAAAACACATTTCACTACAAGTGCAGTTGCAACTGCACTGCAACTGCACTTGTAGTGCCAAGAGGATTTGCCCTTAGTAAATAACCCCCATTTTCTCTGAAAACACCAATGACATCACCCCAAAAGTGTTGTAGCATTGACACAATAATCCACACATTCTTGCAAAAAAAAATTTTTTTTACCTGCACAATCACATGTGCATTTACCAAAGGTTTTTCAAACAAACCAACATGTTTGTTGTATAACAATTGTTGGGGTTGCATTATCAAAAATCGAAATGTCCATTTTAGATAAAACAGGCATGTGTAAAACCAACAAGAAAGACACAAATCTTGAACTTACAAAGTTCACATTTGGTAGAACTTGAAGGCAATATCAGACATGAGTATTTAGGAACTGTGTTTGATATTGCGTTCAGATGGGGTGAAGTCACCCCAGGAAAAGCCAAATTTGGAAGATGCACACAAATTTAACAATGTCAACATGTGTGACCTGCCATCACGGGGGATCAAGGGACGTGTTTTGGGGGAGCAAGCCCTTCCTCACCGCTACTTTATTATTGAGGAATAGGGATGAGCTTCGAGTTCGAGTCGAACTCATGTTCGACTCGAACATTGGCTGTTCGCAAGTTCACCGAACAGCGAACAATTTGGGGTGTTCGCGGCAAATTCGAATGCCGCGGAACACCCTTTAAAAGTCTATGGGAGAAATCAAAAGTGCTAATTTTAAAGGCTAATATGCAAGTTATTGTCATAAAAAGTGTTTGGGGACCTGGGTCCTGCCCCAGGGGACATGGATCAATGCAAAAAAAAGTTTTAAAAACGGCCTTTTTTTCAGGAGCAGTGATTTTAATAATGCTTAAAGTCAATCAATAAAAGTGTAATATCCCTTTAAATTTCGTACCTGGGGGGTGTCTATAGTGTGCCTGTAAAGGGGCGCATGTTTCCTGTGTTTAGAACAGTCTGACAGCAAAATGACATTTTGAAGGAAAAAACTCATTTAAAACTACTCGTGGCTATTGCATTGCCGACAATACACATAGAAGTTCATTGATAAAAACGGCATGGGAATTCCCCAAAGGGGAACCCCGAACCAAAATTAAAAAAAAAAAATGACGTGGGAGTCCCCCTAAATTCCATACCAGGCCCTTCAGGTCTGGTATGGATATTAAGGGGAACCCCGGCCAAAATTTAAAAAAAAAAATGACGTGGGGTTCCCCCTAAATTCCATACCAGACCCTTCAGGTCTGGTATGGATTTTAAGGGGAACCCCGCGCCAAAAAAAAAAAAAAAAAACGGCGTGGGGTCCCCCCAAAAATCCATACCAGACCCTTATCCGAGCACGCAACCTGGCAGGCCGCAGGAAAAGAGGGGGGACGAGAGTGCGGCCCCCCCTCCCTCCTGAACCGTACCAGGCCACATGCCCTCAACATTGGGAGGGTGCTTTGGGGTAGCCCCCCAAAACACCTTGTCCCCATGTTGATGAGGACAAGGGCCTCATCCCCACAACCCTGGCCGGTGGTTGTGGGGGTCTGCGGGCGGAGGGCTTATCGGAATCTGGAAGCCCCCTTTAACAAGGTGACCCCCAGATCCTGCCCCCCCCCTGTGTGAAATGGTAAGGGGGTACATAAGTACCCCTACCATTTCACGAAAAAAGTGTCAAAAATGTTAAAAATGACAAGAGACAGTTTTTGACAATTCCTTTATTTAAATGCTTCTTCTTTCTTCTATCTTCCTTCATCTTCTGGTTCTTCTGGTTCTTCTGGCTCTTCTGGTTCTTCCTCCGGCGTTCTCGTCCAGCATCTCCTCCGCGGCATCTTCTATCTTCTTCTCCTCGGGCCGCTCCGCACCCATGGCATGGGGGGGAGGCTCCCGCTCTTCTCTTCTTCTTTTCTTCTCTTCTTCTCTTCTTCTTTTCTTCTTTTCTTCTCCGGGCCGCTCCGCAATCCATGCTGGCATGGAGGGAGGCTCCCGCTGTGTGACGGCGCTCCTCGTCTGACAGTTCTTAAATAACGGGGGGGCGGGGCCACCCGGTGACCCCGCCCCCCTCTGACGCACGGTGACTTGACGGGACTTCCCTGTGAGGTCACGGGGAATGCCACAGGGAAGTCCCGTCAAGTCATCGTGCGTCAGAGGGGGGCGGGGTCACCGGGTGGCCCCGCCCCCCCCCATTATTTAAGAACTGTCAGACGAGGAGCGCCGTCACACAGCGGGAGCCTCCCTCCATGCCAGCATGGATTGCGGAGCGGCCCGGAGAAGAAAATGAAGAAGAGAAGAAGAGAAGAAAAGAAGAAGAGAAGAGCGGGAGCCTCCCCCCCATGCCATGGGTGCGGAGCGGCCCGAGGAGAAGAAGACAGAAGACGCCGCGGAGGAGATGCTGGACGAGAACGCCGGAGGAAGAACCAGAAGAGCCAGAAGAACCAGAAGAACCAGAAGATGAAGGAAGATAGAAGAAAGAAGAAGCATTTAAATAAAGGAATTGTCAAAAACTGTCTCTTGTCATTTTTAACATTTTTGACACTTTCTTCGTGAAATGGTAGGGGTACTTATGTACCCCCTTACCATTTCACACAGGGGGGGGCCGGGATCTGGGGGTCACCTTGTTAAAGGGGGCTTCCAGATTCCGATAAGCCCCCCGCCCGCAGACCCCCACAACCACCGGCCAGGGTTGTGGGGATGAGGCCCTTGTCCTCATCAACATGGGGACAAGGTGTTTTGGGGGGCTACCCCAAAGCACCCTCCCAATGTTGAGGGCATGTGGCCTGGTACGGTTCAGGAGGGAGGGGGGGCCGCACTCTCGTCCCCCCCTCTTTTCCTGCGGCCTGCCAGGTTGCGTGCTCGGATAAGGGTCTGGTATGGATTTTTGGGGGGACCCCACGCCGTTTTTTTTTTTTTTTTTTGGCGCGGGGTTCCCCTTAAAATCCATACCAGACCTGAAGGGTCTGGTATGGAATTTAGGGGGAACCCCACGTCATTTTTTTTTTTAAATTTTGGCCGGGGTTCCCCTTAATATCCATACCAGACCTGAAGGGCCTGGTATGGAATTTAGGAGGACTCCCACGTCATTTTTTTTTTTTAATTTTGGTTCGGGGTTCCCCTTTGGGGAATTCCCATGCCGTTTTTATCAATGAACTTCTATGTGTATTGTCGGCAATGCAATAGCCGCGAGTAGTTTTAACTGAGTTTTTTCCTTCAAAATGTCATTTTGCTGTCAGACTGTTCTAAACACAGGAAACATGCGCCCCTTTACAGGCATACTATAGACACCCCCCAGCTACGAAATTTAAAGGGATATTACACTTTTATTGTTTGACTTTAAGCATTATTAAAATCACTGCTCCTGAAAAAACGGCCGTTTTTAAAACTTTTTTTTGCATTGATCCATGTCCCCTGGGGCAGGACCCAGGTCCCCAAACACTTTTTATGACAATAACTTTCATATAAGCCTTTAAAATTAGCACTTTTGATTATTCATGTTCGTGTCCCATAGACTTTAACGGTGTTCGCATGTTCGAACGAACTTTTTTCCTGTTCGCATGTTCTGGTGCGAACCGAACAGGGGGGTGTTCGGCTCATCCCTATTGAGGAAGGGGTTGCACCCCCAAAACGCGTCAATTGATCTCCCGTGATGGCAGATAGCACATGTTGGCACACTGTGTGCATCCTCCAAATTTGGCTTTCTGAAAAATCACAAAAACATTTAGCACATTGTAGCACACAAAAGAAGAAAGTGATTTGGAGGGGTTTTAAACTCGACCCAAAACATCAATGATGTTTTTATTTTTTGGAATAACATCATTGATGTTTTTCTTGATGATTTCCAATTGTAAATTACACCCCATGATCTCCCCGATCAGGATCTGGGCACTTTTGGATGTGAAAGGATCTGGATCCACAACATCACGATCACCTAAAAAGAGAGGAACCCCAAAATAAATTAGGTCTCAAAAATATGCCGCCATCCATCTGAGCCTGTGGTCGCAGACACTCACCTGTTGTGGTGACTAGTTCCACCACGTCTTCTTCCTCCTGCTCAGATTGTGTTGGGGGGATTTCACCTTCTTCCAGAGGGGGGGGCTCTGGTCTCCTCAGATGAGGGGTGTCCTCCGAGTCTTTTCTCCCCTATGTCAAAAAAAAAATGGTATAATTAGCACACAGATATTTGATGGCAGAACTAGAAATAGGAAACATTGCTTGGAAGTGAGTTACAATTGTCAATTTTAGCAGAGTTCCAAAATGTAGCATTTTCAGTGTCCTTTGTCAAGCTGCAATACTTTACCTGTTTGGTACAAGATTCACAGATGTAGCCCCCCCCCCTATAGTATACACTGGAGCACCTGTGTGGGTCCCCTAATAAAAATGGTGTTCTGGGGTCCCACCCTAGTGCTCCAGTGTCCAGATTTGAAAACAGCTGCTGAGTGTCCTCTCCTTACACAGAATCTTGTTTGCATTTCATTCTAGTAACAAAGCCATCTACACAACCCAATTCTTTTAAGACAAGTATAGGGCGTAAAAATGGTGGCCAAATGCATATGGCCTAAACAATGGTATTTTAGAGTCCGAAAGAAAAATGTTTGATACGAACGAATAATGTGCCCATGAACATGAAAGTTGCCATTTTAAACTGTACAACAGTTCCTAAAAGCAAATGGAGCAGCACGAACGTAATAAACATAAAGAATAGGAACACAGCACAACTACTTACTTTTTTGCAGCACTCTGCAGATCTTTCTGTACTGCTCATGTTCTCGTAATTTGAGGTCCGACCACCGTTTCCTGAGCTGATCTTTAGATCGTCGTACCCCGAAATTCCAGTGCAGACTCCTGACCACTTTCGCCATGATCTTGGCCTTTCTGACATTGGGGTTGGGGTAAGGCCCATACTTTCCGTCATAGTCAGCCCTCTTCAGGATGTCCACCATCTCCAACATCTCCCCAAAGGACATATTTGAGTCCTTAAATCTCCTTCTGGATCGGGACGTGTCCGGATCCGGCCTTTCCTCCTCCTCCTCGTTGTTGCTACAATTAGCACGATCCTGCTGTGTCTCCACCATGTGCTCCCCCCCCACTGCGCCAAACGAAAAGGGGCGGGGAATAGAATAGAAAGAACGTCAGGGGCGGGCGGAGTTACACGCATGCTCAGTGTGTATAAAGCGTAACACGCGTGCGTCTTACGTACGATCTGTGAGCGGAGGAAGGAGCATCGGAGGCGCCGATCGTGATAACGAAGGTAGGATCTAAACTTGGGCCTATACTGCTTCGAAATGGAAGCCTATATTGTAACAACATTAGGGGAGTTTGGCCTGACATTAGGGTTTGTCTTGTGTTGTGTCTTGCAGAGAAAATGGATGGGTTCAACGACCACAATTTCCTCCCCCTGTTCATTGACAAATACAGGGAGCTGCCCTGTCTGTGGCAAGTGAGACCCCCCCACTATAACCATAAACAAAAGAGGCAGGCAGCGCTGGAGAAACTGCTGGAGTTGGTGACGCCGGTGGTCCCCACAGCAACCATCCCTTATTTAAAAGCCAAAATTGGTGGCCTGAGGAGCACATATCTTAGGGAGCGCAAGAAGGTCACGGATTCCCAGAGATCAGGAGCTGCAGCAGATGACATTTATGTTCCCAGGCTCTGGTACTATGAGAGACTGCGATTTCTGTCAGACCACACTGAAGTCAGGGAATCCCTCTCCACTCTTCCTTCCACGCTTCCTTCCACCCCAGCTGAGGCTTCCGATGTCCAACCTGGGCCTTCCAGCCAGGAAGAAATGGAGGAGCCCAGCTGGAGTCAGGTATAGCATTCTTCTACAGATTTCTGGTCAATAAATAAATGATGTTTACTAGATGTTATTATTGATCACTAATTGCTGATTGAAAAAAGTGTTTTACATATCAATAGACAGTAGTGGTCAAAAATAATTGGGACAAGAATGAAAAATGCTGGGCTCAGAATGCTAGTCTGTTATATTTGTTAACATTCAGTTTGCAACAGTCAGGAGGTGACAAATGTGTGTGATTGATGAATAAAAAACTAAAACTATGTCCCTTTTTCATACACAGGAAGACCTCAGCCAGGAGGAGGCTGTGGAATGTGGCAGTCAGGAGGAGGCGGTGATTAGTGGCAGCCAGGAGGAGGTGGGGCTAAGTGTCAGCCAGGAGAAGCCTGGGACAAGTCGCAGCCTGACTGAATCTCAGGTTCCTCCCCTCCGCCTTCCATATAAAAGAGCCAGGAAGACGACTCCGAGTCCCGTGCAGGATTCTGCGTTCAGGCTGATTCAGGAGGCTTCGGCGTCCCTACGAGCCTTACCCACTCCTGAAGAGGCCTTTGCCTGCATGGCTGCCACCAAACTGCAGGGCATGCAGGAGGGTCAACGCAGGCTCTGTGAGGACCTTCTGTATAAAGTCCTACATAAGGGGATGAGTGGGGAACTAACACCTAAGACCGACGTGGTTGAGTTGGACCATCCTCCTCCTCCTCCTCCTGCTGCCACAACTCCACCACCACAGCCACTGCGTGGAAGGAAGCGTGGAAAGAAGACCTGAGAGTGATTGCCCATGGTTCAGTCTGGTCTGACAGAAGATGCAGTCTCTCGTATGACCACAGCCTGGGGACACAGATGCCATCTGCTGCTTTCCGGATCTCTGGGACTTCTGGACCAGACTGCCCTCCCTTAGATAAGGACTCCTCAGGCCACCAATTTTGCTTTGAAATAGTTGATGTCTGCCCTGGGGGTCCAAGGCTTCACCCACTTCTGCAGTTTCTCCAGAGTTGCCTCCCTCTTTGTTTAGTTGTGAGCCCTTAATAAAATTTTTTTAGGGAAAGTATACTCTCCTGTGTGTGTTTTCATCCAAAAAGGACAGTTTGTTGGTGACGATTCAGGTACATTTCTAACATAAAATGTGAAATTAACAAGGGACAACAACACCAAACAATCTCCTACAGATTAAATAGAACAACATATCAATGGTGTTGTGGGAACTTGACACAAAAAACACACACAAACATTTTCGGGCGTACAAATCAAAATCCCCCCAAAAAAAAACACCCTTCAAAAAAATACAAACACAAAAAAAGAATCTACATTAAAACCAATAAAAAAAAAAGAAAAAAAAAATGTTGTCAGATGTGAGAAATCAAAATATATTGAGGGAATCCCGATAAATAGTAACGAAATAAGTTTGTGAGAAGTGTGTGTGAATATGAGCAGCAAAACTACTATATTCTTGTCACATTATAAAGAAGAAGAGATTGCGCTGTATTAAACCATTTTTAACATTGCAGCGTGACGAAAGTGCTGTATCCATTGCGAACGCTAAGTTTACCAGAACGAGCTGTTCTGTGCCGGAATTTCTACTGAGCATGCGTGGCACTTTGTGCGTCGGAACAGGCCACACACGGTCGGAATTGACGCGATCGGATTTTGTTGTCAGAAAATTTTATCTCCTGCTCTCCAACTTTGTGTGTCGGAAAATCCGATGGAAAATGTCCGATGGAGCCCACACACGGTTGGAATTTCCGACAACACGCTCCGATCGGACATTTTCCATCGGAAAATCCGACCGTGTGTACGGGGCATAACAGTGATATATAAGGAGGGGAAGGATCAGTTGGATGTATCCTCTTACCGCCCAATATCACTGTTATGGACCAATGTAAAAATTCTGGCCAAAGTGCTAGCAACCCGTCTAAATGGATGTATTAAAAATCTTATACATCCTGACCAATCGGGTTTTTTTTCCCAATAGGTCAACTAGCATTAATATCAGAAGAGTTTTTCTAAATATACAGATCCCAACAGACAATGAAAGTTCTAGGGCGGTATTGGCCTTGGATGCCGCTAAGGCCTTTGACAACCTGGAATGGGACTACTTATGGAGAGTGTTAGAGAGATTTGGGTTTGGTCCCTCCTTTATTAAATGGGTGAAAATATTATATACCGAACCAAGAGTGAAAATAAAAATTAATAATGAACATTCAGAACTGTTTCAGTTGGAAAGTGGGACGAGACAGGGCTGTCCTTTATCCCGCTTGCTGTTCGCCCTTGCGATGGAACCACTTGCAATCATGACCAGATCAATGTCAGGTATACAGGGGTTCCGAAGACAGGGAGGGGAGGACAGGATAGCACTGCACGCGGATGATGTCCTATTTTTCTGGGAGGTGAAACTTCCTTAAACACAGTGATACAAATGGTTGGGGAGTTTGAACGATTTTCTGGTCTGGTTATCAATAGGGAGAAGTCGGCCTTGTTGCCGGTTGACCCACTTGGCAGCCATATACCGTCGGGAACACCCCACCTAAAAGTAGTGACAATGCTGAAATATCTGGGTGTTTGGATCACGAGGGATACAAACCAGTATCCCTGGTTAACAATTTAACCCCATTATTACTTAAATTAAAGCAAAAGGGCAGGGCATTGCAATTTGATAAAGATGATATGGTTACCGCAGATACTATACCTGTTTCACAACTCCCCGGTTTGGATAGGCCAAAAGTGGTTTAAAATAATAGAATCCCTTTTTAGGGAATTAATTTGGAAGAAGGGCCAGTCCAGGTTTAGTCTGCAAACTATGCAATTACCGATTAAAGAAGGGGGCATGGCAGTTCCGCATCCAAGATCATATTTCTTATCATCCAAGCTGCAACATCTAGCAGGCTGTGGAGACGTAGTAGCAGAATGATGCTAACGGGGGCTCCACATAACATACTAAGTGGAGGCATTGGACTCATTTATCCATAGATGCTCGACCATAAAAGTAGTCGAGGTATAATGGGGTGACAGAATATACTCCTCTATGGAACAATAAAAACCTGGTAAGTAAGGGGTATAGAGAGGCTCAGGGAGTGGGAGAGGCAGGGTATTAATCGGCTAATCCAACTATATGAGGGCAATTTAATGAAAACATTCTCAGATCTAAGGTGGGAATTTAATATATCAAATAACTCTATAAATATCTTCAGATTAGGCACGACATTCAAGCACAGTTTAGGTCACAAATAATCGAATGGACTCAGATCCCCACCCTCCTAAAAATAATCAAGTCAGATACAGCTAAAAGGCTCATTTCAGAGCTATGTACCAGGTTAGGAGCTAGAATAATAAGTGGAATAGGACTCTCTAGGAGTAAAATAGGATGGAAGAGATGTAGGGGTGATGACCACGGAAGAGTGGGACAAGATTTTAGAACAAGGGGCACTGGTTTCAATTTCCCCTTCACAGAAAGTATCTCACCTGTTCCTGATACATTGAGTCTACTATGCTCCTAAAAAAATGTTCAAACTTGGGTGGAGACAGGATGATGAGTGTCCTAGGTGGAAGGCGACAGGTAACTTTATTCATATGGTGTGGAAGTGCCCGAAGTTATTTAGGTACTGGGTGGAGATAATAGACAGCATAAATAAAATCTTCGGGACCACATTAGAACCGATGGCCAAGACATGCCTGCTAGGGAGTATGGAGGAATGTAAAGTCCCGGCCACACTATTAAAGTGGTATTGAGGTGCCTATTCCAGGAGAGGAAATTAATCGCACAGAAGTGGCGAACACAGACCCCCCCGACAGTGAGAAATTGGGTTGAGACTAGCAACTCAATAGTTTGGAGTGAGAGAGTGACATTTGTTAGATGTGGTAATTACAGGAAGTTTGTGAGGATGTGGAGGCCTTGGCTGGACGAGATGGGATGTCCACTATGAGGAGATGGTGTGGAGCAGATGGAAGCTCCCCACCGTGCCCCTGTTCATACTCCTCTTTTGCATAGGACCTCAGATGTTTTTTTTTTCTTCCTTCCTCGATACGGCCATTTGCCCCTAGGGGAGCTTTTTTCTTTTCTCATCTGAGGTTTTGTAATAAATAGGAGTAAATATATATTTAATGATTGAGTGGTGTGGGGGAGGGGAGGTAGGGGTGGGTGGGGAGGTAGGGGTGGGTGGGGAGGGAGGGGATAGGATGGGATGGTAAAGTAATAAATGTTTTAAGTATTGCAAAATATTATATAATGTATTACGATGTTGTAATTACTTTTTGCTATCTGAGAAAAAATAAAAAAAATCTAAAAAAAAGGGGGGGTCCCATGAAAATAAAGGGACATGGCCCCTAAATTCTACACCAGACCCTGATTTAAGCATGTAGCTTGGCTGGGCAGGAAATTGGAAGGATGAGTGTGAGCCTCACCCTCTCCTGAAACATACCAGGGCACATGCCCACAACATGGGGGGTACCATGGTACCCCGCCCATTGACAAAAAAGGAAACCGTAAATGAACACACTGACAGACAAGTCCTTTGTTAAAAAAAGTCCCAAGATGTAAAATCCATCATCAATCACATCATCCAGCAATCCTCTTCAATGCATCAATGAATGTTGCAAGATGCCAGCCAAAAGAAAAAGATTCCACTGATCACTGACTGTATGATCCAATCACTTACATGTGCCGAATGATGTCTCTCAGGGCTCCAACAATAAAATTATGCATCGGGTAGGGGTCTCCTGGGTGATGTAATTGACCAAATATAGATATGACCTTATTTGGTCAGTGATGTAACCTGGGAGAATCTGCCCCTTGTTCAGTTTTAGCGGCAGGGCCCCAGGAGATGTAATTTGACACAAATAACTAACAGGAGTGAATCACAATAGAGAGATTTTTTTTATTTTGGTGGGTATCATTCATCCTGATTGACATGGATCTGCATCAATAGTTGTGATTGATGATAGATTTACATAGTTGGGCTTTTTAGGTATTAAGGGACTTTTCAAAAAGTGTAAGTACACTTTTTTTCTTGAAATTTGCTTGCAATCCCCCATAACATGTATACCAGATCCCGATATAGGGATCTAGGATAAGATTCTGGTATAAATGAAGGTAATTCCTGTTTTTTTTTTTTTACAAAGAGAAGTAAGCAGTCGGAAGCTGTAATTGGGGAGAAATGTCACCTATTTTTTTTTTTTTTATATCAGTTTTGCTGCAGTGGGTTGTATGCATCACACAGATTTGCAACTTTGCACAGGTAGGTTCAGGGCATCCCTTTACAGACATGTTACTTGAAGGAATTTATCATTTATTGTTTCACCTAACTTATATTTGAAATAGCTGCTCCCCAGCAAATTGAATTGAAGAAAAAAAATGTTTTACTTTGGTACGTGTTCCCCAGGGCAGTGTCCATTACTCTTTATTAGCATTCAGCTCCCATTGACTTCCCAGGGGGGTTGGATTTGGCACCCACATTTTAATAAATTTCACTGAGCTCACCTCCAACTGAACCCAGGTATGTTCAGCTCATCCCTAATTTTGGGAGCATTTGTTAAATAAATAAATTGCTATTGTAAGATTGCTACATTTACCTCTTACATTTACAGTGTACCAACAATCTTTTTATTAAAATTTTTTATAAACCGTTGCTGAAAATTATATGCAGCATACCACAGACATTTCAAGGGATGCAAGGTTAACTACTGTGTACTTAAAACAGAAATATTGTTTTCCTTTTTGAAATAATAAAGGGTTTTGCAGCCCTCCCTATTCGCCAGCGATAATTAGATTTCTCATTACAGAAAATAAGTTCATGTTTTCAGAATAAAAAGAAAGATTTGCTGAAAAGGTATTTTCCTGTTATTGAAGTGGAAGTTGGTAATATAACCTAATATGCTTTCAAGCAATTACCCTGTGTATTGCTCCAATTTACTGTTATACAGGGTTTGTATGCTGAGGGAAAAAAATCCCTTGACTTCAAGCCTTTGAATGCGTAATGTGATTTGTATACATTTTCTTACTAGTACATTTTACGGTATGCCTATTCTGAGCAAATTATTTTTTTCTTATACATACTGAAAATGTGGATGATAATGCCATGTCTATGGATGACTCTGGGAGTCTGAAAAACATTTCAGATAGGAGCATGCTGTTTAAAAAAATGATAAAAGCATAGAGGGAGAGTAGATTAGTCAGAAAAACTGGCATGTAGACAGACAGACTGATATATATATCAGCTGTGAGTATACCTGTAAGTATAAGTATAGCTGTACTATGATGGACAATGCACTACTAACTGAGTAGTACAGGGTCATTATTATGTATTAAGTATTGTATGGCACTTTGTACATGGTTACACATGAGAGGGAGCTGTTTTCAGTGTAAATGCAACATAGGGTCCTCCTGTAATCCAAGAGTATTTTTTAAATGTTCTCAATAAATTATGTATTAATACCTATATAGGTAAGCAAACTACCACTTTATATTTCACACCATTGCCATTGGTTATATATTTTCATATTTTTATTTTATAACGACATATCTTTTAATTTAGATTGTGACAACAGCTGTTATAGATTGTAGATTGTATTCTGTATGTGGCTGGTATGTACAAATATATTATAAATGTACATATTTTCAGAAAATATTAATGCTTTTTATTTAAATATGTTTATATGTAGCAGACAGGGGCAAGGATGGAAATCCAAGCTGGGTACTACATTTTGTTTTTATTTCTTTACATATATTTTCATTGTAAAGGTTTTGTAAAGCTTACAAAGGACAAAATGTTGTCAAAGGCAATGAATGGAAAGTGCATAAACCAATAAAATGATCCATGAGACACAAAAGGTATGACAAAGCTAGTCAAAAATGGTTCTGAGGATGGATTTGATAAAAAAAAAAACAAGGGGGGGGGGGGGTACAGAACAGACAAATACATTCAGGCAGACTGAAGTTGTGAAAGAGTTCCTAGATGCTGTTCTGCGGTGTTGGAACCAGAAATAATGTCTAAATAATATGCAAAAGTTTTGAATTCAATCTAGCAGACACTTATATTTGTATTTAGTTCTGGGGTTAATAATGAGGTATGTGTGAAATCCTCCATAAGACAAATTGTGTCTACCTTACTGAGATATTGGAGAATAGAAGGAACTGTTTTTTACACCCAGAATGCTGGGATGAGGGATTTGGCTGCATTCAGTAAATGTGCAGTGATAGACCATTTATATTGGCCCATCAGTTTGGTTGTACAATGAAATAACACAGTCCAGGTTGGACGCTACGTAACACCTTGTGACAATAAAGCAAGACTAGGGGCACTTCTACCATATGTGGGCATGAGATGCTTCTTCCCTGCATTCTATCCAGCAAAGAGGGGACTAATTAGGAAACATTGCCCTTAGTTTTAAAGCCTCGTAATGCCATCTAGTTAGATAGTTATAGATGACCTCAGCCAATTTCTATGAGATTGAGGAGACGTGAGATAGTTGTAGAACTTTGTCTTTCTGTTTCTCTGTGAGTGTAATTTGGAGATCTGATTCCCAACTTGTGAGGTAGTCCAGGTGTAGAGGACCTTGTAGGCCAAGGAGGGTTTTGTGAAATAATGATATACAGTGAAGTGGAGGATTTTTAAAATGGAAGATGAATTCTAAGGCATTCAAGTCCTTTAAGGACTGTAAAGGTTGTGGTGAAGAGCGGATGAACTGCGAGAGTTGCTTGTAGCACCATTTATCCATAACAGAGGGTGGTATTGTCCCAGTAATGCTGTACCATGTTTTTAAGAATATGATGAAGTTGGGGTGAAATCTCTGGGAACCAAGATGCAAAGTCTTTGTCCAGAAGCCCAGGCAAGAAGAAGTGTTGGGTACTACCTTTTGAAAAAAGATAGTCCTGGGATCACATACTACCCAATCCCTATTCAAAAATATCATAGGCATCCCACTGCAAGGGGAAGGCCTGGCAAAAAAGAACTAATGAGGGAATTATATAGAAGGAAGGACAGGTAGAATCACAAAGATAATCAGAGAAAAGTAGGCTGCCTACCCTTCCTTAAATGTTACTGTGATGGCATAAGACATCAAAGAGACAGTCTTCACTAGCATAAAAACTATCATAAATAAAAGGTTGTGTATTTTGTGTTTGAGGCAGATATATACATATTTTATACACCGCTTGTATTTTACATACGTACAAATAATAAACTTTTTTTATGTTTTTCCTTGTAAGACAATCCCTGCCCTGGTAAAGCAAATATAGGTGCTGACCTAAATAAAGGAACAGGGAGGAGGGAAAGGCAGAAGCAAAAAGACAGGCATAGAATAAAATGGCCATACCCTTTCTCAAATTTTCCTATGAGGGGAAACTAATTAGAGAAGCAGCCATGACATCAGCTGTTATAGCTTGTAGGTTGTGTATGATGTGTTTGTGGCTGGTGTATACAATTATTCTACACATGGCATGTTAGCCTGGCAAACACAAGTAAGGTCAATGTGAACTGGGTATTACTTTTATAAAAAGGAGATCCTAGACTTAAACCCCACCTTGTACCTATGGAAAACAAAATGATTCTAAGACCAACAGTTCTCTGAAGCAAGATGTGGGTCCAAAAGAATCAAGATACTGTGTAAGAGCAGTGTGAAGCTGTTCAGCAGCATGACAGTTTTAATCAGGGATAATCTGTTTAACAGCTGTATGCCAAAATGTTAGTTTATTTATAGGAAAAGGGAAGTACAATGAATGTGGGTAATATAATGTTAGCTGGTGCACAAACTGTCCTTGCACTTATTTTATTTATTTTTTAATAAGATTTTAACAAAGAGAAGTGGCTAAAGTTTTGATAGTTAACCACTTGCCGACCGGCTCACGCCGATATACGTCAGAAAAGTGGCACGGGTGCGCAAAATATCGGCGGCTAGCCGCGGGTCCCGCAGACTCAGTGTCCGCTGGTGGCCCTTGATCGTGGCACAGAGAGGCATAATGGGGAGATGTAAACAAGGCATTTCCCTGTTCTACCTAGCAACATGACAGGGATCTACTGCTCCCATGGATCGGGAGCAGTGATGTCTGTCATCCCCCTACAGTTAGAACACACTAAAGGAACACACTTAACCCCTTGATCACCCCCTAGTGTTAAACCCCTTCCTGCCAGTGACATTTACACAGTAATCAGTGTTTTTATAGCATTGATCACTGTATAAATGCCAATGGTCCCAAAATAGTGTTAAAAGTGTCCGATCTGTCCGCCGCAATGTCACAGTCATGATAAAAAAAATGAATAATAAAAATGGCATAAATCTTTCCCATAGTTTGTAGACGCTATAACTTTTGTGCAAATTTTATGCGCTTTTTGCAATTTTTTGTCCTAAACTGAGGAAGAAATTATAATTTTTTGGGGGGGGATATTTATTATAGCAAAAAGTAAAAAATATTGCTTTTTTTGCAAAATTGTCACTTTTTTTTGTTTATAGTTCAAAAAATAAAAAACAAAGAGGTGATCAAATACCACCAAAAGAAAGCTCTATCTGCTCTAGGTAATGCTCTAGGTTTCATTTAGGCGCCAGTGGTACGGTCCTGGAGAGGCTACAGAATCAGCAAGTTTTAGGGTTACTAGTGAATGGTCTGACCAAGGGACGTCCTGAATTAGGGCCTCAGAGGCTGAATGTATTTCCGAGGTGTGGATAAAGATATGGTCAATTCTTGCAAATCTCCTATGTGGGGCTGAATAGTGTGTGTAGTCTTTTGCTGACAGGTTTAGCTCCCTCCAGGAGTCAATCATGCCTAGGGAGTGTAGGAGTCGGGCAATGCGGAGACTTTGTTTGGGGGGTGTTTTGAGGTAGGGAATTTTGCGGGCCGATTTGTCTGTTGGAGTTGCCTCCTATAATCACTCTGCCATCCAAGTGCGGAGCGAGGGAGGAGAGTATTCAGGAGAAGAATTGGGCTTGGTTTTGATTAGGAGCATAGTAGGATATGATGGAGTACTTGGTACCAGCTATAAGGCCTTTGACTAGGATGTAACGACCCTCTATGTCCTTAGGCATGTGTGAAAGAGGTCCGTTTGAAGAATAGAATAGCTACTCCCATTTTCTTGGAGGCTGCATTGGCCAGATAGAAGGTAGGATACCTGTGGTGCAGGAAGGAAGGGGTGTAACTGGTAGGAAAATGGGTTTCCTGGAGAAGAACTATATCAATGCCCCTAGAGTGATAGCTCTGGAAGGCCTTGCATCTTTTAGATGGGGAGTTTAAACCCTGGGTGTAATGAGAGGCTATTTTGAGATCAGTGTTCAGAGGGGTAGAATCAGCCATGGACACGAGGGGGAGTACGCGAGCATATGTGAGGGGGACCTACCTTGACCGAAGATGTTCGATGTCCGAGATGAGAGACTTCAAACCTGGTTGTCATTGGGGTTGTCGGCATGAGGTCAGCCTTCCGTGAAAAATCCTGGGAGGTACAAGAAGAGAGATAAGATAAGTGGGGAGCAGACATGGAGAGGGAGGGAGAGAGAGAGAAAGAGGTAAGAGAGATAAGAGGTCCTATGAAAGATTACTTAGGACTAAGGAAGTGCAGGACCAGTTCACCCACTCCTGTTCCAAGACCCAAGAAAGTCTGGGCTCGGTAAAATGGCAACCTCAGTGGAGGTTGCTGTCCTGAAGCCACTAGAGGAGAAAAAACCTCTTTGTCACAACAGGAGGAGTGACATGCAGGACCGCTCCGGCCGCTAGGTCCCCAGTAAGAAACTTAGCATCTCTGTGTGGGAACCAGAGGCTAGAGAGCTAAGCAACAAAATCTAGACAGACACATTAACATTTATGAGAACATAAAAAACAGTAGATAACTGACTTTGGAAGTACTATATGTATGGGGGAGGAGGATGTGAGGGGGATGCAAAGGGAGGTGGGACTGGGAGGGGGGAGGGGGAGGAACCAAATCCAGCGCTGCTGGCCGAGTGAGCCAATTAGGGAGATAACAGTCCTTGGAAGGGAGGGGATTAGGGGCTAGCTGGATGGAATACCCCTGGGTGATTTTTAGGGGAGAATGATCAGATATGAAGATGAAGTCATTTTTAGTTTCAACAAACTGTTCAAAGGGTCCGGTGGGTGTAGTTGTAAGCCACTAAACATTCAGAAGGTAGAACCACCTCAAAAGGAATAAATCATATCTAAGGGGAGCATTAGAGTCAATATTCATCTTGGCGGGTTGGAGTCATGAAGTCTTTTCAATAGCTGTTTATTCCAAAGCGGGGTCAGAGGGCTATTTGGTGGAGGTCTCTTGGAAGAACTTGAATGATTTGTCGACTGTTGGGGGGAGAACTCTTGGGAGATTAATCCAAGTTGGAGGAGTAGTCATTCGCCTTCCTGGAAGCTGGAAGATCCATACGATTTGTCCTTGTATTGAAACTGGAGACGAAAAGGGAAGGACCATCTGTACTTTATGGTTTTCTGTGTTAAAATTTCCAGGAGGGGTTTGAGGGACCTCCGCTTCTGGATTGTGGTGGGGAGATATCTGCAAAAATTTGGATTCTGTTTCCTTGTATAGAGAGGTTGTCAAAATTGCGGGATTTTCTCATGATTTCCTCTTTCACTCCATAATAATGGGGCTTTACCACGACATCTCTCGGGAGTCCGTCTTGGCGGGGGGGTTGTAGGGCTCTATGGGCTCTGTCCAGCTTGAGGCTATGACTTGGGGTATCGGGGATGATATCACTAATGAAAAGCTTTACTTTACTTTACTTTGACCGATTCAGGAATACCTCTGATGCGGAAGTTATATCTCCTGCTTCTGTTCTCTAAGTCGTCAATATTGTTATATGTATATATATGGATATATGTTCAGCATCTGGGACATATCATATTGAAGGGTTGAATGCTGGGGATAGGCCCGCTGAGGAGTTGCATTGCTGAGGGGAGACTGCAGCAAGGGGGTATGCAGCATATCTGCCATAGATCTGCTGAGGAGCGACTCAGTTGAGGCTGGGGATGCTCTGTGAGGGGAATGATTACTCACAGGAGTTGCCAGCAGTGATAAGTCTGGTTGGATTGCTGGTGCCGCGGGATGGAGCCGCGGCCGCCATCTTGGGATCAGTGAGGGCAGGCCGACTAAAATCAAGCTGCTGGCTAACCACCTTTTTGGGGAGGTCTCCCGCCATACAGGTAGGACCACTGAGCCTTCCGCTGGATGAGAGGATCTGTTACGGGGGGTTCCCGCTGTTTATAGCTGCCGTGAGGACATCGGAAGGCCGGAGCGGGTCGAGCTCCTGATCAGCACGCCTTCTCGGAAGTCCCGCGCATGTGCACTCTCCCATTTCAGTGCAATTTCAAGTGCACTTTGCACTTGTAGTTTGCACTTGTAGTGCAAAGTGGATTTGCTTTTCCTAAATAACCCCTATAGTCTTCTAATTTAGATGTAAAACCAACCAGTCAATCTCATTTAAGCTTTAACAACTGCTGATACTGATATAAATGTCCTTGCTTGGGCACTTTGTGCAATCTGTTGACAACACTTTTCACTGTCTCTCACACTCTCTTCTATAAATTACCCCATTGCATGCTCCCTTAAAAGACAAAAATAAGCTTCTGCGCTCATTCACATTATCCAGGATTATAACACTCTTTGTGTATTTTTAAAGGAAAGGCCAAAAAAAAAAAATAGCAGTCACTAAAATTTAGGAAATATACCATGTGAAAAAACACATGCATCTGGCTATCTGTGAAGTGGACAAAGACAGGTTGTGACTAAACCAATTACAGCCAGCAAAAAAATACAAATCTTTTCCTGGAAGAAAATCACATGCAGTCTGTGATGACTGTACATACATGTGGAAAGGCTATAAAGACATTGCAGAACACACATCGGAAGCATTAAAATGTAAAACTTCTTCCCTTCCCCCCACCCCCTAATTCATCAAGATACAGAGCATGTTGCCACCTAAAGAACATTCAGTAAGGGTTTACATGTACTTTAAAAGACCAGTATCTACAAGCCCTTCACTAATCTATCTACATTTTATCAACAGCACTTCCAACCTTTTCCCAACCACAGCTAAGCACATTGTCAAATTGGCTGCTGGGGACCCAGCCTTTTATAGTAGAAGGGTAGCAAACTGTTGCATTAGTTTACTGTTTCTGTAAATTCTGAATTGGTTGGGTTTGAACCTATGCTTAATCCAAACTTGAACCTCATGCCAATTGCCTGCTTTAATAAGAATTTGCTGCATTGCCAGTATGGTTAATTTAAGAAAATATTCTAATTTACTTTTAAATTAAGAAAATGGCCAGACAGTCTTTTGTTTAAAAACATATTAGTCCCTTTGCTTTGACAGCCAAGCTTCATGTTACAGTATGTTTTATTATTTTTTTTATCTTATTTTTTTTTAGACTTTATTATGAGTAGCATAGTTAAAAAAATAAAATAAATCAATAAATAAATAATACAAAAGTTTAGTTGAAGGATATAGGGATTTACCGCTCATAAAAAAACTCAAGCTAATGGCACCTTTAAAGAATTGACTCAAACCTGATCATTCCTTTTAGAGGAGCTTGGAAAGCAGACTAAGCGTTGATTTGTCTTTAAGCAAAAATTGTTTTTATAAACACTTCAGGTTTCTGGTAAAAGCCTTACAAACAAACAGGCTAGTGTCACAATGCATCACATCTGGAAAAAGAAAGGCAGAATACCCTATTAATGAGAAAATAGCTGAACAATTTGAAATGTATTATAGATAATTATATAACTTAACCCCCGATACTGCAAATCCCACGGTGAAAGGAGACTCCATTTAATCCAGGAGTGTCTGAGCCAATATGGCCCCCTGCCTGCTTCAGCAGAAGAGGACCAAAATTTAAGGATTCAATTGCTCCTGAAGATTTTGCCTGCACACTGTGACAGATGAAGCTGGGTAAATACCCAGGGCTATGTGAATTTACAGTCCAATATTATAAAAGCAATGTTGGCATCTTAACCCCCTGATTTCTATCTGCTTTTAATACCTTATCAGACCTACATCAACACTCCAATCAGTTTTAAGAGGCCCACATCAAAGTCATGACTTGAAAAAGAATAGGTGCGCTTTCAACCAATGCATGACTGTATGAACTATAAATAATATTAAAAAGTAATACAAGTAGATCACACATCAACACATCAACACATCAAACAGTGACATGAGTGCTCATGCAATAATGAGAATAATACATTGATGAACAATTCAAACAGTAAAAGTCTGGTGAAGTCCTTTCCTTCAGTCAGTGTAACACTGTTACGCTAACCCCTAATGTAGATAGTCAGACGCTGATGAAGGAGGCATGTCTTGCCTCTGAAATGCACCCTGATTGGCTTCCCCTCTTTTGTTAACAAATCATGATCAATTTTCAATAATCAGAGTTCGCATGGAAGAACATAGGCAGACCATATATTGTAAAACAGATAGATATGTATCACCTCACCTTTCACATTCCGCAAATGTGATGACATCACCGCTCAGTGCATATTTCATCTACAACAGACATCATCAGGGGACTGGACCAACGACAGCTTATAGATGAAACATGTTGGACGGGGCCTAATCGGTGATGTCATCACACCCGCTTAATACAGAAGGCGAGGCGATACATATCTGTCTCTCAACCCATATTGTTAGTACCTGTCATTACAAATAGAGGAAGACATTTTTTGTCAAAATCCTTGCGAATCACAAGGATCAGGTTAGTCTTGTGCCGGGGGGGGAGGCAAAGGATAACATCAGCAAAACCCTGAATTTACATCACTGGTTGACCAAAAACAGACATAAGAGATTTTTTTCTTTCCGTATATGTTGAAAAGGCATTTGCCAGGGTGTTGGCAGCCTTGTGGGCATCTGGATTCCAAGATAAAATTTGTAATAATATCTGATCACTATATTCCAAACCAAAAACAAAAGTGAAAGTCAATGGCCACCTGTTGGATGCCTTCCAGATGAGAAACAGAACTAGGCAGGGATGACCCCTGTCACCATTAATTTTTGTGCTGTCTCTTGAACCCTTTCTACATTTCTGTGCTCAAACTCAGATATAAAGGCCCGTACACACGATCGGACTTTTTGACAACAAACATGCAAATTAGCTCTTTTGGAGCAACATCCGGACAGGTGTACGCTCCATCGGACAAACTTTTTCTGTTTCCATTGGACTTTTGTTGGCTGTGCGAACACACAAACTTTCCGGCAAAAAAAGTCAGATGGAGCAAAGTCCGATCATGTGTACACAAAAGCATCGGACTCTTGTACAAACTACAGTATCCAGCCGCGAGAATGTTCTCGGTGACAGGGTACTGTACATCTTGCGCTGGCTGCAATAGGAAAAACACATTTTCCTACTGCGGCGGGCGCGAGAGGGAATTCATCCGATGGCCACGTCCCCTTTTGAGATCACAGTCCCAGCATGTCCCGGGACTGTGACCTCATAGGGGCGGGGTCACCGCCTATATAAGTCCATTGCGGAGCACTCAGAGAGCATTCCAGTTGGAGAGAGCATCGTGTCAACATCGGAAGAAGAGAAGATGGAAGAAGACGATCCAGAAGTCCGGGCCACCGCTAGCAAAAGAGCGGCAGAAGATAGCAGAAGAGCCGGCAGAAGATCCGGACACCGGGAGAAGACGCCGGAGAGACCCCCGAAGTCGGAAGAAGACCCCCGAAGTCGGAAGAAGACCCCGAAGTCGGAAGAAGACCACCGGAGTCGGAAGAAGACCCCCAGGGCTGCCTAATAAATTACTTTAAAAACCTGTGTACTGTGTTTTTTTATTGACACTTTTTTCCCTAGGTGAATGGGTAGGGGTACGATGTACCCCATACTCATTCATAAAGGGTGGGGGCCGGGATCTGGGGGCCACCTTATTAAAGGGGGCTCCCGGATTCCGATAAGCCCCTCGCCCACAGACCATGACAACCAACGGCCAGGGTTGTTGGGAAGAGGCCCTCATCCTCATCAACATGAAGACAAGGTGCTTTGGGGGAGGGGGGGCCACAGGCCCCCCCTCCCCCAAAGCAACCACCCCCCATGTTGAGGGCATGCGGCCTGGTACGGCTCAGGAGGGGGGGCCTGCTCGCTTGCTCCTCCCCACCCCCTTTCCTGACCGGCCGGGCTGCATGCTCAGATAAGGGTCTGGTATGGATTTTGGGGGGGACCCCACTCCGTTTTTCGGTGTAGGGGGTTCCCCTTAAAATCCATACCAGATCTAAGGACCTGGTATGCCCCTGGAGGGGAACCCATGCAGGTTTTTATTTAAAATTTGGCATGGAGTTCCCCCTCAAGGTTCATACCAAACACAGTGCCTGGCATTGGCGGGGATCCAAGTCGAATCCCCGCACCAGTGTGAACCCGGATCGCAAGGTGTCAATCTCACCATTAAAAGTGGAGAGATTGACACAATATCAGACAACAATACAGAAGTTGACCAAAGGGTGGTGGTAAAGAGCTGAAAAACCACGTGATTTGGTGAAAGTTGGCTGGAAAAGTCCTGCCGTCTGTATGCAATACAAAATTATGGCCAACGCCCTTTGTACAAATATCCAAGGGAATGTTTGTACAAAGTCCTGTTGTGTGTATGGGGCTTAAGAGTAATGCTCTGTACACCTGATAGGATTTTCCGACAACAAAATCCTGGATTTATTTCCGACATATGTTGGCTCAAACTTGTCTTGCATACACACGGTCACACAAATGTCGGAAATTCCAAACGTCAAGAACGCAGTGATGTACAACACGTATGACGAGCTGAGAAAAATGAAGTTCAATAGCCAGTGTGGCTCTTCTGCTTGATTCTGAGCATGCGTGGAATTTTGTGTACACATGATCGGAATTTCCGACAACGGATTTTGTTGTCAGAAAATTTGAGATCCAGATTTCAAATTTTGTTTGTCGGAAATTTAGACCGAAAATGTCCGATGGAGCCTACACATGGTCAGAATTTCCGACAACAGGCTCCCATCGAACATTTGTTGTCGGAAAATCCTATCATGTGTACAGGGCATTAGGATGGCCCCGATGTTTCGAATCAAACGTTTAAATCTAACGTAACATTGCTGGCAATGATTTTTCTTTATTCAGCTTTCAGCTGGAAAGCCTATTGGCATCCGATGACTCATTGGTATTAATAGGGATGAGCCGAACACGTTCCAGTTCGTTTCGCAGCAAAACATGCAAACAGGCATAAAATTCGGCAGAACATATGAACACCATTAAAGTCTATGGGACACGAACATGAATAATCAAAAGTGCTCATTTTAAAGGCTTAAATGCAAGTTATTGTCATAAAAAGTGTTTGGGGACCGTTTTTTCAGGAGCATTGATTTTTTTAATGCTTAAAGTGAAACAATAAAAATGAAATATTCCTTTAAATATCGTGTCTGTGGGGTGTCTATAGTATGCCTGTAAAGTGGCGCATTTTCCCCGTGTTTAGAACAGTACCACAGCAAAATGACTTTTCTGAAGGAAAAATTGTCATTTAAAAACTGATCGCGGCTGTAATGAATTGTCGGGTCTCGGAAATATAGATATAGATAATTGAAAAAAAGAGCATGGGATCCCCCACCCCGTCCATTACCAGGCCCTTCAGGTCTGGTATGGATTTTAAGGGGAACCCTGCACCAAAATAAAAAAACTGTGGCAAAGGGTTCCCCCCCAAAATCCATACCAGACCCTTATCCAAGCATGTAACCTGGCAGGCTACAGGAAAAAAGGGGGGTGAACCGTGAACCCGAACCCGAACCGTACCAGACCACATTCCCTCAATATGGGGAGGGTGCTTTGGGGTAGCCCCCCAAAGCACCTTGTCTACATGTTGATGGGGACAAGGGCCTCTTTCCCACAACCCTTGCCCGGTGGTTGTGGGGGTCTGCGGGCGAGGGGCTTATTGAAATCTGGAAGCCCCTTTAACAAAGGGACCCCCAGATCCCGGCCTCCCCCCATGTGAATTGGTAACGGGGTACAAATGTACCCCTACCATTTCACAAAAAAGTGTCAAAATGGTAAAAAAAGACAAGAGACAGCTTGGGACAAGTCCTTTATTAAATAAAGAAATAAAAATGTCCCACTGTGTAAATTCATATCGCCCAATGGACCGAAAAAGGAAAAGAAAAAAAGCCGCAACTGACCCGCCTCCATGGGAGGTTCCCGCCATTTGACGCGTCTTCGCTGACAGCTCTTATATAACTGAAGGCAGGGCCACCTGGTGACTTAAACGGTGGACCATGCCCCCCTCTGATGCATGGGAGCTTCCCCATGGCTTCCCCGTGGTGTCAGAGGGGGGCGGGGGCACAGTATTTTAAGGAATATTTCATTTGTATTGTTTCACTTTAAGCATTAAAAAAATCACTGGTCCTGAACAAACGTCAGTTTTTAAAACTTTTTTTGCATTGATACATGTCCCCTGGGACTGGACCCAGGTCCCCAAACACTTTTTATGACAATAACTTGCATATAAGCCTTTAAAATTAACACTTTTGATTTTTGATGTTAGTGTTCCATAGACTTTAACGGTGTTCCGGCAGCTTTCGAATTTGCCGCGAACACCGCATATTGTTCGCTGTTCGGGCTCATCCCTAGTTGTTAAGAACGCGGTGGCCAGCTTTCTATCCCCGCTCCTTAACAACCAGCTATGCACTGTTCCCTAATTGAGCAAAGCTTTGCTCAATCAGGGCATAGAATGCACTGTGCAACCGAACGCCCTGCAAATTTGGGTGTTCGCCGAACAGGCGATGTTCGGGCCAAACTTTTGCTTAGCCTGAACTGCTCACCCAACTCTATTTCTTAAACACCATTTCCCTTTCTGCTTTATCTCCTGCATAGGCCACTGGCCCACATCAATGTTTACTTTATGTGGCCATGCCCAAAAGTCAGCAGATATCAGTATGCATAATGATTACTTGAGGTACTTCTTTAAGAAGAAGTTTCTCCACTTTCAAGTATTTCAGCATAGGGAATGTTAAAACATGGGTGTGCTTTCTATGTTATAGATGCTCTGTTTTGACACTTTTCGAGTTTCTTCACAGTAAGAGCTGTGAAAATGTGGAATAGGCTCGCTCCAAAGGTGGTTCTGGCCAGCTCAGTAGATTGCCCTAAAAAATGTCTGGATTCTTTCCTAAATGTACATACTATAACTGGATACTAACATTTATAGGTAAAGTTGATCCAGGGAATGTCTGATTGATTCTCAGGGGATCAGGAAGGATTTTTTTCCCCTGCTGTAGCAAATTGGATCATGCTTTGCTGGGGTTTTTCGCCTTCCTCTGGATCAACTGTGGGGATAGGATTGTGTATATGGGATTATATGTTTTATTTTATTATTATTATTTTGGTTGAACTAGATGGACTGTAACTATGTAACTTGCCATTCATTATTCCAGGGAACAACAATCCAGTACAGTCCCTTCCTGTTCTTATCTCACATCCTGTGGTACCGACTTCCTGCTAAATAATACTCTTGGCCTTAGCACAACAACTAAGTTAACTACCGTAGTAACAGATCCTTTGCTTTAGACTGTTTAGCAGTCTGGAGTCCATACCTTAGAAGTACTTTCTGCAAAAGTGTCACCCATATCATCAGAGACTCTGCTAAAGATGAGGTACTTCCAGGAGTTGCTCATTGGCAACAGTGTATTTTCTTCCAGTTGAACCAGCTTCCATGAAGCTACACCACATCCTGTATATGTTTACATTATCAAAGGCCATATATTATACTTTGATTGTGTTATCTCCTCCTGGACCACCTCTTTATCAGCTTATCATAAATTAATAGTGTAATTTGTGGCCCTTATACCGCATCACAACAGCATGCATTTTCTATAAGGCTAAATTTTAGTTAGTTGATGATGATTGGTTTCCCCAGCACTTAATAAATCCTCTGCTATGTTGGGACTCAAATTTATAAGGTTCCCATCTCTACCAAAGTCAATTCAATTGAGGTTGCTTTTCCTCCAAATGACCAAGAATTCCAAGAAGAATTTTCAGGCAAAGTTTTTAGGGTCCAGAGGTCCCTTCTCAGAGGAGTGGTAATATTGTCTTCTGGGTTTTCCCACACTGCAGACTCCTCTCCAGAGTTGTCATTTCTGTTTACGGTTTCTTTTTTTCCCTTAGGAAACGTATCTACTATTAAAAGTGTGAATGAGCATACCTACAAGTCAATGGACAGCAGTATGTGTCCAGTTATTTGGGTTCCTTATTTTAAAAGCACTTTACTTTATTCCAAAACTGGTAATTATAAAGCTTTTTAGTTAGTGGGCATGACTCATCTTTGTATCTTCTTTTTGATTTTAGTTGCTGTCCTTGATTGTCCTGTATATGTTCGTACTTCATCTACCCTAACCTTAGCTGTGTTTTCTGACTATTAGAGTCGGGCGATAAGTTTGAGTCGAGCAAAAGTTCAGCCGAACATTGCTTGTTCGCCTGTTTAGCAAACACCCAAATTTGCGGGGGGGGATGGTCGGTGGGATGTTCACCCGCCAATTGCCCTACAATGCACTTCACACTGCACAGTACATTCTAGGGCACTAATTGAATAAAGCAATGCACCTGACCGCTAGTCAGGTGCAAGGCTTTGCCCAATCAGGGCACAGAGCACGGTCAGAGCCATTATTGGACGACTTCCTACAGGAACCTCTTGTAGCGTGTTGTTGATGTGGAGATAGATAGAGCAGGGCTCTGTTTGCTACTATCGAGTTATGGCATGTACACATGATCAGAATTTCCATCCGAAAAAACTTGGATGGTTTTTCCGACGGAATTCCACTCAAGCTTGCCTTGCATACACACGGTCACACAAAAGTTCTCTGAACTTTCGACCATCAAGAACGCGTTGACATACAACATTACGACAAGCCGAGAAAGTGAAGTTTAATGCTTCTGAGCATGCGTCAAATTGTTTCCGACCATGCGTGATTCTTTGCGCATCCGAATTGCATACAGACGAACTCATTTTTGGATAGGAACTTTTTCCGACCGAAAAATTAAGAATCTGCTCTCAGTCTTTTGCTGGCGGGAATTCTGGCAGCAAAAGTCTGATGGAGCATACACACGGTCGCATTTTCCGACCAAAAGCTCTCATTGATCTTTTGCTGGACGAATTTCCGATCGTGTGTACACGGCATTAGTGTGTTATTGTGACTCTGAGCTTAGAGTGTCAGTGTAGTATTAGTGTAGGCTGAGTATAGTGTGAGTATAGTGTCAGTGTAGAGTAGTGGCAGTGTAGTGTGGCAGTGTAGTGAGAGAATAGTGTGAGAATAGTGTGAGTATAGAGTGAGTATAGTGTAGTGTGTCAATGTAGTATCAGTATAGTGTGTCAGTATAGCATTACATAACATTTAGTGCTGTATACAGTGCTGTATACCTCCTTTTTTTTGGTTGCTGCATTGTTTTTTTTTTTCGTACTGTGCCTGTCCCCTTTTTTTAAATTGTCAGCCGCAGTTTTTCTGATTGCAACACTGTTTTTCCCTTTTTATTCTTATATATTTTTTTTACAGTTTTTACATTTCAGTCAGCATCAGTCCTCAATTTAAAGTGCATTAAACACCACTTTTCATTGAATAAAGTGCATCCAATTTCACATTTCCCAGTATCAATTGAATTTGGGTAATAAGTCCCCTCATCATGTCTGGGAGGCCAACAAGGAGAGAAAGAGGTTCCCATGCCACTATGAGGTGGACAACAGCATCTGTCCTTAGGCAGGGCACGTTTTTCTCTGTTTATGTTGCCCATGCTATCCAGCCACAGCATGCAGATGAGGTGGTGGAATGGCTTACTAAAACATCCTCATCCTCCCTATCCTCTATCACCCAAGCTGAGACTAGTGCGCAGTCCACCACAACTGCCAGATTGGCTTATTCTGCCTCCTTGTCCACAGCGACTCTTGCCATTGCCTTGATGATGATGAGGTTACCTGGATAGAGCAGAAGAGGAAGGCACAACCCCAATGAGGCAGGATGTCCCCCAGGCAGCCATCATGAAACAGTAGAGAGCAGCCACCCTATTCCATAAGATTGTGGAACTGTTATCTCCCAGTCCACTTCCCACAGCTCAGCTGTGTGGGCTTTTATTAGTACATGTTCAGCTCATCGCACTGTTGCCACTTTCAATCTCTGCTGCAAGCAGATCAAGCGTGGCAAAAACAACAGCCATTTGGGTATCACATGCTTGCAAAGGTATTTAACCTCCCACCACTCAGTCCATTGGCAAGAGCACCTGAAAGCCACACACAAGGGAAACAATTTTTCTCCTCCTCACTCCACACCTTTAATGTCTACCCTCGCTATATCTCATGACCTCTCAGAAGCCTCCGTTGACAGGGTTTATGGTATAGCAAAGGGTGTTACAGGTCTTTGCAACACATCTGCCAGCAGCACACCATCAGCTGTAAAGTACAGCAGGTAAATTTCTCTGCCCCAGCTGCTGTATTGAAAAAAAATACACTCTCTGCCACCCACATGCCCAAATTGCAGCATCCAAATTACAGCGCAAGGCAGTCAACAGCAACGTCGCCCTTACTGCTGACACGTGATCTAGCAAGCATGGTCAGGGATGATATATTTTGTTAACAATACACTAGGTAACTCTGCTTTCAACTAGGAAGGATACAGGACAGGGCTCAGTGCTGGAGCTTGTTTTGCCACAAAATCTCCAAACAGCTGACAGTGATGATGTGAGTCAGCTCCACCCCCTCCTTCACCTCCATGCCCTCCTCTTCTGAATTGTCCTATGAACCATCAGTACCCCCTTAGTGTTCAAGTGGCTATTCAACGAGTCAGGCTAAAAGATGTCATGCAGTGCTTCAGTCTGACTGTCTAGGGGACAGGAGCCACACCGGAGCAGAGATTCTTTCAGCTCTGTAGGGGAAGGCCCAGAGGTGGTTCATGCCACAGAAGCTTGAGCCAAGAATGGTGGTGTGCGATAATGGCACTAACCTTCTGTCCACCCTTCAACAGGGAAAGTTCACACATGTGCAATGATTGGCACATGTCCTCCATTTGGTGGTGCAGTGTTTCTTAAACAGGTACCCAGGTTTGCAAGATCATCTAAGGCAGGCCAGAAAAGTCTGTAGCCATTTTAGGCGGTCATACATTGCCAGTTTTTGGTTGGCTTAAATTCAGCAGAAATTCTACCTGGCCATAAACCACCTGATTTGTGACATACCCACCAGGTGGAACTTAACTTTAGTAATGCTGCAGTGGCTGCACATGCAGCAGAGGACCATCAACAAGTTCCTGTGTGAGTATGGCACAAGGACAGGCTCAGGCAACCTCAGGTTTTTTCCCCACGCCAATGACTGCTGATAAAGGATGCAACGAGGATAGTGAGCCGTGACAATGCATGCATTAGTGACACTATCCCGCTTTGTTCATCCTGCTTGTACTCTGTGTGGCATTATGGACAGGGCACTCATGGCAGAGCAGAAGGAGGAAGAGGAGGAGGAGAAAAAATATTTTTCCGCAACTCTCTGACTGTACTGATTGTGGGCCACATCCCTGGTACATAGAGTAAGAACAGATTCCTCAGGTTGGGACTTTAAACGGACCACATACAGTGATTAAATAATAATCACTGTATGTGGTCAGTTTAAAGTCCCAACCTAAGGAATCTGTTCTTACTCAAAGCGGAGGCCTGCTTTATGCAGAAACCATTCTTGCGATGCCACAGAACACACAAGAGGAGAGGGAGGAGGAGAAGGAGGATTCTGGCAGTTTTGGAGACAATGAAGCAGAGGAAGACATAAGTCAAACCTTAAGAGATGGTTTTCAGCCCCCAGAACTCTTGGTAGTAGTACGTGGCTGGGAGGAGGCAGTTCCAGATTGTGTAATCCTCAGTGACCCAGAGGACTCTGCTAATCATGCCTCCACAAACTTGCGGTGCATGGGCTCCCTTGTTCTTGTGAAAGGACCCCACAAATTTGTGTCATGAAGGATTAGGATCATTATTGGTTGGCAACCCTCCTTGACCACCATTACAAGGGAAAAGTCTCGTAACTCATGTAACACCTTTCCAGACTCTGGTAGGTTACAGTCTCATGGAAAAGGTATTTTTGAGGCTTCTGTCGGTCAAATGAGGAAGGGGGCCACCTAAGTGGTGCATTTCACATTTTTTTTAGTCCTCTGCACCCGGGGCTGTCAGCTTCCACATCCCATTGACAGCGTCTGCATATTATGGTGGAAAATTATCTAGAGAGCTTTCCAGTAGACTATCCACTGGGTTACTGGGTCATGAGAATAAACCACTGGTCAGAACTTGCCCAGTATGCAGTTGAGCTGCTCGGCTGCCCTGCATCCAACGTGCTTTCCGAATGGGCATTCATTGCTACCAGAGGTTTTGTGACATATAAAAGAGTGTGTCTGTCCACAGACTCTATTGACCGTCTGACATTTGTCAAAATGAATCAGTCCTGGATTAACAGCAGCCATAAAGCCCTGATGCCGATGTCACTGATTAAATGTATTTGTGATCTGGAATCTCTTCAAGACAGTCTAGGCTGCCTAGCTTTGTGGGTGTTGATTTTATCTTGAAGTCATATTTTGGAAAAGGTTGCATGGGCACAATTAAAAGTACTTATAAGGTGTAATTATGTATTGTATATACGAGGAGTAGAAGAGGAGGAAGAAGATGGCAAGATGAGAGAATAAAGCAATTTCCAAATTCGTTTTGTAAACTTAGTTTGAAATTTCTCTTTTGAGGTTATTGTTGGACATTGTTTTTGTATGTTTTGCTAAGAAACATAAAGAGATTTTTTTTCAAGAGTACCTCTATAGGGTTATGGTGTGAAGGCACCACCAACACCCGAAGCCCAATTTTTCTGCACCTTTTTGTCATGATCACTTAGTGCCCCTGTTCCTCATTCCAGCACCCGGCTGTTGGCTGTTGCTTTTTCCCTGTCTGTGTTCACCTAAAAGGTGATTGATCTTATTGGTCACCTGATATAAGCAAACCAAACACTCTATCCCTTGCTTGTGATAGAGACACTTACCTGCATTGTTCCTGATCAAGCCTTCCATTTGTCTGCCTTGCTTTGCTGTTGGATTTCCCTGTGTATGACCTGAATGGGTTATTGGACTATTCCCTGAACTCAACCTGCCTTATTATCTAGACTGTCATTGGATCAGATATTGGACTATTCCCTGAAATCAGCCTGCCTTATTACCTGGACCATCTTTGAACTAGACTATCTGTCTGCTAAACTGCAAGTAGGCTGTTGTTTGCCCTGTTCGCGTCTGCCTTAGTGTAGTGGCCAGGCACTATAGCATTGTGTATAAGTCCTAGGGGCAACCAAATACCGGTAGACCTGCTTGTCCTAAGGGAAAGGAGGCTGCTAAAGGTGAAGCACACAGTAGCTAGTTATAGTCTATGACCACCTGCATTGAGGTAGATGTGACATTCATGACACTTTTGCAATGTTCGAGAGTTCTGGCACAAACCAAATCGGGGGGGGGGTGCCGTTCAGCCCAACTCTACTGACTAGGGATGAGCCGAACACCCCCCTGTTCGGTTCGCACCAGAACATGCGAACAGGCAAAAAATTTGTTTGAACACGCGAACACCGTTAAAGTCTATGGGACACGAACATGAATAATCAAAAGTGCTAATTTTAAAGGCTTATATGCAAGTTATTGCCATTAAAAGTGTTTGGGGACCCGGGTCCTGCCCCAGGGGACATGGATCAATGCAAAAAAGTTTTAAAAATGGATGTTTTTTTCGGGAGCAGTGATTTTAATAATGCTTAAAGTGAAACAATAAAAGTGTAATATCCCTTTAAATTTCGTACCTGGGGGGTGTCTATAGTATGCCTATAAAGGGGCGCATGTTTCCCGTGTTTAGAACAGTCTGACAGCAAAATGACATTTCAAAGGAAAAAAAGTCATTTAAAACTACTTGCGGCTATTAATGAATTGCCGGTCCGACAATACACATAGAAGTTCATTGATAGAAACGGCATGGGAATTCCCCACAGGGGAACCCCAAACCAAAATTTAAAAAAAAAATGACTTGGGGGGTCCCCCTAAATTCCATACCAGGCCCTTCAGGTCTGGTATGGATATTAAGGGGAACACCAGCCAAAATTTTCAAAAAAAATGGCGCGGGGTCCCCCTCAAAATCTATGAATTTTAAGGGGAACCCCGCAGCAAAATGTAAAAAAAAAAAATGGCGTGGGGTCCCCCTAAAAATCCATACCAGACCCTTATCCGAGCACGCAACCTGGCAGGCCGCAGGAAAAGAGGGGGGGACGACAGAGCGCCCCCCCCTGAACCGTACCAGGCCACATGCCCTCAACATTGGGAGGGTGCTTTGGGGTAGCCCCCCAAAACACCTTGTCCTCATGTTGATGAGGACAAGGGCCTCATCCCCACAACCCTGGCCGGTGGTTGTGGGGGTCTGCGGGCAGGGGGCTTATTTGAATCTGGAAGCCCCCTTTAACAAGGGGACCCCCAGATCCCGGCCGTCCTCCCTGTGTGAAATGGTAAGGGGGTACCTACTATTTCACTAAAAAACTGTCAAAAATGTTAAAAATGACAAGAGACAGTTTTTGACAATTCCTTTATTTAAATGCTTCTTCTTTCTTCTATCTTCTTTCGTCATTCTTCTTTCTTCTATCTACCTTTGGTTTCTTCCTCTATCTTCTTCTTCTTCTGATTCTTCTGGTTCTTCCTCCAGTGTTCTCATCTGGCATCTTCCTCCACGGCGTCGGCATCTTCTTCCCTTCTTCTCCTCGGGCTGCTCCGCATCCATGATGGCATGGAGGGAGGCTCCTGCCGTGTGACGCTTCTCTCTTCATCTTCTTCTCTTCATCTTCTTCTCTTCATCTTCTTGTCTTCTTCTTCTTTTCGGGCCGCTCCGCATTCCATGATGGCATGGAGGGAGGCTCCCGCTGTGTGACGCTTCTCCTCTTCTGACGGTTCTTAAATAATGAGGGGGGCGGGGCCACCCGGTTACCCTGACCCCCTCTGACACACGGGGACTTGACGGGACTTCCCTGTGGCATTCCCTGTGGCATTCCCTGTGACGTCAGAGGGGGCGGGGTCACCCGTTACGTAACCCCGTCCCCTTCTGACGTCACGGGGAATGCCACAGGGAAGTCCCCATCAAGTTCCCGTGCGTCAGAGGGGGCGGGGTCACCGGGTGGCTCTGCCCCCCATTATTTAAGAACCGTCAGAAGAGGAGAAGCATCACACAGCGGGAGCCTCCCTCCATGCCATCATGGATGCGGAGCGGCCCGAAAAGAAGAAGAAGACAAGAAGATGAAGATGAAGAGAAGAAGATGAAGAGGAGAAGAGCGGGAGCCTCCCTCCATGCCATCATGGATGCGGAGTGGCCCGAGGAGAAGAAGGGAAGAAGACGCCGACGCTGCGGAGGAAGATGCCGGACGAGAACACCGGAGGAAGAACCAGAAGAAGAAGAAGATGGAGGAAGAAACTGAAGGAAGATAGAAGATAGAAGAAAGAAGAAAGAAGATAGAAGAAAGAAGAAGCATTTAAATAAAGGAATTGTCAAAAACTGTCTCTTGTCATTTTTTACATTTTTGACAGTTTTTTAGTGAAATGGTAGGGGTACTTTTGTATCCCCTTACCATTTCACACAGGGGGAGGGTCGGGATCTGGGGGTCCCCTTGTTAAAGGGGGCTTCCAGATTCCGATAAGCCCCCCGCCCGCAGACCCCCACAACCACCAGCCAGGGTTGTGGGGATGAGGCCCTTGTCCTCATCAACATGGGGACAAGGTGTTTTGGGGGGCTACCCCAAAGCACCCTCCCAATGTTGAGGGCATGTGGCCTGGTATGGTTCAGGAGGGGGGGCGCTCTCTCTTCCCCCTCTTTTCCTGCGGCCTGCCAGGTTGCGTGCTCGAATAAGGGTCTGGTATGGACTTTTGGTGGGACCCCACGCCGTTTTTTTAAATTTTGGTGCGGGGTTCCCTTAAAATCCATACCAGACCTGAAGGGTCTGGTATAGATTTTTAGGGGGACCCCACACCATTTTTTAAAAAATTTTGGCCGGGGTTCCCCTTAATATCCATACCAGACATGAAGGGCCTGGTATGGAATTTAGGGGAACCCCCCACGTCTTTTTTTTTTTTTAATTTAGGTTCGGGGTTCCCCTGTGGGGAATTCCCATGCCGTTTTTATCAATGAACTTTTATGTGTATTGTCGGACCGGCAATTCATTAATAGCCGCGAGTAGTTTTAAATTACTTTTTTTTCTTTGAAATGTCATTTTACTGTCAGACTGTTCTAAACACGGGAAACATGCGCCCCTTTATAGGCATACTATAGACACCCCCCAGGTACGAAATTTAAAGGGATATTACACTTTTATTGTTTCACTTTAAGCATTATTAAAATCACTGCTCCCGAAAAAACGGCCGTTTTTAAAACATTTTTTTGCATTGATCCATGTCCCCTGGGGCAGGCCCCAGGTCCCCAAACACTTTTTATGACAATACCATGCATATAAGCCTTTAAAATTAGCACTTTTGATTTCTCCCATAGACTTTTAAAGGGTGTTCCGCGGCATTCAAATTTGCCACAAACACCCCAAATTGTTCGCTGTTTGGTGAACTGGCGAACAGCCGATGTTCGAGTTGAACATGAGTTCAACTCGAACTCGAAGCTCATCCCTACTACTGACTATGTGTTTGGGCCTCAATTTTTTTATGCTCAGATCTGGTTAACCAGGAAAATACTTTTGTCCACATTCTCTCACTACACCTTGGTCTTACTCTAAACATGATCATGAATTTGCCTCTTGACTAGTATTTTTCCTTAGCCTGTCTAGATGCCAGTTGCCACCATCAAGTCATTCCTAAGAACCACTCCCTGAGTGTGCCCACCTTCTGCTTTGTTACATTGTGCAAAGGCAATGGTTGCATGCAAAGCATCCAGTCTGTGCAGTCATTTAAATACATATATTTAATAAATATATTTTATAACGATCTTTAAAACTAATATCTGAGTTCATGGCTTAATTTAGAGTAAAAATGTACTTGCCAAAGTATTGCTTGCTGCACTAGAAATAGTTTATACTGCATGTATAAATGGGCTTTCCCTTTGGATTTACAAAAAAAATCATATATCAATGTGTCTACCTAGCCTGCATCATATGTGAGCTATGATCAGAATGCCTAGGCTGTAATGTTAGGCTTTCACCTAATTTTGCAAGAATTGTAAAATTCTGTAGAATTGTTAAAATGGTTGTAAAAGCATAACTCTCTATAGTGTGTACTTGCCTGAATCCAATGCGCCGAGTCTGGTTCCTCTCTGATCTCAAATCCTTCTGTGGTCTGCATGAATTAAAAATACTTTAATCTAAATCTTCAGCATCCCAGGAGATGGCCTCCCTACAGCACATAGCAGCTGACTAGCAGCCTCAGCTCTTTTTGTTTTTCATGAGCCTGTGAGCCTGTGTACGGGGGGGGGCTCCCTTCCTCCAATCACCAGATTTCATAAAGCTATGTGCTCTAGTGCTGCAGGGTGTGTGATATCAGATCCCTGCCCCCTGCATTCTACTGCTGTGTAACATGTGTGTTTTAGGAGTCTGCTGAGAAGAAAGGGCTGCAGATAAGCAAGCACAACTCATGTAGGTGGATTTGTTCTGTCTCTGTGTATCACCTGAGGCTACTCATTTTACTGGGAAACACTTATATTGTACAGTGGGGATGGAAAGTAACCTTGGCCAGATCTGTGCCTTGCCACAATTCTGTTTCTGAGCTCTTCAGGTAGTTCCTTTGACCTCATGATTCTCATTTGCTCTGACATGCACTGTGAGCTGTAAGGTCTTATATAGACAGGTGTGTGGCTTTCCTAACCAAGTCCAATCAGTATAATTAAACACAGCTGGACTCAAATGAAGGTGTAGAACCATCTCAAGGATGATCAGAAGAAATGGACAGCACTTGAGTTAAATATATGAGTGTCACAGCAATGGATCTGAATACTTAGGACCGTGTGATATTTTAGTTTTTCTTTTTTAATAAATCTGCAAAAATGTCAACAATTCTGTATTTTTCTGTCAATATGGGGTGCTGTGTGTACATTAATGAGGAAAAAAAATGAACTTAAATGATGTTAGCAAATAGCTGCAATATAACAAAGAGTGAAAAATTTAAGGGGGTCTGCATACTTTCTGTCCCCACTGTATATGGGATTTACAACCAATTTAAGGAAAGTTAAGTATATTTCTATTTCCCTCTTAATATCAAATATAGCACTGTAATCTGAATTTCTAATAAACTCTTAAAACAGTGACATCATTTAATATGAATGACACAATTGTCTGTGGGGTGCATATGAATGAAAGTTTGTATAAACCTCTAACTTTTTTTATTTTTTTACCTGATGATTTTTTTTTTATCATCACTGGTTTCCATAATTTGAAATAGAAATTCTAATGATCTGAAAAAAATATCATTTGCAAAAAGGATATCTTTTTATTAATTATCTTGTAGAATAGATTGTTATAGGCTATTATTTCTCTTAAGTTAGTGCCACATTTTTCAAATTTTTTCCCCTTTTTTTATTACTATCAAATTATATTTGTGATATGTGGTTTATGTCTCTTTATGTTAGTTTTTAGAAAACAATTGTTATTCCAAATGTGCTGCCTTTGCACAGTTGGCTTTGGGTTCATAATCATTACTGGCTGGATGGGTTATCGTGAATAAAAAAAATAATTCTAGTGATCTGAAAAAAATGGAAATTGACAAAAAGACACATTTTCTTTAATGGCTGCACAGGTAGATCTTTATAGACTACTGTTTTTCTTGATAGATGGTAGATACATAAATTAGTGATGCATATTCTTCTTTTTTCCATTTTTGTTTATTCAGGTAAACAATAAATAGCTATGATGATACTGGACAGTATATCTCTATTTGTTACATAAAAAAAAATCATGCATAACTTGTGAAGTAAACCTTTCTTGATAGAAAAATAGAAATTAAAATAGCAAAATGGGAAAAAAAAAAACTGAGCAATAAAAAAAAAGCTGAAATGATATGCATTTTAATTAGACCTTTTCTCTCCTGCCTTCAGGGATTTGGTTTCGTAACTTTTGAAAACAGTGCTGATGCAGACCGGGCGAGGGAGAAATTGCATGGCACAGTGGTAGAAGGCCGTAAGATAGAGGTGAGTGCTTAAAATATATTTTAATGTATTTCATAAGTTGCTCACTCATTTATTATTTACTGTATACTGTATTTAAAATTGATTCTCTGCTTATAAAGGTCTTTCCTCCATTGTTTTTTCATCTGCCTTGGCCTTATGATTATATTACTTTTAATTTGCCTTTTGTTAAGCACTTCCCTATATTAATATTTTGGTTACAATAAGGTTATTACTTTTTCCATTAAAAAAATTATGTTTCATGATTTTACTACACTAGTTAGTACATCCCCTAAACATGTTAAGGATTTCAAGAGAAACTTAAAGGAATTCCATGGTCAAAGCATACAGTGCCTTGAAAATGTATTCATACCCCTTGAAATTTTCTACATTTTGTCATGTTACAACCAAAAACGTAAATGTATTTTAATGGGATTTTATGTGATAGACCAACACAAAGTGGCACATAATTGTGGAAGCAAAATGATAAGTAGTTTTAATTTTTTTTTTTACAAATAATTATCTAAAAAGTGTGGCGTGCATTTGTATTCAGCCCCCTTTACTCTGATACCCCTAACTAAAATCTAGTGGAACCAATTGCCTTCAGTGAGTATGTATGAAGGCTGCGCTTAGGACAGAAGATTAAGGTATGCAGCCCCACTAATGGAGCCTCCCTAAGGATCCTCCACAGAATACTACAAGTTTATAATGGGGTATGGCGCTCCCTGTGGTATTATATGGGATGGTATAGTGGGGGGGGGTTGTGTGATCCCTGAGTGTCCTGGTGTACTAGTGTAAGCTATACCAAATTTCTAAGGTAGTTAATACCCCCGTATCTCCTATTGGTGGTACCCGGTACCACCAACGATTATTAATTATTGTTTAATCGAAAAGGAACTCCAGTGGTGTAGTTAACAAACCCATATAAACACATAAACCAATAGACATATAAACCAAAAAACACGTCAACACACCAATTGGGGGTGTGTGGACTAAACACCTACAACTGTGGTAGGTCTTCACCAGAATGCCACCAGAAATGATAGTGACTTAACTGAAAATGTAAAAATATATATAAAAGTGCACCTCTACCTCATTAGTGCAAAAAAAAAAATATATATATATATATATATATATATATATATAAATAAATTTGTGATATATAAAAAAATATCTTAATCCATAGGGTGTTCCATCATTAGCATAAACAGATATCATATACCATAAAACATAAAAATGCACCTCTACCCAATTAATGCAAATATATATCAGTTAATTGGTGATTAATCATAGTCCATAAAGTGATAAATCTCTTCAAAGCCAGTGTGAAGAAAAAAAAAAAAAAAAAAACAAGTAAAATTAAAATTAAAAGAGAGTGGGGACCCTTGAGGGGGAGCACAAAAGTCACTAAGACCACTTGAGAGCACCCTAATCACGGTTTTCTTGAAGGGAAGTTTGAACACTGGCTTTGAAGAGATTTATCACTTTATGGACTATGATTAATCACCAATTAACTGATATATATTTGCATTAATTGGGTAGAGGTGCATTTTTATGTTTTATGGTATATGATATCTGTTTATGCTAATGATGGAGCACCCTATGGATTAAGATATTTTTTATATATCACAAATTTATTTGTATATATATATATATATATATATATATATATATATATATATATTTTTTTTTTTTTTTTTTTTTGCACTAATGAGGTAGAGGTGCACTTTTATATATATTTTTACATTTTCAGTTAAGTCGCTATCATTTCTGGTGGCATTCTGGTGAAGACCTACCACAGTTGTAGGTGTTTAGTCCACACACACCCAATTGGGGTGTTGACGTGTTTTTTGGTTTATATGTCTATTGGTTTATGTGTTTATATGGGTTTGTTAACTACACCACTGGAGTTCCTTTTCGATTAAACAATAATTAATAATCGTTGGTGGTACCGGGTACCACCAATAGGAGATATGGGGGTATTAACTGCCTTAGAAATTTGGTATAGCTTACACTAGTACACCAGGACACTCAGGGATCACACAAACCCCCCCCCCCCACTATACCATCCCATATAATCCCACAGGGAGCAATTGCCTTCAGTCACCTCATTAGTCTACCTGTGTGTAATTTAATCTCAGTATAAATACAGCTGTTCTGTGAAGCCCTCAGAGGTTTGTTAGAGAACCTTAGTAAACAAACAACATCATGAAGGCCAAGGAACACATCAGTCAGGTCAGGGATAAAGTTGTGGAGAAGTTTAAAGCAGGGTTAGGTTATAAAAAAAATATCCCAAGCTTTGAACATCTCAAGGAGCACTGTTCAATCTATCATCCGAAAATGGAAAGCATATGGCACAACTGCAAACCTATTAAGACATGGTCGTCCACCTAAACTGACAGGCCAGGCACAGAGAGCATTAGTCAGAGAAGCAGCCAAGAGGCCCATGGTAACCCTGGATGGGCTGCAGAGATCCACAGCTCAGGTGGGAGAATCTGTCCACAGGACAACTATTAATCATGCACTCCACAAATCTGACCTTTTAAAGTCCAGACCTAAATCCAATTAAGAATCTGTGGCAAGACTGAAAATTACTGTTCACAGACTCTCTCCATCCAATCTGACAGAGCTTGAGCTATTTTGCAAAGACAAATGGGCAAATATTAGCTCTCTAGATGTGTAAAGCTCTCTAATATTAATTAGCTCTCTAGATGTGCAAAGCTGGTAGAGACATACCCAAAAATACTTGCAGCTGTAATTGCAGTGAAAGGTGGTACAAAGTACTAACTCTGGGGGGCTGAATACAAATGCACGCCACCATTTTTAGATATTTATTTGTAAAAAAAATTGGAAAACCATTTATCAATTTCCTTCTACTTCACAATTATGTGCCACTTTGTGTTGGTCTACCTAAAATTCCATTTACGTTTTTGGTTGTAATATGCCAAAATGTGGAAAATTTCAAGGGGTATGAATACTTTTTCAAGGCACTGTATACTTTCATTCTATAACATCAGCACTGAAAAAGCAATACAAAATAATAGTTATATTCGACAATCCAATATAAACTTATTTTAAAAATCTAATTTCATATTGTAAGTGCTGCGTCTCTGCTGGCCATCTTGTTTCACAACTTCCTGGATTTTCTGCATGGTTTACAGCTTCTCCTATGCTTTTTATTTCTAAGAAATACAGAACCCATGATACTTTTCCACCTGCAAGCAGTGATTTCTGTACTGACTCTGCCTCCTGAAACTCCTCCTCCCAGCACCTCTGTAGTTCATTAGGCAGACTCTATGAAATATGTGACACATCACTGCCTACTCACAGGACATAGTTTATTTGTGTCACAGAATTCAAGGGGATAAAGGTATAGAATTCTTCACAAAGTAACTTTACAAACTTCAACAATGTGTAGATTAATAGAAGTAGGCTAGAAAAAATGAAATAAAAATATAAAAAAAATGTGGAAATAATATACAGTAAGATTTTAAATTTGGGCCATAGATTTCCTTCACAGGAATGCAAAGGGAATTAAAAAGGAAACCATTAACCTCCTTAGTGGTATTCCTGAGTGTGGCCCGGGGTGATTTTTCAGTACCAAAAGTAACCCCGGGCCACACTTGGGATAGCATCTGTCACGGAACGTCCCACACTCCGCTTGAGTGCTTCCGTCATATATCACTTCCTCCCAGTCTGTATACAGATATCCCAACCTCTCTGAGCACAAACAAGGCGACACTTACTTGTTGCTACCAAGAACTCACTTTATTCAGAACCAGAATACAGTCTTATATACACAGGAGAAGATTACTCTAACAATACAAACATAACCTAATTAACATGAGCTAATTATCTAATCCTTTATACAGCCTAGGTGACTGAGACATGACCTTTCCCCCAGACTTGTGGTCAACGAGCTTCACACAGTTATATCAACACAATATCAGTCGTCCCGTCTCCTACATTGTATAGAGGACAATGTCATTAGCTCATTCAATTAACATAAACACAGGTTGATGACACCAGCATCTCCTCACAGGATGTGTCCCAACAGAATGAATCAGTCTTATCAGCAGGGGGCTGCTGGAGGAACCCCCCCTCCCTCTTCAGGGACACAGATCCACAGCAAGGAGTCCCCAACAGAATCAAACAACAAACAACATATACATATATACACGACTGAGTCCGATTAACACAGTTCAAACTGGACCTCCAATGCACCCCACAAAGAGCACCATTCCATTGAAAATCCAGGGCCCATAATCAAAAGGCAACAGGCTTGCATACAGTCCTCTCCAACAGCCTCTGTCCCGGCTAGGTCTGTGACATTTCTCCCCTTTCGGCAGGAGACTAACACAGGAGGAGACCCCAGACGGGTTGACTCCGAAGTTAGTCCATAGATCCAGTCCTCTACTGCCTGTACCCACACAGTACCCCAAACAAATTGTTCCAAACAGAGTATTACTCACCCAGCCAACCTCTGCCTCTCTCAGAGAACATATCTGCCGCTGGGGAGAGGCCTGGACTGGCTCTTCTCCCTGGAATCCTTTCTGCCGCTGGAGAGAAGACAGGGTGTCTGGGCTCACTCTGTCATGCTGTTGGGGATCAGGGCCCACTGCCCAGCATCCCTGGGGTATACAGGTGGAGACTGAAGTCCCATCCACCTTCACAGGAAATCCATCCTCTGTTAGTTGAGGGCAGAGTCCAGCAGTCCTCGGCCCTGTTGCCAGCCCTTCTGCTGGAAACCCCACACCATCTGTTCCGGCTAACTGTTGGAGAGGGAGGCCGACTGCCCCGCCTCCCTGGAACTCTGTAGTTGTTGCCGGTGCTGGGCAGAGGTTGGTAGCACTCTGCCCTGTTGCCAGCACTTCTGCTGGGGACTCCGCATCCTCTGCTCTGGCTAACTGTTGGGGCAGGAGGCTGGCTTCCTCCACTCCCAAACTGTGTAGCTGCCATTGGGGAGGTGAGCTGGCTGCTTCCTTTTCCATTCCCTCATCTGGCTGCTGGGACGACATGTCGATGGTACTGTCTCCCAGGTACACGGATCTTTGCTGGGGAGGAAAGCCCACTTCCTCCACCCTGGCCAACTGTTGGGGAGGGACAACGCACACCTCCTCTCCCTTCACCCCCTGTATCTGCTGCTGGGAAGTGATTGCCATCTTCTCAGCCTGAGCCTCCACAATTGCTGCAGGTGTGGGGCAGAGGTCTTGGACCCTCTGTCCGGTTGCCAGCACTTCTGCTGGGGGTTTGCCAGGTGGTTACTCCTCTACAGAAACGTCTATTAAATCCCCAGTCTCTGGAATTGGTAAAAGTGTGGGACAGAGGTCTTGGACCCTCTGTTCAGTTACCAGATCTTCAGCTGGAGAAGTTTGTTTTAACTCCATAGATGCTGCTGGCAGAAAATCACATGTCCCTGTCAGTGTTGTGGGAGAAAGGCCGACTACCTCTTCTCTCAGGAAGGCTGAAGCCACTGTTGGTGCTGGGCAGAACACAGTGAACTTTGGCCCTGATAGCAGCTCTTCTGCTGGAGGCTCATCAGGTTGTTCTTCCTCAGCAGAAAAGTCTATCAAATCCCATGTCTCTGCAACTGATGTCTGGGGATAGAGGTTCACCATCTCCTGTCCATGGAACCCAGAAGATGCTATCATTTCTGGGCAGAGGTTAGCAGAGCTCTGCCCTGTTGTCAGCACTTCAGGTTTGGGGACGGCAATCTCCGGATTTTCCACTGCCGATTCTCTGGCATGCTGCTGAACTTGTTCTAGCAGTTTCCTGTATGCCCTTTCCAGATGCTGTTCCTTCCTTAGCAAATGGTCCAGATCAGGTTTGAGCTCTGAGACCCCTGCAAGACCGAGCATAGACTCTCTATAGTCTCTCAGGTCCTCAAGGTCAGGTTCCCCTTCATCGCCAAACATAAAAAGATCTGTAAGGCTCTCCCACAGCAATCCAGGGCCGCCAAAGTCATATCCCCCTGGAGAGCATTCTGTTGTCTCCCCTAAATATCCCTCCTCTGCGTGCCATTGCAGAGCCCGATAACGATTGTCCAGCTCTATCTCCTGCTGGACCAACCTGTCCAACTCAGTCACCCATTGCTCCTGGGGCTGCTCTTCCAGGAATGCCATCCGCAATGCCCGTTGGTCACTGGCCCGTTGCTCTTGGGTTGGAAAGCACTTGCCCTGTTTTATACCAGCGAGACGGAGGGCTGAAATCCAGAGCTCCACCCGAATTTGCTGCCTAAGCTCCAGGTATTCATCCTCAGACACAGTCCTGGTGTATGTTGAAAGGATGATCCGCAGCAGCCCCGGGAATTCTGATGCCAGGTCCATATCTCTGCTGGGGTGACTGAAGTCTGCTATGCTGATCTTGGATCCAGTTGGAGGTTTGGATGTCCCAGACTTCAGGAAGCTATCCCACTGTTGCCACCAATGTCACGGAACGTCCCACACTCCGTTTGAGTGCTTCCGTCATATACCACTTCCTCCCAGTCTGTATACAGATATCCCAACCTCTCTGAGCACAAACAAGGCGACACTTACTTGTTGCTACCAAGAACTCACTTTATTTAGAACCAGAATACAGTCTTATATACACAGGAGAAGATTACTCTAACAATACAAACATAACCTAATTAACATGAGCTAATTATCTAATCCTTTATACAGCCTAGGTGACTGAGACATGACCTTTCGCCCAGACTTGTGGTCACCGAGCTTCACACAGTTATATCAACACAATATCAGTCGTCCCGTCTCCTACATTGTATAGAGGACAATCTCATTAGCTCATTCAATTAACATAAACACAGGTTGATGACACCAGCATCTCCTCACAGGATGTGTCCCAACAGAATGAATCAGTCTTATCAGCAGGGGGCTGCTGGAGGAACCCCCCCTCCCTCTTCAGGGACACAGATCCACAGCAAGGAGTCCCCAACAGAATCAAACAACAAACAATATATACATATATACACGACTGAGTCCGATTAATACAGTTCAAACTGGACCTCCAATGCACCCCACAAAGAGCACCGTTCCATTGAAAATCCAGGGCCCATAATCAAAAGGCAACAGGCTTGCATACAGTCCTCTCCAACAGCCTCTGTCCCGGCTAGGTCTGTGACAGCATCGCAGGATCCAGGCAAAGTTACTTACCTTGTCCCCAGGATCCTGAGATGTCTCCCCGCTGTGTGTGTGAGCTGTGTCTCCACTCGATTCATCACAGCGCCAAGCTCCATTTCCTGTGAGAGTTGCGATGCACAGGGACAGAGCACAGTGCCAAATTCAAAAAGTTAAAAACACAATACATACAGTACACTGTAATCTTACAGATTACATAACTGTATCAAATTATTTCACATCCCTTTTGTCCCTAATGTTTAGTCCAGTGCCCTGCATGCAGTTTTATATTATAAATACTGTTCTTTCTGCCTGGAAACGGAAGATTGTACATAGCAACTAAAAAGCATCCCTTTACATCAATATATATATATATATATACATATATATATATATATATATATATATATATATATATATATATATATATATATATATACATATATATATATATATATATATATATATATATATATATATATATATGTATATATATATATATAATAAATTAGAATCACTTGCAGAATTGAGCGATAGTGATTCATGGGGAAATCCGTCATCAAACACTGAAAGTAATGGCAGCGACAATTCTGCAACTGAGCGAATTTCAGTGTTTTTGATTTGATTATATTATTGAATAATTTTTTATTATATTATTATTTGTGATAATTACTTATAGTTATTTATAATATTATAATTTATGATTTCGTGTTTCAAACTTTATTATACCCGGGATGTCTACTAGACTCTTGTTTGGACAGATTTAGGTGTGTTATTCCTAAGAATTACAGGCCTACAATATAAAACACCAAATTTCCATGCAAAACATTGTACCACTTAGAGCTTTAAAAATCTGACATAATCATACTGCCAGGGAGGTTAAAGTCTAAAAGAAAAACAACTTCAATAGGAGCTCCATGCTCCCCCCAAAAAATGTAAACTCAACAGTTACAAATACTGTTTAAAATAAGGACACTTACCTATCCAGGGATCCAGCGATGTCCTAACCTGAGCCGATGGCATTGCCTGTGATGTCACAGGGAAGTCCCGTCAAGTCACCATGCGTCAGAGGGGGGCGGGTCACCGGGTGGCCCCGCCCCCGTTATTTAAGAACCGTCAGAATAGGAGACGCGTCACACAGCGGGAGCCTCCCTCCATGCCAGCATAGGTGCGGAGCGGCCCGGAGAAGAAGATGAAGAAGAGAAGAAGAGAAGAAGATGAAGAAGAGAAGAAGATGAAGAGAAGAGTGGGAGCCTCCCCCCATGCCATGGGTGCGGAGTGGCCCGAGGAGAAGAAGATAGAAGACACCGCGGAGGAGATGCTGGATGAGAACACCGGAGGAAGAACCAGAAGAGCCAGAAGAAGAAGAAGAAGATGAAGGAAGATAGAAGAAAGAAGAAAGAAGAAAGAAGAAGCATTTAAATAAAGGAATTGTCAAAAACTGTCTCTTGTCCTTTTTAACATTTTTGTCAGTTTTTTAGTGAAATGGTAGGGGTACTTTTGTACCCCCTTACCATTTCACATGGGGGGGCTGGGATCTGGGGGTCCCCTTGTTAAATGGGGCTTCCAGATTCCGATAAGCCCCCCACCCCCAGACCCCCACAACCACCGGCCAGGGTTGTGGGGATGAGGCCCTTGTCCTCATCAACATGGGGACAAGGTGTTTTGGGGGGCTACCCCAAAGCACCCTCCCAATGTTGAGGGCATGTGGCCTGGTACGGTTCAGGAGGGGGGGCGCTCTCTCGTCCCCCCCTCTTTTCCTGCGGCCTGCCAGGTTGCGTGCTCGGATAAAGGTCTGGTATGGATTTTTGGTGGGACCCCACGCCTTTTTTATTATTTTGGCGCGGGGTTCCCCTTAAAATCCATACCAGACCTGAAGGGTCTGGTATGGAATTTAGGGGGACCCCACGTCATTTTTTTTTTAAATTTTGGCCGGGGTTCCCCTTAATATCCATACCAGACCTGAAGGGCCTGGTATGAAATTTAGGGGGACCCCCACGTCATTCTATTTTAAATTTTGGTTCGGGGTTCCCGTGTGGGGAATTCCCATGCCGTTTTTATCAATGAACTTTTATGTGTATTGTCAGACCGGCAATGCAATAGCTGCGAGTAGTTTTAAATGACTTTTTTTCTTTAAAATGTCATTTTGCTGTCAGACTGTTCTAAACACAAGAAACATGCGCCCCTTTATAGGCATACTATAGACACCCCCCAGGTACAAAGGGATATTACACTTTTATTGTTTGACTTTAAGCATTATTAAAATCACTGCTCCCGAAAAAACGTCCGTTTTTAAAACTTTTTTTTGCATTGATCCATGTCCCCTGGGGCAGGACCCAGGTCCCCAAACATTTTTTATGACAATACCATGCATATAAGCCTTTAAAATTAGCACTTTTGATTATTCACGTTCGTGTCCCATAGACTTTAACGGTGTTCGCGTGTTTGAATGAACTTTTTTCCTGTTTGCATGTTCTGGTGTGAACCGAACAGGGGGGTGTTTGGCTCATCCCTAATCTCAAGTAAGGGAAACAGGCAGTGAAGCTTCTCGGCTTCACAGTCGGTTTCCTACTGTGCATGCACGAGCCACGCTGCACCTTGTGAATGGTCACATAGTCTTCTGGGACCTGTGGTATGTCCCAGAAGACTGCAGGGGAAGGAGGGGGCGAACTTCTGGCTCAGATTAGTGCGGTGCATCTGACTCTAAGTCGGAGCGGGTACCCAGAAAGGGGCAGTGGAGGGAGCAGAATGCAAACAAGCAGAACTTCCCCTTTTGTGGGAAGTTTAACCATACAGTCCAATGATAAGCTTTACAGCACCAACAGGTCTTTTCTGTCACCCATAAAGATGTCTGAAATACTCCTAATGTTTACTTTTCTATCTCCTGACGTATTTCCTGGACACTTCAGATGTTGGATGCTCACATTCAGTGATACAGTAGCATGCGTGCTTCCTTATTTAAAAGCCACACATGCACAATGCACTCTCTGTTTACTAATCCCATGTGATGCTGAGATTAGCCATTGCTGGGAAAGGGGGAGAGAAAGCACACATTGTGTATGCAAAGCTTTTGAATCAGGAAGCACACCAGCTTCCACAATCCTGTTGGCAAGCATCCAACATCTACTATGTCCCAGAAATAAGTCAGAAAGTAGGAATGTAAACATTGGGAATATTTTTTGGCAAGGCTTAGGTGACAAAAAAGGCTTATAGGTATTCCATTTGCATTACACAATATTTTTACAAACAGAACAATGCATTTTAAATTACTGGAGCCCCTTGTCTGCATGGGCTGGCACATGTAAAAAGTGTACTTAACCTTCAAATCCACAATATAAAGTACATATGTAAATATTATTGAATATAAAAGAAATAACAAACTTAAGTTTATGTGACCACTTCAGTCCCGGTAGGATTTACCCACTTCCTGACCAGGCCATTTTTTGCGAAACGGTTACTTTAACTGACAATTGTGCGGTTGTGTAACGCTGTACCTAAACAAAATTGATGTTCTAAAACCTCTGCAATTTTTATTTTTTGCTCTATAAACAAAAAAAGACAAATAATTTGGAAAAAATAACAATATTTTTTATTTTTTGCTATAATACATATCCAAAAAAAAAATATAAAACAACAAATTTTGTTCATTAGTTTAGGCCAATATATATTCTGCTACATATTTTTGGTAAAAAAAAAATCTCAATAAGCGAATATTAATTGGTTTGCACAAAAGTTATAGTGTCTACAAAATAGGGAAAAGATTTAGGGACTTTTTATTTTTTTATTGTTTTTACTAGTAATGGCGGTGATCTGTGATTTTTAGTGGGACTGCGACATTGTGGCGGACAAATCTGACCCTAAGTGACACTTTTTGGTGACCAGTGACACCAATACAATGATCAGTGCTTTAAAAAATGCACTGATCACTGTATAAATGGCACTGGCAGGGAAGGGGTTAACACTAGTAGTGATCAAAGGGTTAAGTGTTCCCTAGGGAGGTGTTTTTTAACTGTCAGGGGGGATGGGCTCACTGGGAGTAGAGAGAGATCGCTGTTCCTGATCACTAGGAACAGTTGAGCTCTCTCTCCTTGAACAGAAGTCAATTGGTAGATCAGCTTCTGTTCAACCACATTGATCATACGTGGATTGAAAATTGTCCAGTCCCTGCTGAACCAGCTGAATTGTGATCCATGTTTGGCCAGCTTGAATTACTAGAAGAGTAGCTTTAATAGACATTTGTGTTCAATTAAAATATGCAACAATGTTCAGAGGAAAATGTAATTTTGTTTTATAATATCTTCACTCTGAATAATGTATATTATAATGTGTATAATGTATATTAATACAACAATATGCACATTACACTTTAGAATTTTGTTTATTAGTTCTTTCAGCTGATTAGGGTTGATACTGTTTATTTCGAAAACAGTGAATGTGACTGTTCGTTTTTAACTTAGTACATAAGATAAAAGTAGATGAATACTTAAATTAAATTTAAAAACATTTAGTTTGCAAAAATGCATTTACTTTTCTATAAGTTATTGAGTGCCAGGCTCTGCTTTTTGGCATGTTTTGTGTTTATTATTCACATAAACCTTCTTGTGCAGTTGGTAGTGTTTTTTAATTTCTCCTTTACACTTTATGTTGTTTTATACTGGATTATTTTATTGAATTACATATTTACTATTTCAGTGGGTTTTCATACAATACAAACATACTCCTGAATTTGAAATTATACAAACCCTTTAAATTAGATTCTAAGATCATTTTATTAACTTGTAATTGATATGTGTTACCTTATTGAGATCATGTATACTGGTGCATTGAGATAAGTAAATATAAGTACATGTGATTTATTTTTTTATCCTTTTTTATGCTTTATTATAATTGTTAGAAAACCTAATGAATGTCACTTTTATGTAAAAGTTAAAATGCATAAAAAGAGAACATCTAATCAGATAATGTCAAAAACTAATTCAGATTTTTATATGCTTAGGTTAATAATGCTACAGCACGTGTGATGACAAATAAAAAGACTTTGAATCCATACACAAATGGTAAGCTTTTCTTTTTGTAATTATATTTTCACTTTTACAACACTTTGTTGATTTTCATAATCTAGCATCTGTAATAACTGATAGACACACGCTCATATGACACTGATGAATTACTGAATAGAAAAAGAGTTACATTAGTGGATGATTGACTTAATAGAGTACTTATTATGCAAAACCAGTAAAGCTGAATTTCCTCCCATGGCTGGACTGGTTAAAAGTGAAAATCAATAAAAATACATTTTCATTTACCTGAATGGATGCTTGGAGAAAACACGGGCCCAAGTGTCCGACAAACTACCCCTTTGTGCAAATCACCATCACTTTTCTGAGGCCAGATGTTTTAGTAAAATCCTATGTTTTTATGTTTTAAAAAATTGATATTAAAAAAAATCATAGTCTCTTTTTGAGCTATAATGTAAAGGAATCTTTACACACAACCTCCACAACAATTGCATTGTGCCATATACTTGGTTAAGGCAGCCCAGTCAATTTGACCTGCAGCTAATTCTAAATATGCAGCACTTCAAATGCACATTATGCTATTTATGACTGCCTGAAAATGTTAGCTACCTGACTGACATTCTAATCCTCTTATGTCAATAATCTGGATCACTTACACAAACAGGGACTACTTTTTCTTAAACTTTTCTGAGATGTTTAAACAAGCATTTTTCACAATTCTGATCTTGTGTTTTAACTACATTGGATGAATCAAATTAGGCTAGGTACAGGTTGGTCTTTTACTTTAAAGTTTTTATTTTTTGGCTCACAGTTTATTTTTTTATTTGTTTTATTGCCTGCTTTGTTTATGTGTATACTAATGAATACATTATTATCAAAATAGTATGGATAGCTTAAGAAGACCATTCTTGACAAAAACAGATGTTTCTTTTTTTTTTTTTCAAAAAGTTTTTATTTCGCTTTTCAACATACAATAAAAGGTATAAAATATAGTATTGTATACAGACATTTTCATATTCTAGGACATTCACAGAGATGAGAGACATTTCGGTATAAACTTAGGTCTAGATAAGGGACAATAATTTCAGGTGTCTATACCTATATGGGATGGTTGGATAGACAAAATTCGACAGATCCTAACAGAGTAGATAGTTGACTAACATAGTAGATGCCTGGATGGATCTGATTAGACAGTCTCTGTGAATACTAGGTTATTTAATAGCAATGGGATACCTGAAAGTGGGAAAGGAAGTCAAAACCAGGGGGGGGGGGGCATGTAGTGTATGAGAAAGATACGGTTGGTGGGGGTACATTATCTGATCGACCATAAACATTTTACCATATTAAGAAAATATTAAGAAAATAGGATAACTGGTAGTATTCGGTTACATGGAGATCTGTTAGCGATCTTGGATTGGTGAGTTCAGTGGCCTATGCCGTGCTCAGGATGGTTTCGGAGGGTTTAGGGGAGATTTTCTTGTTTTGCATCGGCTGATAGGAGTCGTGGTAGGAGAAAGTGGATAGGCTCAAATTTGCTATTTCCTCTTGGGAGAGGGATGAGAGCATGAAGGAGTGCCATTTGGAGTGGAAACGGTCTGAGGAGTTTTTCTGTTTGAAGTCCGTATTTATGCGGTCTTTGCTAAGTAGATGTAAGAGCTCACTTGGGTGATGTTGGGGTACAATGGAGAGATCCAATTTTTCAAAATGGTTCTTCTTGCAATTAGAAGACAGGTTAGAGACCACTCTTTGTGTGAGGCATTGACTTTTAAGTCACTGCTGAGCTCTGATGAAGAAGGGACGTGCCCTTCGAAACGCGTTAGCTAGTAGTGATGCCTGTATGTTCCTCTAAGACCTTTGGAAAGCTTCGCTCATCACTATAATCACTTGCTGCTTGTTGCTGCTCGAGTTTTATGGCACCTGATTGTACTACTGCTTGTGAGTAACTTCTTTTATTATTTTATTCAATAAATGTTTTACAAAAGATAATGCACATGGCCGGTGCGCCCCTCTCTCTTTTTATGTCTTTGTTTGCTAGGATTCCCCATCCTTGAGGGCAGCAAGGCCTGTGATTGATCTTTTTTCCATATATTTGGTTGACCACTTGTGCGCAGGAGTTATTTTCTTTTTTCTATAACAATTGACTTTTAAGTTCCCTGAGGAGCTTATGTCACTGTTGACGGTTTTTGACCAGGGTAGAAGTATTGGGTCCCAGTAGCCGAAGATAAAGAGTAGCGGGTCTTTGGGTAGTTTTAATAGGGTCACTTCGAATATGTAGTCAAAAACGTGGTCCCAAAATGTAGATATATAGGAGCAGTCCCAGAAGCGATGAGCCAGGGAGGGTTTCTGGATGTGGCATAGTGGGCAGAAGGCTTTGCTCTTGTCTGTTTTTGACGATAAGAAAGGCATATATGCTCTGTGGGCTGTTTTCAATTGCGTTTCTCTCCATATTTCATTGGGTGTTAGCTTCTGTACGGAGTTGAGGCCTTGCAGGATTTTTTCCACTAAGTTTGAATCAGGGAAGTCTTTATTCCAGTTTTTTATCGATGATGCTGAAAGAGGTAGAGATGATTTGTGTAGGAGAGGTTTGTAGATGTCCGAGATTTTGTACGAGTTGTTTGATATCATTTGGTCTATGACGTTTGTTGGAAACCTTTTATCCGCTTGTTTACATGTCTCCTTTAAGAAACTAATGCATTGCCTATAATAGAAGGTATGCGTAGAGGGTAGTGAGAAGATTTCCGCAATGCTGGTAAAGGGTAGTGGTTGACCCGTCTGTACGTTGCAGAGGGAGGAGAATTTTGTTAGGCCTTTCCGTTCCCATATTTTGAAAGGTTTATGTTCTAGTCCCTGTGGGAAGGCCGGATTTCCTTGGATCGGGAGATGTGTCGATATGAAAGGGGATATCTTAAGCATTTTCCTTGCTTCTCTCCAAGCCACGGCTGTGTCTCTTAATAAGAGATTGTGTTGGTGAGGGGGGGACTGACTTCCATCTGCAGTGGAGGAGGGCCACTAATGAGTAAGGGTAGGCCATGCCTGATTCCAGGGAGAAATTGGAGTAGCGGGAGGATTGCGTTATCCAGTCTATGCTAGTTCTAAGCAGGCATGCTACATTATACATTCTAATGTGTGGTAGGCTGATGCCCCCTTCGCGCCTGGGAAGATATAGTTTTTTTAGAGCTATACGTGGTCGTTTGTTTCGCCAAAGGAATTTTGATAAGGAAGAGTTGAGCGAAGTCACATCTTTATGATGAAGCAGTAGCGGAATAGTTTGCAATGGGTATAGTAGTCTTGCGAAATTGACCATTTTTATTAAGTGACATCTTCCCAAGAGCGAGAGGGGCAGATCCATCCAGGCATTTAATTCTTGAGATATTTTTGACAGCAGAGGAGGGTAATTTAGGTGGTATAGTGATGAGGGGAGTTTTCCTATTTTTATTCCCAGATAGGTGATATTGGATTTCGCAACAGGGAAAATTGATTGTTGGGTCCATTGTGGTACAGAGTGGGTGCCGATGGGGAGAATTTCGCTTTTGCTGTAATTGATACGAAGGCCAGAGCACAAGCGGAATTTGTCAAACACCCTTTTAATGGTTATCATATCTGAAGGGGGGTTGGCCGAGAATATGAGGACATCATCAGCAAATAGGGATTTGCGTTGATCGTGTGCACCTATTTTTATGCCATGCAGGGGGGCTGTTAGTGTTAGATATCTGGACAGCGGTTCTAGGGCGATGTTAAAAAGGAGCGGGGATAGAGGACAACCTTGGCGTGTGCCCTTGTGAAGACGAAATTCTTCTGATATGAGGCCTGCTACCACTAATCTTGCTGATGGGGCTGTGTACATGGCGGTGATGAGGTGGTGGAATGGGCCAGTGAATCCCATCTCTGACATTGTCATAGATAGCCAGTCGAAACTTACGTTATCGAAGGCCTTTTCTGCATCTAATGTGATAATAGCGTGATTAGTGTTTGGGTGATGGAGTGCATGTTCTAGGGCCATCATGACTTTACGAATGTTGAGGGTGGCGGTTCTACCTTTTACGAAGCCTGATTGAGCGGGATGAATTAAAGAAGGAATAATATCTGCCAGCCTGGTGGCTACAATCTTAGAGAGGATTTTCACGTCTAGGTTGAGGAGTGATATGGGCCTGTATGAGCCTGGTTCCTGGGGGTCTTTGCCCTTTTTAGATAGTAATTTTATAAGAGCCTGGTTCCCCGACTGTATGTATGCACCCCCTGACCAGATATTCTGATATACTTGGAGGAGAGTGGGTTCTAGTAGGGGTTGTAGGGTCTTGTATAATTCACTAGTGAAGCCGTCTGGGCCTGGGGCCTTAGAGAGAGTCAAGTGGCGGATGGTTGGCGATATTTCGGTGGGAGTTATGGGTGCGTTAAGGGTATCTAGTTGTAATGTGGAAATCTTGGGCAAGTTTATTTTTCCTAGAAAAGCGCGTGCTTTTTGTGCATCTATGGGGTCTGGAGCGTAGAGTGTAGAGTAAAATTTTTGCATGACCTTGTTAATTGCTTGTGGAGCGGAATGAAGGGTGCCTGTACTGTCGCGGAGTGATGTGATGTGGGTTGGGCGGAACGGGCCTTTGCATAGTCTGAATAAGAGTTTACCCGCTTTGTTTCCAAATTTATGAAAAGTGGCTTCTAAATAAGCCTGTTTGGTGTGTTCAAGGGTGTTTACCCATGTGTCGAATTCTCTTTTTGCTGCCTGCCATTCTAATCGAACGGCTGGGGAGTCTGTGGTATATAGCGCTTGTTGTGCCTGGTGTAGGCGTGAGCTGGCTTCTTTATATTTAGTCAGGGTGTTGCATTTGAAGGAAGTTGCATAGGAGATGATACGGCCTCTTAGGAAAGCTTTACCGGCGTCCCAGAATAGGTTGGGATCGTGTATGTGGGGGGCGTTGTTTGAAGAGTATTCCGTCCATGCATCGGACATGTATTGTTGGAAGTCAGTGTTGTTATGAAGGAAGGAGGGAAATCGCCAGATGTTGGGATGCGGGGGTAGGTTTAAATTATCGAGAGTTACCTCTATAGGTGCGTGGTCGGAGATGGTTATGTCATGTATTGTGGTGTTCTGGAGGAAAGAGATTAGGTTGTCAGAGCCAAAGAGATAGTCTATCCTTGTGAATACTTTGTGTGGGTTGGAGTAGAATGTGAATTCCCTGTCTGCTGGGTGAGAGAGACGCCATAGGTCTTGGAGATGGATAGAATCCATGGTGTTTGCAAAGAGGGAAGGGGCGGGAGGATTAATGCGTAGATTTGGACTTTTTGGTGAGGATCTGTCATCTATCTGATGGAGGGTGTCATTGAAGTCCCCTCCGATTAGGTGGGGGAGATGAGTGTTTTCTAGAAGCCAACTGGAGAGCTCAGAATAGAATTGCCTGCTTGGGCTGTTGGGGGCATATACGTTTGTGATTACGAGCTCTTTAGAGCCTATTTTGACATGTGTAGTGAGCAAACGGCCCTGATTGTCAGTTTTTGTCGACAAGACTGAGCAAGGGAGATTTTTGTGTATGAGTAGGAGGACGCCAGCTTTGCGTCCTGCTGCCTCAGAGCCTAGAACAGTGCCTACCCAGAGCTTCTTCATACGATGGAAATCATGGGCTGATAAGTGACTCCTGAAGTAGGGCTATATCGGTTTTGAGCCGTTTGAGATGCCTAAGAATTTTAATTCTTTTTTGGGGGGATCTAAGACCCTTCACATTCCAGGAGATTATTTTCATGTTAGGGGGGACTTGAGAGGGTTATGAGCCGAAAAGGTCGATTTAATATTGTGTGGATGGTGAGTTGAAGTACCAACTGTGACAGGGAGCTTGCCATTTTTATAATGAGCATGAGGCGTATTAGAGGTGTAAGGGAGATGGTATGGGCCCTGGATAAGGGATAAGAAGAAGGGGAGGGTATGACATAGGGGGGAAGTAACATAAAGGAGAACATAACCATTAAGCCTGTAAACTTCACTTTTTTCCGCATGGATTCACTGTGTAGGTCAACTCCCATAACAGGACAGTTACGGTTTGGGGCCCATTTAGCCCGGGGAAGGGTGTCAGGCGACTAAATATGCGCTTGAGGCTAAAAATTTGGGGGGGGGATGCAGTTAGCCGTACACAGTGAGGCCAGGAGGATACAACAGTAGAAGAAAACTGTGTTCAAACAAGTACTGTCTGAAAGATAACTCTGAGAACTGAGAACAATCAAAACAAAATAGCATTATACATTACGTGATGCCGTATGAAGGACGGTATAAAAACCTGAGGAGGGACAAGTTGGTGTACTGTCCGTACATTGGGAAGCCAGCGATGGCAGTTGCAAGTTTCAGTTCAGCGGGGAGTGAAGCGTTGCTGGTCCGGAAATGAGGATCTGAAGCGTTTGGGAGAGTCTTTACGTGGGCTCCGTTGGTCCAGGGAGAGGTTGATTGGGGTGCCTTTGGAGGGGGTGTGCTGTTGAGCGTTGGAGAGTAACGACCGCACGTAGGCTTCCGCTTCTGGTGGATCCTGAAAGGATAGCTGGTCTCCGCTAGGTGTCTTGAGGCGTAGGGTAGCTGGGAAAGCTAGAGTGAATTTAATATGTTGCTTGAAGAGTTCTGTGCATATCTGTTGGAAGGCTTTGCGTTTTTTTGAGACCTCAATGGAGTAATCGGCAAAAATCAGAATTCCCACTCCATCAATTTGGAGTGTGCGGGTTTATCTAAATTTTTGGAGAATAAGAGCTTTGTCAGAGTAGTTCAGGTATTTAGCAATGATGGGGCGAGGGTTCTTGCGTTCTTCGCTATATGGTCCCATTCTGTGGGCGCGTTCTATCGTGCAGGGGCCTGTTAGGCCTAGCGCCTCAGGGATGCGTTGGGAGAAGAAGTCTGATAAAGCAGATGATTGTAGAGATTCGGGTATCCCCACAAATCGCAGGTTGCTCCTTCTGGATCTATTTTCCAAATCGTCGAGTTTTTGAATTATGTACTGGTTTGTCTTGTCCTGTGCTTGTTCTGTAGCTTGGGCTTGGTACATCTCTTCTTCCATATTTGATAGGCGATGTTCTAGCTCATGTAGCCTGGTGTTATGTTCTCCTAGCTGGGCCTTGATTTGTTTCATCCCTGCATTTACAGCTTTTTCCACAGATGTTGAAATCATAGGGGACAGGAGGGCTGCTACTGCCTGTGCTATGCGCTCTGTTGTATGGTCCCCTGCGTGCTGTGGAGAAGGGACTGATATTTGGAAGTCCTGAGAGAGGGGGGCTTGAGGAGAGGAGGCTTGATGTTGTGGCTGAGCTTGAGAGGCATGGGGAGATGTGTGTGGAACTGCGCTGCCACTTACTTCCATGTCTGCTGACTGCGCGCCTGTGTGCGGGTCCGTGTAGGCCAAAGCCGGGGCCTCGATTTGCGGCTGGGCCGGCGGCGCCGTCTGGGCCGTATTGGTGCGGGAGCCGCGGACTTCCACAAAGCGGTCCATGTAGAGGGTACTAGTGCCCGAGGTAGCCGAGGGTGGATTCGGGCTTCTGGGCCGGTTTTATAGGCATGTTTTTTGTCCTAATTGCGGGAGCTGTAGGGAGAGACAGCTACTCCATGCGGAACAGATGAACAGATGTTTCTAATACTGGCATGATAAAGATAAAATTAGGAATACACTGTGCTAAAATCGTGAAAACATAAGCTGCAAACGGACCATGCAGCTTAAGAAAGGAATTTTATTACACATGGAAAATTACAAAAAACAAAAAACTGGGTAAAAACCACCACCAACAAAAAAACACCACTAAAAAAGACAATGTTGTCTAAAAATATTGCAGCTGCACTACACATCACACCATGCACATGTGTCCTACACTCACACTGAAATTTTAATTTCCCATTGGTATGTAGCAGGTTCTGAGGGTGTTAATATCACATGTTGAAAATTAGTGACACACTCCATTGGTATTGTCAGATAGTTCTCTCTACCTAATAAACAGTAAGAATTCTGAACGGGATATTAGAGTGTGTGTATTGATAGTAGTACTACTAAAGGGACCTTGACAACATCATGAGGCTTCTCCCAGTTATCATATGGGGCCAAACTTCACTTTTGTGGTGAGATGTATAGAGTATCTCATAAACAGTCACAGTGTTTTAGGTAACTGGATGCAACCACAATGTGTCAGTTCTTCAGAGCTAACTTGCTCAAGACAGTCCCTGCAAGACTTTACCCTCTACAAATCTGCCCTTCTCAAAATACAACTCCTGCCTCCACACTGCAACAAACCTACTACAACACTCTCATCAAAACCCTCTCATCCAAACCTCGTAAACTCTTTTCTATCCTTAATTCCTTACTTCACCCCCCCCACTGCCCCCACCCACCAACTTCCTTACCGCTCAACAGTTTGCCAACCATTTCAAAAGCAAAATCGACACAATTCGCAAGGAGATAACCAGTATTCAACTTCCACCCCTACCCAACACATCAGGTCCAACACCACACTCAATACTCTCCTCCTTCTGCCCAGTTACCACCAATGAAGTTGATAAACTCCTCTCCATGGCCCACCTCACCATCTGTCCCCTGGACCCTGCTCCCTCACAATTACTGCGACCACCGTCCCACTCTATCCTAAACTCCCTAACCCACATCTTCAACCTCTCCCTCTCCTCTGGCATCTTTCCTTCCCGGCACAAGCATGCACTGGTTACCACCATACTTTAAAAACCGTCACTAAACCCCACCTGTTTGAATAACTTAAGACCCATCTCCCTGCTCCGATTTGCCTCCAAGCTCACTGAACGCCTTGTTTATGACCGACGCTACCTCACGGACAACAACCTTCTTGACCCCCTACAGTCCGGCTTCCATCCACAAAATTGCACTGAAACTGCCCTACTGAAACTCACCAATGACCTACTAACTGCTAAAACCAATGGCCATTACTCCAGACTCATACTCTTATGCCCCGTACACACGGTCGGACTTTGTTCGGACATTCCGACAACAAAATCCTAGGATTTTTTCCGACGGATGTTGGCTCAAACTTGTCTTGCATACACACGGTCACACAAAGTTGTCGGAAAATCCGATCGTTCTGAACGCGGTGACGTAAAACACGTATGTCGGGACTATAAACGGGGCAGTGGCCAATAGCTTTCATCTCTTTATTTATTCTGAGCATGCCTGGCACTTTGTCCGTCGGATTTGTGTACACACGATCGGAAATTCCGACAACGGATTTTGTTGTCGGAAAATTTTATCTCCTGCTCTCCAACTTTGTGTGTCGGAAAATCCGATGGAAAATGTCCGATGGAGCCCACACACGGTCGGAATTTCCGACAACACGGTCCGATCGGACATTTTCCATCGGAAAATCTGACCGTGTGTACGGAGCATTAGACCTCTCTTCTGCCCTCAACACAGTTGGCCACCTGCTCCTCCTCAGCAAACTACACTCCGTGATTCTGCTTTATCCTGGTTCTCCTCCTATCTATCTCAGCGCACTTTCAGTGTCACTTACAACTCCATCTCCCCTTCTCCTCTTCCTCTTTCTGTTGGGGTACCCCAAGGCTCCGTCCTTGGGCCCCTCCTATTCTCGATCTATACCTCTTCCCTGGGCCAGTTGATAACCTCCCGTGGCTTCCAATATCACCTCTATGCCCACGACACCCAGATCTATCTCTCCACTCCACAACTCACCCCCTTGATCTCCTCATGGATCTCTCACTTACTGAATGACATATAGGTATGCATGTCACACCACTTTCTCAAACTCAATCTTTCTAAAACCGAGCTTGTTATATTTCCTCCTTCTCTTTCCCCCCTCATGACTTTGCCATAAGATCAACAGCACAACCATTGGTCCCTCCACGCATGCCAGGGTGCTGGGTGTAATCATTGGCTCTGACCTCTCCTTCAGCCCCCACATGCAATCGCTGGCTAAATCCTGCCCCCCTAACCTCCACAACATCTCCAGAATTGGACCCTTCCTGACTAATGACACCACAAAGCAACTTATTCACTCCTTGATTATTTCCCACCTTGACTACTGCAACTCTTTCCTTAATGGCCTACTCTTACACAGGCTATCCCCCATTCAGTCTATTATGAATGCTTCTGCTAGACTAATACACCTCACTAATCGATCCGTAACTGCTGCTCCTCTCTGCTAATCCCTTCACTGGCTTCCCCTATCCCACCGTATGAAATTATAATATAAATTGTGTATAATAATAATAATAATAATAATAATAAGACAGAGTGGTCTGTCAAATGTGTGCTAAGATGTGTCAAGTCATGCAGGTTATAGTCACATGGTTCTGAATATCTTTGGTGAAGTGATAAAGTTGCAGCATAATAAGACAGTCAAGGACCGATCGGTATGCTCACCCGACCTTTCTACAAGTATAGCCACTCACAGGCTGTGTTCCAGATGCCCCGGTGGAAGCCTGCTCACCAGTGTACACCAGTGTATGGCCAGATTAGCCGCATTTACCTGGATCCTAGATCAGGAAAACTGGAGCTGTGGCACTTGTATGGTCTGTTTGCTGTAAAGCTGTAAACAGACCTCAGCGTGCCTTTACCAAGATGAATCCTGCTGTACTCTTAGAATACATTGAGCATGTGTGGGCGTGTTGTGGTGCGTCATCTGTGATGTCTAAGTGTCACTGCCGTGGTGTCATGATCGGCATGTGTGGCCCAATCAGGGTGAGCTTCTTCAGCATGTTGGCCATGACACCATGGCAGTGACGCTTGGTTAAGGCAAGCTGAGGTGGCTTTACAGTTTTACAGTGGATGGACCATATGAGTGCAACCACTCCAGTTTTCCTGATCTAGGATCCAAGTGAATGCAGCCGATCTAGCTTGATCCATGCGAGTCATACACTGGTGAGTGGGCTTCCACCGGGACATCCAGAACACAGCCTGTGACTGGCTATCCTTGTACAACGGTCGGGTGAGCAGACTGATTGGTCCTTGACTGTCTTATTATCCTGCAACTGTGTACTTTATCACTTCATCAAAGAGATTCAGAACCATGTGATTATAACCTGTATGTCTTGACACATCTGCACACATTTGGCAGACCACTCTGCCTTGAGCAAGTTAGCTCTGAAGAACTGACACATTGTAGTTACATCCAGTTACCCACAACACTGACTGTTTATGAGAAACTCACCACAAATGTGAAGTTTGGCCCCATAGATACCTGGGAGAAGCCTCATGATGTTGCCAAGGTCCTTTTACTAGTACTACTATCAATACACACACTCTCTAATATCCCGTTCGGAATTCCTACTGTTTATTAGGTAGCGAGAACTATCTGACAATACCAACAGAGTGTGTTACTAATTTTCAACATGTGATATTAACACACTCAGAACCTGCTAAATACCAATGTGAAATGAAAATTTCAGTATGAGTGTAGGACACATGTGCATGGTGTGATGCATGGTGCAGCTGCAACATTTTTAGACAATGTTGTCATTTTTAACCAAGCCTAGATGTTGGTGGTGCTTTTTACCCAGTTTTTTGGTTTTGTAATTTTACATGTGTAATAAAATCCCTTGCTTAAGCTGCATGGTCCATTTGCAACTCCTTTTTAAGCTGTCTTCAACCCTTTAATGTCTTTTGTTGAATGCTTTTTTGAGTTACGTAGACCGCACCAATATTGGTGATTCAGCAATTTAAGGGATGCTTCACCTGCTCGGATGCTGAGCAGTACAGTGTGTATACTTTTGTGAGTTGATGCCATCCACTCTTTAAATGGTGTAAACATGCACAGCGATTAGTACAGAAATGTTCAGTAGGACTGCTGTATTATCAGGTAATGGTATCTCAACATCACTGAGAGGACTCTTACATTTATAATACAAAACTTATGTAAAATGCCAACTAAGTATAGCACATACTTAGGAATGGTATATTCAGTTATATTGCATAAATAGATACTGTACGCAGTAGGAAAGAGCAGTGATTTCTCTAATGACCAGCCATTTGCAATGGCAAAATGTCAAAGAATAATTGACATTTAATAGATCGAGACAAATATAGCCATTAACACCCACAACAAAGAGCTTACCTTCATAAATGAAAACACCAGGTTTGGTGGCAGTTCTTTCAGTAAAAGAGTGACATTAGCTCTTCTCACACATGATTAACCCACACACTTATGAGCCAGCACATATCTTGCTGACAAGATAAAATAAATTTTAATTGGTGTTATTTTCGTCATGATGAATTAAGTCTTTCCTACATTGACTCAGAAAAAAAGTTTGCTAATACAGCCATCAGAAAATGTAGTGGGAAGAAAATTAAATTTGAAGGTGCTTCTCAGCTGTATGCATCGACCTGTGTCTAAAAAAGAAATTTCATGAACAAATTGAAGTCCTATTAGTGCAAGATATAGATCTTTTTGACTTCTTGACATAATTGTGTGAAGGATGTGAGATTCATTAAAATCTTACATCTTTGGCAGTGTACAATCACATTGCAGCTGCTTTCCATATATAAAATGTATGCAAAATACAACTGCTTAATTGAAATGTTGTTACTTAGTTTAACATACTGTACACAATATTGTAATTTTAAACAGAAAGTGAAATACATACTGTACATGTGAGCTGTCCTACATGGAATTTGTAACTCTGTCTAGAGAGTTTTCTGATGCAGACATCCCTGCTATATCATGTCGTGACCATTTTTTTTTCTACCACTCTCAAAGCAAAGCAATTTAGTCATGACTGTAGCTGGATTGGGAAAGTACAATGGCTTTGTTTCTGTCCTCCAATTGACAAGCATCATTTGTAGTTAGACAACACTATTCTTGTGGAATGACTACTGATTCATTTTGAAGTAACTAAAAAAAATACAAACCGCTGATCATCTCTTAGTGGCTTGGTTTAACCACTTCAGCCCCGGAAGGATTTACCCCCTTAATGACCAGAGCACTTTTTACAATTTGGCACTGCATCGCTTTAACTGCTAATTGCGCGGTCATGCAATGCTGTACCCAAACAAAATTTGCGTCCTTTTCTTCCCACAAATAGAGCTTTCTTTTTATGGTATTTGATCACCTCTGCGGTTTTTATTTTTTGCGCTATAAACGGAAAAAGACCGAAAATTTTGAAAAAAAATGATATTTTCTACTTTTTGTTATAAAAAAAATCCAATAAACTTAATTTTAGTCATACATTTAGGCCAAAATGTATTCGACCACATGTCTTTGGTAAAAAAAATGTCAATAAATGTATATTTATTGGTTTGCGCAAAAGTTATAGCGCCTACAAACTAGGGTACATTTTCTGCAATTTACACAGCCTTTAATTTATGACTGCCTATGTCATTTCTTGAGGTGCTAAAATGGCAGGGCAGTACAAAACCCCCACAAATGACCCCATTTTGGAAAGAAGACACCCCAAGGAAATTTCTGAGAGGCATGTTGAGCCCATTGAATATTAATTCTTTTGGTCCCAAGTGATTGAATAATGACTAAAAAAAAAATAAAAAACTTACAAAAAGTTGTCACTAAATGATATATTGCTCACACAGGCCATGGGCATATGTGGAATTGCACCCCAAAATATATTCAGCTGCTTCTCCTGAGTACGGGGATACCACATGTGTGGGACTTTTTGGGAGCCTAGCCGCGTACGGGGCCCCGAAAACCAATCACTGCCTTCAGAATTTCTAAGGGCGTAAATTTTTGATTTTACTCCTCACTACCTATCACAGTTTTGAAGGCCATAAAATGCCCAGATAGCATAAAACCCCCCCAAATGACCCCATTTTGGAAAGTAGACACCCAAGCTATTTGCTTTGAGGCATGGTGAGTATTTTGCAGCTCTCATTTGTTTTTGAAAATGAAGAAAGACAAGAACATTTTTTTTTTATTTTTTCAGTTTTCAAAACTTTGTGACAAAAAGTGAGGTCTGCAAAATACTCACTATACCTCTCAGCAAATAGCTTGGAGTGTCTACTTTCCAAAATGGGGTCATTTGGGGGGGTTTGTGCCACCTGGGCATTCCATGGCCTCCGAAACTTTGATAGGCAGTGAAGAGTGAAATCAAAAATGTACGCCCTTAGAAAGCCTGAAGGCGGTGTTTGGTTTTCGGGGTCCCGTACGAGGCTAGGCTCCAAAAAAGTCTCACACATGTGGTATCCCCATACTCAGGAGAAGCAACAAAATGTATTTTGGGGTGTAATTTCACATATTCCTATGGCATGTTTGAGCAATATATCATTTAGTGACAACTTTGTGCAAAAAAAAAAAAATTTGTCTCTTTCCGGCAACTTGTGTCACAATATAAAATATTCCATGGACTCGACATGCCTCTCAGCAAATAGCTTGGGGTGTCTACTTTCCAAAATGGGGTCATTTGGGGGGGTTTGAACTGTCCTGGCATTTTATGCACAACATTTAGAAGCTTATGTCACACATCACCCACTCTTCTAACCACTTGAAGACAAAGCCCTTTCTGACACTTTTTGTTTACATGAAAAAATAATTTTTTTTGCAAGAAAATTACTTTGAACCCCCAAACATTATATATATTTTTTAAAGCAAATGCCCTACAGATTAAAATGGTGGGCGTTTCATTTTTTTTTCACACAGTATTTGCGCAGCGATTTTTGAAACGCATTTTTTGGGGAAAAAACACACTTTTTTAAATTTTAATGCACTAAAACACACTATATTGCCTAATGTTTGATGAAATAAAAAAGATGATCTTAGGCCAAGTACATGTATACCAAACATGACATGCTTTAAAATTGCGCACAAACGTGCAGTGTCAACAAATTAAATACATTTTTAAAAGCCTTTAAAAGCCTTTACAGGTTACCACTTTAGATTTACAGAGGAGGTCTACTGCTAAAATTACTGCCCTCGATCTGACCTTCGCGGTGATACCTCACATGCATGGTGCAATTGCTGTTTACATTTGACGCCAGACCGACGCTTGTGTTCGCCTTAGCGCGAGAGCAGGGGGGGACAGGGGTGCTTTTTTTTTTTTTCTTTATTATTTTTTTGCTTTTTTATCTTATTTTTAAACTGTTCCTTTCATTTTTTTTTTATCATTTTTATTGTTATCTCAGGGAATGTAAATATCCCCTATGATAGCAATAGGTAGTGATAGGTACTCTTTTTTGAAAAAATTGGGGTCTATTAGACCTTAGATTTCTCCTCTGCCCTCAAAGCATCTGACCACACCAAGATCGGTGTGATAAAATGCTTCCCCAATTTTCCAATGGCGCTGTTTACATCTGGCGAAATCTAAGTCATAAAATGCTCGTAGCTTCCGGTTTCTTAGGCCATAGAGATGTTTGGAGCCACTCTGGTCTCTGATCAGATCTATGGTCAGCTGGCTGAATCACCGGCTGCATTCTCAGGTTCCCTGTTGAGACAGGAGAGCCATAGAAAAACACGGAAGACGGTGGGGGAGGGGGGGCATTCCCTCCCACTGCTTTTAAAAGCAGTCTAGAGGCTAATTAGCCGCTAGGATTGCTTTTACATGAAAGCCGACTGTGGGCTGAAAAGAATGATACCAAGATGATACCTAAACCTGCAGGCATCATTCTGGAATAACCACTCAAAGTCGTGAATGGCGTACCTGAAGACAAAAAAATGGTTAACAATAAAGCACAGTAAACGGTAAAGTATAAAAAATTGCATACCTGAAAAGCAAACATGATAAAACATAATAACAACAAAACATTGCAGAATAGAATACAGTAAAAAAGAGCAGAACAATAGAGAGAGAATAGAGAGAGAGAGAACAATAAAACGACAACTATTTTTTTTTATTTTATATTTTTGTTTGTGTTTGTTTTTTTTTTTACACTTTTTTTGTAACTAACTTTTATAAATGTAACCGGTTCCAGGTTTGGGTCTCTCAAAATGCGATGGCATCTTGGGAGACCCTGTGAAAGTGTGTCCTAGTCTGTGCAATGCTGTACCCTACGCTAATACTCAACTAGTGTATGGTAGCGTTCAAAACATTCACCAATTCAAAGACCAGGATTGTCAGAACAGGAGGGACAATAATAGCGGGTGTCACGCCTATATCCGCACTTGCTGCAGACACAACATCTTTTTGGGGGGGTTCGTTGGGTAGGGGTACTCGGGAGGACATAAAAATGCCTCTCATGCAGTCGACTGCATTTGGTTAGGGATGTGAATGGGGGAAGTACGGGCGCTGCAGATGGTGGTGGGTTCCCAATTAGGATTGGCGAATGCAGCAGGAAGGGCACGACGGGCCTGTTTGTCTTCTTCTTGGTGGCAGCGGGACACTACTTGTGCTTGCCATCTCACCAGCTTGAACTGCACTTATGGGACTCGCCACGTCACCAAGTGTTACTGCAGTTCTGGTTTGACTACGACCGGGGTGTACTAGGCCGCTGGTGCTTGCCAGTTCACCAAAACACTACCAAAAAAACTGTTAGTGATCGCAGGGATCAGGCCTGACTCTGCGAACGCTGCAGTTATGCGTTTAGTGTTTTATAAGTGTTTTATAAGTGACAGTGATCGATCGATACTGCACTTGGCTGGGCTGGGCCAGGCGGAGGGGCAAAACACAGGTGCTAGCAGGTATTTGGGCTGATCCCGCTAACACTGCATTTTTGGAAACCCTAAACTGCTGGGGACGATAGTATAGATCTGATCGGATCAGATATTGATCCGTTCAGATACCATACGACTAAGGGAGGCGTACGGTGCGTGCGTGGGTGTTAGCGGTACTGGCGCTAATCTGACGCTGCCTGGGGCGACGCATATCACCGCCGGGCGATCAGGGGGTTAAACCTTTATTCGGTAATAAACGGCGGGTGCCCTGACACTATAAAAAATAAACGAACTAACCAGCGTCACCCGTAACAGTTATATGGTGATCACTGGTGAAAGTGTTAACTAGGGGGCAATCAAGGGGTTAAAACATTTATTCAGTAGTATATGGGGGTCCCTGTCGCTATAAAACGCTGACGGCGTACCTAAATATTTACCTCCCTAACTAGCATCACCAGTGACACTAATACAGCGATCAGAAAAAATGATCGCTTAGTGACACTGGCAACGGGGGGTGATCAAGGGGTTAAAACTTTATTAGGGGGGGTTAGGGGGATACCCTAGACCTAAAGGGGGCTAATACTAACTGCCCTACCACACTAACTGCCACAAACTGACACCATACAGTAATCAGGAAAAAAAAAAAAAACTGCTTGGTGTCAGTGTGACAGGGAGGGGGGTGATGGGGGTGGGGGATCAGGGGGTAAAGGGGGGTGTTTTGTGTGCCTGGCATGTTCTACTGGCATATGTTGTTTTTTACACTCACATTTCAGCCTTCTCTCCTCGGCGCCGGAACGGAAAATACCGAGCCGAGGAGAGATGACGTCACATCCCCTGCCTCTGTGTACTATACAGAGGCAGGGGAATATTCCCTCCCCCTCATCACTGAATTACCAGGTACGTGATTTTGCCTGCCCGTGGCATTATGTCCGACGTATATCGTCGTTAGGCGGTCGGCAAGTGGTTAACATGTCCTTCCTATGGTATTGTGATGCATAATGTAATCTTTAATAGCCCTTTCAATACTCTCTGCCAATAACCTCTGGGTTGATTATATGAAGGGTAGAATTCTATCATGTGTTTACAGCCTAGATCGAGGGTAGTAGTTTTCTGTCTTTTCAAAACCAGTATAACAGATTGGTATAGATATTTATTTATTTTTACATTTTTTTATATTTCAATATTTTTATTAAGGATTAGAAGCATTGAAAAATAACAGTACATGCCATACTTTAAGTCATAAAAATTGAGTACATATGAAAGGATATATATAACAGAATATAAGTAACAATCATGGTTAAACATTGGGCCTATTACGAGTGTTAAGTGTAAGGTGAATTGTATTGTCCAACACTCCCAGACACCCCACCTGGGAGCAAACTGAGTCATGGGGGGATGGGAATACATCCCACCTGTAGTTCCAGTGGATTTTTCTTAATAAAATTTAACAACTTAAAGAAACATTAATTAGTTGTATCAACATAAGGTCACCTTGTACAGTTGTGCTAATAAGTTTACATACCCTGGCAGAATTTATGATTTCTTGGCCATTTTTCAGAGAATATGAATGATAACACAAAAACTTTTCTTTTACTCATGGTTAGTGTTTGGCTGAAACCATTTGTTATCAATAAACTGTGTTTACTCCTTTTAAATCATAATCACATCAGAAACTACCCAAATGACCCTGATCAAACATTTACATACCCTGGTGATTTTTGGCCTGATAACATGCACACAAATGGGTTTGAATGGCTGATAAAGGTAACTATCCTCACCTGTGATCTGTTTGCTTGTAATTAGTGTGTGTGTATAAAAGGTCAATACGTTTCTGGGCTCCTGATAGACCCTTGCATCTTTCATCCAGTGCTGCACTGACATTTCTGTATTCTGAGTCATGGGGAAAGCAAAAGAATTGTCAAAGGATCTGTGGGAAAAGGTAGCTGAACTGTATAAAACAGGAAAGGGATATAAAAAGATATCCAAGGAATTGAGAATGCCAATCATCAGTTTTCAAACTCTAATCAAGAAGTGGAAAATGAGGGGTTCTGTTGAAACCAACCCATGGTCAGCTAGGGCAACTAACATTTCAGCCACAACTGCCAGGAAAATTGTTTGAGATGCAAAGAAAAATCCACAAATAACTTCAGGTGAAATACTGGACTCTCTGAAAACATGTGGTGTGGCTGTTTCAAGATGCACAATAAGGAGGCACTTGAAGAAAGAGGTTGAGTCACCAGAAGAAAGCCATTACTATGCAAATGTCACAAAGCATCCAGCTTACAATACACCAAACAGCACAGAAACAAGCCTCAAACCTTCTGGCACAGTCATTTGGAGTGATTAGACCAAAATTGAGCTTTTTGGCCACAACCATAAACGCTTCATTTGGAGAGGAATCAACAAGGCCTATGATGAAAGGTACACCATTCCTACTATGAAACATGGAGGTGGATCTCTGATGTTTTGGGGAGGTGTGAGCTACAAAGGCATGGGAAATTTGGTCAAAATTGATGGCAAGACGAATGCAGTATGTTATCAAAAAATACTGGAGGAACATTTGCATTCATCAGCCAGGAAGCTGCGCATGGGACGTACTTGGGCATTCCAACATGACAATGATTCAAAACACAAGGCCAAGTTGTCCTGTCATTGGCTACAGCAGAATGAAGTAAAGGTTCTGGAGTTGCCATCTCAGTCTCCTGACCTCAATATCATTTAGTCACTCTGGGGAGATCTCAAATGTGCAGTTCATGCAAGACAGCCCAAGAATTTACAGGAACTGGAGACTTTTTGCTAAGAAGAATAGACAGCTTTACCATCTGAAAAGATAAAGAGCCTCATCCACAAGTACCACCAAAGACTTTAAGCTGTCTTTGATGTTAAATGGGAAATACATGGTATTAAGAACTGGGGTATGTAAACTTTTGATCAGGGTCATTTGGGTACTTTTTGTTTTCATTATGATTTAAAAATAGTAAATACAGTTGAATGATAATAAATGGCTTCAGCCAAACACTAACCATGAGTGAAAGAAATGTTTTTGTGTTATCATTCATATTCTCTGAAAAATGGCCAAGAAATCATAAATTCTGCCAGGGTATATAAACTTATGAGCACAAATGTATGTATACATCTTGGCATATGCATATATTGATTTGCAATAGGGATGGGCCGAACACCCCCCTGTTCGGTTCGCATCCAGAACATGCGAATAGGCAAAAAATTTGTTTGAACACGCGAACACCATTAAAGTCTATAGGACACGAACATGAAAAATCAAAAGTGCTAATTTTAAACATTAATATGCAAGTTATTGTCATAAAAAATGTTTGGGGACCTGGGTTCTGCCCCCACGGGACATGTATCAATGCAAAAAAAGTTTTAACCACTTCAGCCCTGGAAGGATTTACCCCCTTCCTGACCAGAGCACTTTTTACAATTTGGCACTGCGTCGCTTTAACTGCTAATTGCGCAGTCATGCAATGCTGTACCCAAACGAAATTTGCGTCCTTTTCTTCCCACAAATAGAGCTTTCTTTTGATGTTATTTGATCACCTCTGCGGTTTTTATTTTTTGCGCTGTAAACGGAAAAAGACCAAAAATTTTGAAAAAAAATGACATTTTCTACTTTTTGTTATAAAAAAAATCCAACAAACTCAATTTTAGTCATACACTTAGGCCAAAATGTATTCGGTCACATGTCTTTGGTAAAAAAAAATGTCAATAAGCGTAAATTTATTGGTTTGTGCAAAAGTTATAGCGTCTACAAACTAGGGTACATTTTCAGTAATTTACACAGCTTTTAGTTTATGACTGCCTATGTCATTTCTTGAGGTGCTAAAATGGCAGGGCAGTACAAACCCCCCCCCCAAATGACCCCATTTTGGAAAGTAGACACACCAAGGAAATTGCTAAGAGGCATGTTGAGCCCATTGAATATTAATTTTTTTTGCCCCAAGTGATTGAATAATGACAAAAAAAAAAAATTACAAAAAGTTGTCACTAAATGATATATTGCTCACACAGGCCATGGGCATATGTGGAATTGCACCCCAAAATACATTCGGCTGCTTCTCCTGACTACAGGGATACCACATGTGTGGGACTTTTTGGGAGCCTAGCCGCGTACGGGGCCCCGAAAACCAATCACCGCCTTCAGGATTTCTAAGGGTGTAAATTTTTGATATTCACTCTTCACTGCCTATCACAGTTTCGGAGGCAATGGAATGCCCAGGTGGCACAACCCCCCCCCCCCCAAATGACCCCATTTTGGAAAGTAGACACCCCAAGCTATTTGCTGGGAGGCATGTTGAGTCCATGGAATATTTTATATTTTGACACAAGTTGCGGGAAAGTGACACTTTTTTTTTTTTGCACAAAGTTATCACTAAATGATATATTGCTTACACAGGCCATGGGCATATGTGGAATTGCACCCCAAAATACATTTAGCTGCTTCTTCTGAGTATGGGGATACCACATGTGTGGGACTTTTTGGGAGCCTAACCGCATACGGGGCCCCGAAAACCAATCACCGCCTTCAGGATTTCTAAGGGTGTAAATTTTTGATTTCACTCTTCACTGCCTATCACAGTTTCAGAGGCAATGGAACGCCCAGGTGGGACAACCCCCCCCCCAAATGACCCCATTTTGGAAAGTAGACACCCCAAGCTATTTGCTGAGAGGCATGGTGAGTATTTTGCAGCTCTCATTTGTTTTTGAAAATGAAGACAGACAAGAAAAAAACATTTTTTTTTCTTTTTTCAATTTTAAAAACTTTGTGACAAAAAGTGAGGTCTGCAAAATACTCACTATACCTCTCAGCAAATAGCTTGGGGTGTCTACTTTCCAAAATAGGGTAATTTGGGGGGGTTTTGTGCGACCTGGGCATTCCATGGCCTCCAAAACTGTGATAGGCAGTGAAGAGTGAAATCAAAAAATTACGCCCTTAGAAAGCCTGAAGGCGGTGCTTGTTTTTCGGGGTCCCGTGCGCAGCTAGGCTCCCAAAAAGTCTCACACATGTGGTATCCCCGTACTCAGGAGAAGCAACAGAATGTATTTTGGGGTGTAATTTCACATATTCCCATGGCATGTTTGAGCAATATATCATTTAGTGACAACTTTGTGCAAAAAAAATAAAAAATTGTCTTTTTCCCGCAACTTGTGTCACAATATAAAATATTCCATGGACTCGACATGCCTCTCAGCAAATAGCTTGGGGTGTCTACTTTCCAAAATGGGGTCATTTGGGGGGGGTTTGAACTGTCCTGGCATTTTATGCATAACATTTAGAAGCTTATGTCACACATCACCCACTCTTGTAACCACTTGAAGACAAAGCCCTTTCTGACACTTTGTTGACATGAAAAAATTATTTTTTTTTGCAAGAAAATTACTTTGAACCCCCAAACATTATATATTTTTTTAAAGCAAATGTCCTACAGTTTAAAATGGTGGGTGTTTCATTTTTTTTTCACACAGTATTTGTGCAGCGATTTTTCAAACGCATTTTTTGGGGAAAAAACACACTTTTTTAAATTTTAATGCACTAAAACACACTATATTGATGAAATAAAAAAGATGATCTTAGGCCGAGTACATGGATACCAAACATGACATACTTTAAAATTGCGCACAAACGTGCAGTGGCAACAAAATAGATACATTTTTAAAAGCCTTTAAAAGCCTTTACAGGTTACCACTTTAGTTTTACAGAGGAGATCTACTGCTAAAATTACTACCCTCGATCTGACCTTCACGGTGATACTTCACGTGCATGGTGTAATTGCTGTTTACATTTGACGCCAGACCGACGCTTGTGTTCACCTTAGCGCGAGAGCAGGGGGGGACAGGGGTGCTTTTTTTTTTTTTTTTTTTTTTTTCCTTTATTATTTTTTTGCTTTTTTTATCTTATTTTTAAGCTGTTCCTTTCATTTTTATATTTTTATTGTTATCCCAGGGAATGTAAATATCCCCTATGATAGCAATAGGTAGTGACAGGTACTCTTTTCTGAAAAAATTGGGGTCTATTAGACCCTAGATCTCTCCTCTGCCCTCAAAGCAACTGACCACACCAAGATCAGTGTGATAAAATGCTTTCCCAATTTCCCAATGGCGCTGTTTACATCCGGCGAAATCTAAGTCATTAAATGCTTGTAGCTTCCGGTTTCTTAGGCCATAGAAATGTTTGGAGCCACTCTGGTCTCTGATCAGCTCTATGGTCAGCTGGCTGAATCACCGGCTGCATTCTCAGGTTCCCTGTTGAGACAGGAGAGCCAGAGAAAAACACGGAATACGGTGGGGGGGCATTCCCTCTCACTGCTTGTAAAAGCAGTCTAGAGGCTAGGATTGCTTTTACATGAAAGCCGACCGCTGGCTGAAAAGAATGATACCAAGATGATACCTAAACCTGCAGGCATCATTCTGGTATAACCACTCAAATTCGTGAATGGCGTACCTGAAGACAAAAAAATGGTTAACAATAAAACACAGTAAACGGTAAAGTATAAAAAATTGCATACCTGAAAAGCAAACATGATAAAACATAATAACAACAAAACATTGCAGAATAGAATACAGTAAAAAAGAGCAGAACAATAGAGAGAAAATAGAGAGAGAGAGAGAACAATGAAATAACAACTATTTTTTTTTATTATATATATTTTTTGTGTTTTTTTTTTTTACACTTTTTTTTGTAACTGTAACTTTTATAACTGTAACCAGTTCCAGGTTCAGGTCTCTCAAAATGCGATGGCATCTTGGAAGACCCTGTGAAAGTGTGCCTAGTCTGTGCAATGCTGTACCCTATGCTAATACGCAACTAGTGTATGGTAGCGTTCAAAACATTCACCAATGCAAAGACCAGGATTGTCAGGACAGGAGGGACAATAATAGCGGGTGTCACGCCTATATCCGTGCTTGCTGCAGACACAACATCTTTTTTGGGGGGGGTTCGTTGGGTAAGGGTACTCGGGAGGACATAAAAATGCCTCTTATGCAGCCGACTGCATTTGGTTGGGGATGTGAATGGGGGAAGTACGGGCGCTGCAGAAGCGGTGGGTTCCCAATTATTAGGATTGGCGAATGCAACAGGAAGGGCACTATGGGCACGACGGGCCTGTTTGTCTTCTTCTTGGTGGCAGCGGGACACTACTTGTGCTTGCCACCTCACCAGCTTGAACTGCACTTATGGGACTCGCCACGTCACCAAGTGTTACTGCAGTGCTGGTTTGACTACGACCGGGGTGTACTAGGCTGCCAGTGCTTGCCAGTTCACCAAAACGCTACCAAAAACACTGTTAGCGATCACAGGGATCAGGCCTGACTCTGCGAACGCTGCAGTTATGCGTTTAGTGTTTTGTAAGTGACAGTGATCGATTGATACTGCACTTGGGTGGGCTGGGCCAGGTGGAGGGGCAAAACGCAGGTGCTAGCAGGTATCTGGGCTGATTCCACTAGCACTGCGTTTTTGGGAACCCTAAACTGCTGGAGACGATAGTATAGATCTGATCGGATCAGATATTGATCCGTTCAGATACTATACCACTAAGGGAGGTGTACGGTGCGTGCGTGGGTGTTATCGCTACTGGCGCTAACCTGATGCTGCCTGGGGCTGGTGCTTGCCAGTTCACCAAAATGCTACCAAAAAAACTGTTAGCGATCGCAGAGATCAGGCCTGACTCTGCGAATGCTGCAGTTATGCTTTTAGTGTTTTGTAAGTGACAGTGATCGATCGATACTGCACTTGGCTGGGCTGGGCCGGGCGGAGGGGCAAAACACAGGTGCTAGCAGGTATCTGGGCTAATTCCGCAAACACTGCATTTTTGGGAACCCTAAACTGCTGGGGACGCTAGTATAGATCTGATCAGATCAGATATTGATCCGTTCAGATACTATACCACTAAGGGAGACGTATGCTGCGTGCGTGGGTGTTAGCGGTACTGGTGCTAATCTGACGCTGCCTGGGGCGACGCACATCACTGCCGGGCGATCAGGGGGTTAAACCTTTATTCGGTAATAAACGGCGGGTGCCCTGACACTATAAAAAATAAACAAACTAACCAGCGTCACCCGTAACGGTTATATGGTGATCACTGGTGAAAGGGTTAACTAGGGGGCAATCAAGGGGTTAAAACATTTATTAGATAGTATATGTGGGTCCCTGACACTATAAAACGCTGACGGCGAACTTAAATATTTACCTCCCTAACTAGCGTCACCAGTGACACTAATACAGCAATCAGAAAAATGATTGCTTAGTGACACTGGCGACGGGGGGGTGATCAAGGGGTTAAAACTTTATTAGGGGGGGTTATGGGGGTACCCTAGGCCTACAGGGGGCTAACACTAACTGCCCTACCACACTAACTGTCACAAACTGACACCATGCAGTAATCAGAAAAAAAAAACTGCTTGGTGTCAGTGTGACGGGGGGAGGGGTGATTGGGGGTGATTGGGGGTGATCAGGGGGTGATGGGGGGTGTAAAATATGCCTGGCATGTTCTACTGTGTGTGTAGTGTTGTGCACTCACATTCCAGTCTTCTCTCCTTGGCGCCGGAACGGAAAATACCGAGCCGAGGAGAGATGACATAATTTCCTTTGCTGCTGTTTAGCATACAGCAGCAGAGGAATGATTCTTTTAGGCTGGGAGAGATCGCGAGGGGGGCCACGAATGGATGGTCTCCCCCTCACCCCTGATCGCTCCCAGACCAAAGCCGACCGCCTCGGGCACCGGGGGGTCCGATCGGACCCCCCGCCCACGGGAAGGCAATCACATACCAGGTACGTGATTTTGCCTGCCCGTGCCATTCTGCCACAGTATATCTGCGTTAGGCGGTTGGCAAGTGGTTAGAAACGGTTGTTTTCTTCAAGATGCAATGATTTTAATAATGCTTAAAGTGAAACAATAAAAGTGAAATATTCCTTTAAATTTCATACCTGGGGGGTGTCTATAGTATGCCTGTAAAGTAGCACATGTTTCCTGTGTTTATAATAGTCTGAGAGCAAAATGACATTTCTAAAGGAAAAAAAGTCATTTAAAAGTGCCGTCCCGACAATACACATAAAAGTCATTGAGAGTCATTGAAAAATTAAAAAATAATTCCATTACCCTTCAGGTCTGGTATGGCTATTAAGGGTAACTCCGCGCCAAAATAAAAACAAAAATGGTGTGGGGTTCCCCCCAAAAATCCATACCAGACCTGAAGGGTCTGGTATGGATTTTAAGGGCAACTCCGCACCAAAATTAAAAAAGAAATGTAGTGGGGTTCCCCCAAAATTCCACACCAGACCCTTATCCGAGCACGCAACCTGACAGGCTGAAGGAAAAGAAGGGGGGACAAGAGAGCACCCCCCTCCTGAACCGTACCAGGCCACATGCCCTCAACATGGGGAGGATGTCCCCATGTTGATGGGGACAAGGGCCTCATCCCCTGTGTACGTGTACGGATGACCCCGCTGCCCTCTGATGCAATGCAGGGTTCCCGATGCGGCAGAGCGGGGCGGGGTCACCCGTACACGTCACTGGGAAACCCCAGCGTTTCCCCTTGTCAGAGGGGGACGGGGTCATATGACGGGTGGCCCCACCCTCAGCTACATAAGAGCTGTCAAGCTAGTGCCGCATCATTGGCTGGGTGCCTCCAGTGGAGGCAGATTCCTGTGCATGTTCCTCGCTGGAGTCACTGGAGGTCATCCATCACTGGAGATCGAGAATTGGATTACATCGCTGGAGTAGGAGCATGAATTTATTGGATTACATCACTGGAATCTCTTTTTTATTTTTTTATTTTTAATAAAGAACTTGTCCCAAGCTGTCTCCTGTGGTTTTTTAACATTTTTACACTTTCTTTTTGTGAAATGGTAGGGGTACAATATACCCCTTACCAATTCACATAGGAGGGGTAGGATCTGGGTGTCCCCTTTGCTAAAGGGGGCTTCCAGATTCTGATAAGTCCCCCTCCACAACCACCGGGCAAGGGTTGTGGGGATGAGGCCCCTGTTCCCTGGGTTTTGGGGGAAGCCCACGCCATTTTTTTTTAATTTTGGCGCAGAGTTCCCATTAAAAATCCATACCAGACCTGAAGGGCCTGAGAATGGAATTTTGGGGGACCCCCACGCATTTTTATTTTTTATTTTTTTAATGACTTTTATGTGTAGTGTCGGGACTGACAATTCATTAATAGCTGGCACTAGCGCTAGCACTTTTAAATGACTTTTTTTTTCCTTTAGAAATGTCATTTTGCTCTCGACTGTAATGTCCCGTACACATGATCGGATTTTCCAATGGAAAATGTGTGATAGGACCTTGTTGTCGGAAATTCCGACCGTGTGTAGGCTCCATCACACATTTTCCATCGGATTTTCCGACACACAAAGTTTGAGAGCAGGCTATAAAATTTTCCGACAACAAAATCCGTTGTCGGAATTTCCGATCATGTGTACACAAATCCGACGCACAAAGTGCCACGCATGCTCAGAATAAATAAAGAGATGAAAGCTTTTGGCTACTGCCCCGTTTATAGTCCTGACGTACGTGTTTTACGTCACCGCGTTCAGAATGATCGGATTTTCCAACAACTTTGTGTGACCGTGTGTATGCAAGACAAATTTGAGCCAACATCCATCGGAAAAAATCCTAGGATTTTGTTGTCGGAATGTCTGATCAATGTCCGACCGTGTGTACTGGGCATTAGAAACACGGGAAACATGCGCTACTTTACAGGCATACAATAGACACCCCCCAGGTACGAAATTTAAAGGAATATTTCACTATTATTGTTTCACTTTAAGCATTATTAAAATCACTGCTCCCGAAAAAACGTCCGCTTTTAAAACTTTTGTTTGCATTGGTACATGTCCCCTGGGGCAGGACCCAGGTCCCCAAACACTTTTTTTGACAATAACTTACATATTAACCTTTAAAATTAGCACTTTAGATTTCTCCCATAGAATTTTAAAGGGTGTTCTGCGGCTTTTCGAATTTGCCACGAACACCCCAAATTATTCGCTATTTGGCGAACGGGCGAACAGCCAATGTTCGAGTCGAACTCATGTTCAACTCGAACAGATAGCCCATCCCTAATTTGGAATATAGAGGGACATGTGGAATATTGCAAGGTTGTTCCAAGTGTGTATAGTGTAGTAGGATCTAAGGTTCAATGAATACAGTGTTATTAAGTTCAGTTAGTTTTAAATTGTATATATCTGGGGGCACTCATTTTTTCATGCCACTCTAGCCAGTGTGACCATTTTTTGGAGACTGAAGTTAAATGACCCTCACATGTAGCAAACGTACGTTCGTAAGATCCATGGGTGTGTACCAGGGTTATTACTTAATTTTTGGTCAAGATACCTGGGGTTTTCCAGTGGCGGACAACGGTAAGTCTGGTAGCCAAAAGAATGTGAGTTGTTATAGTTTGGAAACAGTAAGGGATGTTTTTCATACCAACAAAAGGGCAAGCTCTGGGGAGGAAGTAAGCAATAATCCTGTTTCTTCTGTGAGGAGTTGGAATACCTCTTGCCAGAGTTTAGACATTTGAGTACTTTGCCAGAGAAAGTGGAACATATTTCCTATTTCTCTGCAGTTTCTCCAGCACAGGGGCTGCATGGTAAGGTCATATGTGTGCATCATAGAGGGAGTAATGTACCATCAAAGGGTCATTTTGTGAACTAGTTCTCAAAGATTCGAGGATCTAGTGGCTTTGAATTTGGTTTTTAGTACTTTTCGCCATTGGGATTCACTGAAGGAGCGTCCAATATCCCTTTACCATTTTAGTAACGGTAAGGATTTACTGAAAGATGTTTTGTCCCCTAGCATGTTATAGAATAGTGAGATACCTTTTATGTTTGTTGTGGGTGATGAAAGATATTTCCATATGAGTGGATGTACATCAGTATATAGGTGCAGGTTACGAAGCAGACAGTGTGTTATTTGTGTGCATTTATAGTAGTCCGTCGGAGTGAGGGGAAAGGAATTTTGCAGTGATGTGAAGGGTCTAAGGAGGTTATTAGAGTAGAGGTCTGAGACAAATCAAATACCTTTATCTAGCCATATTTGTGTTGAGAGATTGGGTATGAGTATAGAGAGCACAGATATTGTTAGTGGTATTCTATGAGGGGGAAGCCTCTTTGGGAGCATTGGTTAGTACAGTAGGTAGTTAAATTCCAATCTTGAGGCGACAATGGTGGGTGACAAAGTGGTATTCCATGTGTTCAATTGGGGTGAACTGAGTAGCCAGGTGCCAAGGTCCTGGCCTGGGACTTGGAATGTTTTGATGCTGAACCAGGGACATGTGTATTCAGGTGTAAACCATGTTTTTAGTTGGGCTAGTAGTACAGCATTGTAGTAGTCTGTAGTACTCTCTAAAGTTGATAAGACCTGCGCCTCCCACCAGTTTTTGTTTCAGGAGAGTGACACAGGAGCATCTAGCTTTTTTATTTTGCCATATGTAGTATCCAAGGATACTTTGTAGTGAGGTAAAGATTGAGCTAGGGATCGTAATTAGTAGTGATCTGAAAAGGTAAAGTAATTGTGGTAGATTTTTTTTTTTTTTAATTGTATTTTTATTAAGAAATTTTTCAAAATAAAAACATAGCATACATACTGTAGTTATATCAATCAAGAAAAGAAAATAGGCAGGTGTAAGATTACAAATACAGTAGTTCAGTACATAATGTAATCAGAAATGATAATAATATAAACAACAAAATGAGCCATATGGAATCAGTAAAGGTTGATCATCGTGCTGTGAACTCTACTATATATATTTCAATTGACAGACAAGGGGCAATAATAGAAAGACAATAGTCGGAACCCTACAAGGGGCCCTGTATATAACGGTCCCAAGGAGCCCCAATCCTATCAAATCTCTCCAAAGCATCTTCCACCATGGCTGTCATTTGCTCCATTCTACGGATATCAGTAACAGCTTGTATAAGCTGCGTCTGAGTAGGGGGGAGGTGGAAAGCCAACATGCAGGGATAGCTCTTTTGTCGGCCAGTAATACATACAATGCCAATTTGTTCAAGGATTTTCCCAATCTGGGGATTGGGAGGCCTAAAAGGAGATGTACCAGATCCAATGGGACTTGGAAATCAAGACTCTGCTGGAGCACAGACACAACCATGGACCAAAAGGGAGCTATCAAATCGCACTGCCAGAAAATGTGATAATGGGAACCTCTGATCCTTCCGCATCTCCAGCAAAGAGGAGAGAGGGAAGCATCATAACAGTGAATAACCTCAGGGGTCCTATACCAAAAAAAGAGCACTTTATAAGCTGTCTCTCTTTGCACCACACATAGGGATATTTTGGATGTTGAGGTCCAAATTTTAGCCCATTGGGATGGGGAGATTTGTTGTTGTGTCAGATCTGACCATTTACTCATATATGTGTGGGGCTCCACGGAGAGTGGAAGATTCTCTTGCAGAAGACTATATATGTCAGATATCAGTCACAGTTGGTATGGACCCTGGGAGCATAAAACTTCAAAGTGTGTAGGTTTAGTCAAAGTAAGAGAAGGTGAGAGGGATGCTAGATAATGTGTTATTTGGAGGTATGAAAAGAACAGCTGGTTTGGAATTTGGTTTTTAGTTTGTAGGTCCTGGAAGGAGTAAAGTTTTTGAGTGACAGGGTGCACAAAATGTCTGAGCTGAAACAAACCCTCCCTGGCCCATGGGAACATCCAGGAGTGTGAGAGGCTATCAGGTAGAAGGGGTTGAATAGCACATTGGAGAGAGGTGGGCAGGAGGAAGCCAGTGAGAACTTGGTATAGCAAGAACGCCAAATCCTGAGTAAGAACAGCATGGGTCCCAGGCAGAGGTCATGGAGCTTGGGGTCAGTAAATAATGCAGGAGACCATACCAGGGAACAGGGGTGGTCCGGGATCAACGAACCCATCTCTATCTCCGTCCACCTGTTTGGGGGACGCAAGCTGGCCCAGGACACCACCGCACAGAGGTGGGAAGCCAAATAGTACTTATGGATGTCCGGTGCTCCCATACCTCCCTGCCCACTGGGGGAAAAAATGACCGAGCTGGCTACTCTATGGGCCCCACCCCTCCATATAAAATTGAGAAACCATCTTTTAAGGAGTTTTAATTGGGCCATCGGAATAGGGACAGGAAGTGTTTCAAAGTAATATAACAGTTTGGGCATCACTGACATCTTCAGCACATTTATCTTGCCTATCCAAGATATCGGTAGGGGGTTCCATCTATTTAACATATCTTTGATAGATTTAAATAAGGGGACATAGTTGGCCGAATGAAGGGTAGAATATGACGAAGTGATTTGTACTCCTAAGTATTTGAGAGAAGAGGTACACCAACGATAGGAATATAAATTCTTTAGTGAAAAGAGGTCGTCAGGAGGGAGATGTAAGGGCAGAACTTCAGTTTTGGACGTGTTAATCTTATATCCTGAAAGGAAACTGAACTGAGAAAGAAGGGCATGTAGGGATGGAAGTGATACATGGAGATTAGTAAGAGTCAGAAGCACGTCAGCAAATAAAGAAAGTTTATATTCCCTTTGTCGCATAGGAACCCCCCCATATGTCTGGGTGTGATCTAATAGCCTCAGCTAATGGCTCCAGGCATAGTATGAAAAGGAGTGGCGAGAGGGGACAGCCCTGCCTGGTACCATTTGACATAGGAAATGGCCTGGATGTAAAGGACGCTAATTGGACCTGAGAGGAGTGGTTGGAGTGGAGGGCCGTAAGGAAAGGGCCTCTTAATCCAAATTTAGTAAGGGTTGTGAACATGTATGGCCAGCTTAATCAATCAAACGCCTTTTGGGCATCGAGGCTAAGGATCAGGGCAGGACGGCGGACTCTGCTTAATATGTCTATGAGATCAATGGTTCATCTGGTGTTATCCCCTGCATGCCTTGCATGCGTGCCCTGCATGCGTGCATCCCACTTGATCTTTATCTATTAGTTTTGTCAGGAATTGAGAAAGGCGGTTAGCTAAAATTTTGGTAAAGAGCTTGTAATCTGAGTTTAAAAGCGCATGTGGCCTATAGCTGTCTGGGAGCCATGGGTCTTTGTCCAGTTTGGGTATGACCGTAATATAGGAATGTAAAAATTGTTGGCAGGGGCGTTGACCTTGAAGAAGGGAGTTATATAAAGATACTAAGTGTTTTGAAATAGTCGGGAGAAAGGTCTTATAATAAGTGTAGGGAAGGCCGTCCGGACCAGGAGCTTTATGGGATGGAAGAGACTTGACAGTGCGAATGAGTTCCTCTTCGGTAATGGGTGCATTTAAAATTTGCACCTCCACCTCAGTAAGCCGGGGGAGGTGGAGATCAGCCATAAATGTTTCAAAAGCTTTCTGGTAAAAAGGGGGGTGTTGGTCAGGGGAGAGGCAGTTATAAAGTTTATCGTAAAATTCCCCAAATACTTGGGTCATTGTCTGTGGACAGTAGGTGGGAGTCCAATCTGTGTGTTTTATATGATCCGGGAAAGATAGGTAGGGCCTAGGGTTGAGCCTAGATACTAACATCCCATGCGGTTCATTTGAAAACTCATAAAATTTTTGTTTTGCCCATAGAATAGATTTATCTATTTTAGACATGTCTAAAGACTTTATTCGGTTGCGTAAAAAAGTTACCGTGCGCAGCCGGACCATCGTGGGGGCATGTAGCAGGGAGCGTTCGGTGGCTGCTAGTTCCAAAATTAAGGAGGACCTCTAAAGGGCCGAAGTCCTCTTTCTCTGGGATCCCAAAGAGATACACTGTCCTCTATAAAAAGCCTTGTGAGCCTCCCAGAAGACGGAAGGGCTGGACACGGAACCTGTGTTTAAATGGAAATATTCAGTTAGGGCGATGAGAAGTTTATCTCTAGATTCGGGATGTTTTATTAGGGACTCCAATGGCACCTCCTGGGAAATGCAGCTGAGAGACAAAGATCTAGGTATAGAGGGGCGTGGTCTGACCAGACAATTGGACCCAGTTCGGAGGACACTGTGTGGGAAAGCAAAGGGGCTGTCACTAGAAAATAATCCAGTCTTGAAAACATCTTGTGGGGAGGGGAATAAAATGAATACTGATGACCCACCGGGTGCTTGACTCGCCAAGCATCAAACAGACGGTGGGTGCGGATCAGGTTTCTAAAAGAATTGGCTAAGGATTGTGGGGCAAGAGGGGGCACTGCATGGAACAATGATTTCCTATCAGGACAGCACAGAAGTCACCTCCAGCTATCATAAAGGGATGAGCTACTTTGTGTAATCGTTCAAAGACTTCAGGAAGGACTTTAATTTGGCCCGTGTTAGGAGCATATACATTCATGATCGTCATAGGGTTAGATAAGTAGGTGCCTTCTAGAATTATATAACGCCCATGAGGATCTAGATGGTTGGATTTGATCTGGAGGGGACATGAACATTTGACCAAGACTGCCACGCCAGCCCTTCCAGATGGGTCCGAAGCTAGAAAGGACACTGGGAAGTGTCTAGAGGCAAATTTCAGGGAACCCCCGACCCGGAAGTGTGTCTCCTGAACCAAGATGACATCCGCACCGGAGGCCCTGAATTCCTTCAAGGTCATCCATCTCTTTTTTATGGAATTCAAACCTTTCACATTATATGATAACAGTTTCAAAGCCATAGATAAACATCACAATTCAGCTTCGAGATATTCAAAACAATGGGTAACAGCCCAACAGTAAATATATGTATGTGTGGCCTAAGTACAGGCCTTAGCCTAATCAAAAGATCCCTTATCATGAGATGATCATTCACTGAACAAAGAATAAAAAAACATGAAACAGAAAAAATATAAAAAAATAAAAGGAAAACTGAAGCATTTGAGCAAACTTGGGATGATCCAAAAAAAGGGTCATGAAGGATTATGTTGCTTAGAAACAAAAAGGCCCGTGAGGCCCAAAAACTGAGAAAAAAAAAGAAAAAAAAGAAAAAAAACAACTTCACAAAAAGGCCTGAGCAAGGTTTACTCAGGAATCCATGGCCGAAGCCTGAGGACCAATAGGGGAGCATAGCCGTCTCCAAAATGGTGAGGGACTCGTGACTACCCGTCACAGTGATCCGCCTATAGCGTTACCTGACTAAGCACAACTCTGGGCAACCTGGGGAAATGCAGCCGTGGGGGAACCATTAAACAAAAAACAACTGCTTCCTATGGAAAATGGACTGCAATAGCAGAAAGGTAAACAGGCAGCAACAATAGCCTAAACTTTGCAGGACGTCTGCAAGAAGAGACGTACTGTAAACACGGTGGGCCCAAATAGGGAATCAAACATCAATCTGGTCCCGTATGGAGCCATAATAAGAATATGCACAAGGAAAGAATATCCACATCAAATCAGGTGGGTGGTCTTGAGCGTTGAGAGCGCTGGGGAGTGGAGTAGGCCTTTGATCCTCTTCCTCTCACTGGGGTCCAGATTCTGGATGGGGCCGCAGGAAGAGGAGGCAGACCTAGACATTTGATGAATGCATCACCTTCTTGAAGGTCCCGTAGGACATGTTGGACCCCATCTAGAGTGACCTTGAGGCGAAATGGGAAGCCCCAGAAATAAGGGACCTTGTGTTGCTGTAAATGAGAGGTAATGGGTCGTAGAGAGCCAGGGTGATCAGGGAGAGGTCAATGAACAATTGGATTCTGTCTCCTTTGTAATCAATGCTTGATCTGTTGCGTGTGGCCCTGGTTAGAGTCTCTTTACTCTCACAGAAGTGGAAACATATCACTATGTCACGGGGTCTAGCCCCCGCGGGGGGTTTAGGGGCCAGGGACCTATGAGCTCTGTCAAGGCGCCAATCAATGTCCACAATTTCAGGACCCAGAGTGTTAAATAGGCCTAAGAGATAAGGCCTGATATTGTTGTCAGCAACAGTCTCAGGGACTCCGCGTATTCTCAGGTTTTGGCGTCGCTGTCTGTTCTCAAGGTCCTCCTGCTGAAGCTGCAATTGGGACACTGAGTTTTTTAGGATTGCATTTTCCTCTTCAAGAGCTTGTACATAGAGCAGAGTCTCATCAAATTTTGTCTCTAGGGAGGCTGTGCATTCTCCCAGTGCATCAATCTCTCCTCTGTGCTCTCTAGATATTCTCCCCATCTCCTGTGTTATGTCTCTGGTTACCTGCTGGGCCAGGGCCTGAAGTTTAAGATCCATCATCTCCGGGATCAGGACCGAGTGAGGAGAGGAAGCTGCGTGTGGATGGATGGCCTGTTGCTGCGATCCGTTCTCTGTCATTAAGGTGCTGACGTAATCCTCTGGTTCTCCCTGAGAAATCAAGACCAGGGATTGAGACCTAGTCAGGAATTGGTCCATGATGGAGGAGGACCTTGAGTGTTGTGTGGCTCGGTAGTAGGATCTCTGATCCCCGATTTTGCCCATGGGGTGCCGGGATGTGTAGCGGAGTCATGGCATCTCGCCTCTGGAGCTGTTTGTGGCTTATGTAGCTGTACAGAGGCCGCGGATCACTGGACAGGAGCGGAGCTCAGAGATCACGCATCCACCATCTCAGAGGGCAGCGCATGCGCCCCTGGAATGCTTGAGATGTAAAGATCAGGCCGGGGGGGGATGTGGAGGCCTCAATCGTAACCCACATGCTGGGGCCAGGGGCAGGTCAGAGATCAGTTTATGCTTGTGGTTTATTATGTAGTTAACAGTCTGATCTTCCTATTATGATGAGAACAGGGGAGTAAGGCGACCTGAATGCTGATAACAGGGGTCAGCCAGAAATCTGGATGTCTGAGTTGTCTGTGCAGGTACAGGGCTTGCCTCAAGACCCAGTATTAGCAGGGATAGAGGTACAAGAAAAGCAGCACAGTATCCCCAAAACACACAGTACCTGAATATGGAGGATGCACCTCATATAGTAGGCCGCAAGATGGCGGAGTGCGGTGGGTGCCAGGGAATCTCCTTATATTAATCTTCTGGCGCTTTCTCAGGAGTTTGAACAGTCCAGTTACCTCCCTTTGACTTCCGCTGTGGAAATATTTGAATTAGCGGTCCCCCTGTATGCTGATGGCGGTACTTGAGCCCGGGGACGCTGGAGGCTGCACAGGCCGCAAGATGGCAGTAGGCCGTGGGTGTTCGGATATCACCTCCATGAGCCCTCCGGCGGTCCTTCGGGTCACCACACAGCTCAACCTCCTCCCGAGGACAATCCTGAAAGGCGTGGATAGGTCAGCTTTCCTCCGCTCTGCTGATCGCGGCACTCAAGCCCGGGCACGGAGGAGATCTCCGTAATTGTGGTAGTTTAAGCATTTTAAATGCTGCTAATCTGCCTCACCATGATAGGGCTGATTTGGGGAATTGTTCTAGTTCTTTTGGGAGATTGTTCAGGAAGGGAGTAAAGTTAGCTCGGTAGAGAGAAGATGCTGTGTTGGTTAGTTTTAATCCTAAGTAGGAGATTCTGTGGTCCATGTATATGGATACTTGTGTTCTAATTCTAATTGGTGTGTTGTAGTTATTCCTAAGGGTAGAATAAATGACTTAGAGTCTTTTACTTTATAATATGAAACATCACTTAATTCTGATAAAGTTCTTTGTACCGCGAATAGGTTTATTTTGTGTTCAGTGGGTCCAATGTTAAAGTCTGAGATGGTACTTTGGGATCTCATTTTCTCTGCTAGTGGCTCCATAACTATGTTAAAGAGGAGGGGAGAAAGAGGACAACCTTGTCTGGTACCGTTACTTATGTCAAAAGTTTTAGATAGCATGGAAGAACAATAAACGTGAGCTGAGGGATGTGAATATAGCACCATTATTGCTGAAAATATATGGCCCTGAAAACCGAACTTTTGTAGAGCCATGGCCAGATATATATCAGTGTACTCGATCAAATGCCTTCTCTGCATCCAAAGATAGGAGCAGAGAAGGCATTCCATGTTTCTCAGCGTGATGGAGGATTTTAACCATCCTTCAGGTAGCGTCTGAGGTATGACGACCTTTCGTGAAGCCCGATTGATCGGGGTGGATAAGGATTTGAAGTAGGTCAACCAGTCTATTTGCTATGATTTCAGCATATAATTTCATGTTGTGGTTTAACAAGGATATGGGACGGAAATTTTGCTGGGTATTGGATTCCTTCACCTGGTTTCGGTAACGTTACAATCATTTAACATTTCTTGCAGGAAGGAGGCCGAGGAAGCAGCATCATTGAACAGCTGGACTAAGTATTTATTCAGAATAGGTTTGAATTGTTTGTAGTATTCCCCTACAAAGCCATCTGGGCCCAGGGATTTGTTGTTTGGTATGGTGCTAATGGTTCTATCTATTTCTGAGATTGTGAAAGGTACATTTGAGGTATCTGTTTGTCTGTCAGTTAAGCTTGGAAGGTGTACTGATTCTAAAAAGCTTGAATGGAAGTAGGGTTTGGTTGTGTTAGGGAAGGTTTGTTTTTTAAGTTATAAAGGGTGCTAAAATGCTGAATGCATCAGCTATATCTTGTGAGTTTATTAATTTTTCTTTTGTGGTAGGGTGGTAAATTAAGGGTATATGGGATTTAATACATTGCCCTATGATTTGCTGGGCAAGGAGTTTCCCTGCTTTGTTGCCAGAGCTATAAAAATGCATTTTGCAGCGTTTCTGGACTTTGTCAAAATTATCTACTAGTAGTAATCTCAGTTCTAGATGTAATTGGATTTGCTTGGATTTAAGGCCAGGGTGTGGTTGTTGTTTGTTTAGAGAGTCATTATTTTGGATATCTTTTAATAATTTGTTAACTTGTTGCTTCCTCTGTCTCCCGTCTCTTGCACCAAGTTGAATAAACATGCCCTTCATAAAGGCTTTATGGGAGGCCCACAATATCGAGGTGTCTGATCCTGAGTTGTTGTTCAGTAGGTAAAAGGATTCAAGTTGCTTACATAGGTATGGTGAGTATTCAGGGGACTGAAGGATCTGGGTGTTTAGTCGCCATAGGTATGCTGGAGAAGGGCTGGCATTGTCCTCTATGGTAATGCTTACCGGTGAATGGTCAGACCATTTAGTGGAAAGAATGGTGGATTCTGATACTTTTTGTAAAGTCCATTGGTCGATGCGGAAGTATGAGTTGTGGAAGGGTGAGAAAAAGTATAATCCCTTTCTTCCACTTGCTGTCATCGTCATACATCATGCAGTTGTAATACAGGCAGGAGGGGTCCCAGGACGGGTTTCCATCTCAGAGAGGAGGAAGAAGAATCTAGGAGGGGGTCTGGGGTGATGTTAAAATCTTGGCATCATATGGTTGTTCCCTGTTGTACAGTGCTGGCTTTCTTGTGGAGTTTGTGCAAGAATCTTACCTGATGTGTGTTAGGTTTATAGACCGCAACAATGGTGTATAATGTATCACTGATAGAGCAAACAAGGATAGGTTTTCTTCCATCTTGGTCCGCTAGGTATGGAGCTGAAAAGCAAGATAGTTTTTGTTGATGACAAGGATGCCTTTCTTTTTGGTTGAGGCGCAGGCGGTAAAGGTGTTAGTGAATTTTTTGTTTGTGCAGCATGGTTGATTAGATGCCTGGAAGTGGGTCTCTTGTACACAGAGGATGTCACACTTTGACTGCTCCGCTAATTTCCATAGAGAAAATCTTTTTTGCAGGGTGATTGACCTTTGGCATTGATGGTTAATATTTTATTGGTCTTTTTGATTGTAGCTCAGTTGATATGACTGTGGCTTAGGGTAGTTGAGAGGATCACAATGTTCCTTGAGAAGAGATCTTGCCAGTAAGAGCAATATGCTCTGCTAGGTTCTGTCGCTCCTGGGAGAGACTTTGAGAGTTTGTGATTGGTAACCAGATGCAGGTACTATGAAAAGTTTAATATGAAGAAAACAAAAATTAAGAAACAATAACAAAAAGTCTACGTTAATAACCTAGAAAAGGCGTCCTGAGTGTAGCCACAACTGGCACCAAGGAAATCAAAAATGTTGGGGTGAAAAGTTCCTGAGGCTGAATGTGGACTTGCACTGCACAGGACCTCTTAAAGGTGGTTTTTCCCACGGCTGCTGTTTAGTGAGAGTGATTTCTGTTGGTTCTCTGAGGTAATGGGTGGCTTTGATGATTCCCCTCATTGCTTTGATCCTTGGGTGTTGTATCAGGTGGATCGGGAATGATATGCTATCTTTGTAGGAGGTGTAGACTTTCTTGGATTGTGGACACAATGTGTTTAGATCCATTGTGGGTTATGGACAATTTTGCTGGTACTATCCATTGGTATTGGATGTTGTGATTACACAGTGCCTTGGTGATTGTGTTGAGATGCCTGCGGCGGCTTAGTGTGTGTTAGGAGAGGTCCGCAAAAATTTGTAGCTGGCCGTATGGATCAGGTAGCGTTCCCATGGTTTTTATTCTTTGCATAAGCTGCTCCTTCACATGGTAAAAGTTGATGTGGATAATCACATCTCTAGGGACTGGCTGTGGGTAAGAAGGATGGTTTAGGAAGCCTGTGGATGTAGTCAATGACCAATTCAATGTTTTTCAGATCAGGCATTAAAGACTTGATCAGGCCACGTGCATATGAGGGTAGGTCAGAGGGCTGCACCGATTTTGGTATCCCGCAGATCTTAATGTTATTACGGTGGGATCCTCTATCTCTGCCAGCTTGTCTTTTATCCATTTGGTGTCTTGCATTTGATTCTCTTGTGTGTCAATGATATCATTGACCATGGAAGCAATGCCACTGATGTTAGTTTGAACATGGGTGATTCTAGCCTCCATTAAATGTTTTGCTATGGCCTAGATTATGCACGATAGACAACATGTCAGCTTGAAGGGAGCTCCTTAGTGACACTAACATGTACTTTAACATGGTGTCTATCACCGGGTGTTCCATAGTGGGGAAAGAGGCGATGGAGTCATTCTGCAAATTTTGCTGCATCAGTGTATAAGGGACATGGGAAATATGGCTGACCTCATCATTTGCTGCAGAGGTATGTAGTGTCATTTGTGCCTTGGCCGGGCTACTGGAAGCAGGGGAGCTTGGTGGAGACAGCAGTGACCCCATCCCGGGGTATGTGGGACCCTCAGGGTTATGCAGGGAGCTTGCTGACTGTCCAGGCTGTTGGAGAGGGAGAGCTGCTGCTGGCACTGCTATGGAGACTCGTGACCGGTTGATACTTAAACTCTGTGAGCTTTTGTGGGAGCCAGCTTTCTTTTCTGTGCCATGGTTCCACAGAGGTGGCGGGTGTGCTGGCGCAGCTCTGGTATGCAAGGATCACCAATGGAGAGCAGGCAGACGCTGTTGATCCTGTCCTGTGTGTGGAGCTCACTTCTTATGCGACCATCTTCTCCACACGCCAGCTGAGTCCCCGCTATAGATATATTAAATATGTACATAATCATAACAAGTAGTAAATAATCTTAAAAAAAAATCCCTCATTCCTGTAGCTGCAGACACTGTGGAATATTTAATTGTTAATATTTACAAAAGAAGCAGTGAAGTTGTCCAAGTTGGGTCTCAGCACTATGCTTTTGCCGGCTTCCTATGCTCATGTTCTTTATCAACATTTAAAATTAGATGGCTGACAGACTGTCAAGGCACTTCTAGCAGGAGGTTGCAAAACACGTTATGGATAAAAAATGCAAGCACTCTGTTGCGATCTTTGTGGTTGAATACAGTTTCTGCAGCTAAAAGGGTAATCATTATACTTTAATCTCTGGTAAGTTGTGTACATAACCTCCTCCCCATGCCCAAAAACTTTGCTAGCCCTGATGATATTGTAGAACTTTCTGCACCATTTATTTTAAAGGAGCATGTGAGTGTCACTGTACTCGATGCAGCAAAAATATTCTTACTGTTGGTAAATTTTAGAGTGTCCCGAGGACAAGAGGTGAAGAGAAATCTTCCAAAGAAACATCTTTTCTGGTGACATCTGTGTAAGAGGTGATTTCTTCTAATTTCACATTACATCCCTGGGACATGAAGAAGTTAAGGGAAAGTTCTCCAATACCACACCGAGAACAAAAAATAACCCAGCATGTTTTTTCTTAAATTATATTTTATTGAGCTTTAAAAGTTATGTATCTGATTCTCCAAATGAAATAGTAACACATTTTGTTAAAATTCATTTCTTTTCATTTCATATATTAAGTTTCTAATGAATTCCAAATTTTCGGAATGATTCAAATTTTGATTGGTCCAAAAATTATCGACCGATTTGAATTCTGTGTTAAGAATAGCTGGTTGTTAAGGAGCAGGCCTGTAAGCCGGCCGCCGCGTCCTAACAACCAATGACTCTGGCAGCTGAAATGTAAACAAAAGAATGCTGACAATGAAAAATTAAGAAAGGCCCTTTGGGTCTGGGATGGATTTTAGGGGAACCCTATGCCAAAAAAAAAAATGGTGTGCAGCCCTGCAGGCCAGAAAAGGAGGGAAGTGCCCCCCCCTGGACCATACCAAGCCACATGCTCTCTTCCTCACAACCCTGTGTGTGGTTGTGGGGGTTTGTGGACAGGGGGCTTATCAGAATCTGAAAGCCCCCTTTAAAAAAGGGGGCCCCCAGATCCTTCTCCCCCTATGGGAATGAGTATTGGGTACACCCATTCACCAAAAAAGTGTAAAAAGTGAGTAAAGACACAACACAAGTTTTTGACAATTCCTTTAAGAAAAGATTTTAAAAAAGTCCCCCGGTGTAAATCATTCGATAATCACAACGCTAACTGCCATTGCCGGATCCGGAAAAAGAAGAAAAAACATCCGGTGTATTTGAAGGCTCCCGCCGCCTGCCTCCTCCGCCTTCTGACAGTTGTTAAATAGCTAAGAGGTGGTGGCCCCACCTTTCTGTGACATCATTGACCAGGACATGCATGATCGATGTGCTGTTTTTTGGTCAGTCATGTCTCTCCAGGCTGCACAAATTGTGCTTGCTGTCACAGATATATGACTCCTACTTAATTTGACTGCATGTGCCTCTATCTCCAAGTATCTTCCATTTCGAAACCTACTGTTAATGTTTATGTAACCTCAAGTTCTGGCCTCATGCAACATTGGGAGTATCTGAGGTGAAACCAAAGTCCTTGCTCATCTTACTATTTAATATTCTGATTGAATATCCCATTCAGACTCCTTCAATCCTTGTCAATAGCCCGCGGTTACGCTGTAGTGGTTGACAGCTCTACATGTGGAAAAAAGTAAAGTCATCAGTTTTTGTCTGTAAATGATTTTTAGTTTTCTGTTCAGTTGTTTTAGTTTTTGTATGCAACTTTGTGAAGAATGCTTATCCTGGCTCGCCTTGAGATCCTATAGGGGCGGATACACTAGTCTGTAGGTGATATCTACTCCAAAGCAAATTTATAACCCTTTCCCAGCACATTTATATGCATATCATATCCTTGCATGTTAAGGGTATGCGCACACCAGGTAAAAGTATGAATGTGTTTAGACACATAAAATGGCTTAAAAAAGACATAGCCTTATTGCAGGAAACTTACCTCACAACCAACGAGTATTACCTAAAATGTTTGTTAACCCAAACAAAGAAATTCAGATGCTGGTCCCTTAAAGCAGATTAAACAGCACAGTGCTTGTGCTGTGTAATCTGCCCCCCTCTAAACTGTAAAAAACCTCCCTGAACCTACCACTTCCTGTATCCCCTCTCTGTACTGACCACAAAAATCAGGGCTGCTGAGCCCTGACCACCGTGGTCAGAGTGCATCCCTCGGTCATAATCAGCTGTCCTCTCTGCTCTCCTCTCTCCCCCTCACCCCCTCCTCCTTGCCTGTCATCTCCCTCACTGTGTCTCTGTCTCTTCCCCACCACTGTTATGAAAAAAAACCTACAATGGTCACTGCCAGCCCCTCTATTAGAGCCTGGCATATCACACTATATAAGTGATTTCTAAAAACGAGCATTGTAAATACCTATTTAGAGCTATCTTCAGGACAGTCATGTGACTTGTGGCCGCTTTACAGCTCCAAGACAGGGCTTCTGCGGGAGACCATGTGATCTTCCCTGCTGACGTCAGAGGGAGATCTCGGCCCCTCCCGCAGAAGCCATGTATCGGAGCTGTAAAGTGGCCGCGAGTCTCATGACCGGCCTGAAGATAGCTCTAAATAGGTATTTACAACACTCATTTTTATAAATGTCTTACATAGTGTGGTATGCCAGACTCTAATAGAGGGGCTGGAAGTGATTTAGAATTTAGACTTAAACACATTAACAAAAATGTAATCTGTGATCTACTATTTATTGATAATGATGATGTGGGCCACATTGCCACAATACACCTGCGTTTCCACACCCAAGACCTGCTAATTACAAACATTGCCAATGCAGCATATTTAGCAAATGCCCCAACCATAGTCCACTTACTAGGAGCTGACTTTAACTCATTTACGTCTCACATAGTGGACAGAACATCTCCCAACAAATTTACCATGACTGGTTGTGCAGATCCTCCCTGTCACGTTTCTTGTAACAGAGCCTGACGTGTAGAAGGAGACCTCTCTTACAGCCCTGGCACAGGGACCACTGGAGTTGCGACAGTGGCCGTGAGAACACATTGAGGTAGGAGTGCCTGTGGAATCTCTTGTTGAAGGTAGAGATGTGCAGCTGATGGGTCGCCAGACCAGGCTGGGTCGTTAGCAGTTGGTGGCAGCAGAAGCAGCAGGTGCGGATGCACAGTGGATGCACTGCGAAAAGCAGGTCAGCGTCACCGGGTACTGGATGGAGCTGGATGGAGCAAGACTGGAGCAAGGTCAGACAAGTCGGGTCAATCACAGATAATCAGATATGGCATAGCAGAGATTGATCAGTAGACAGGCAAAGGTTGGCAGCAGGATATCAGGCATAGCAGGTATAACAAGGTTAAGGCAAGCCGCGGTCAGGACTGGAGATTAGCAAGCGTAGTCAAGGAAGCCGGGTCAAACACAGGTAATCAGATGCAGATACAGAATCAGACTCAGGTAAAGATGCAGATCAGACAGCACTTCACTAGTGCAGCTGCTGTCTTTATATAGGCCATTTGGCGCCAGCATTAATGGCTAACGTGCGCAAATATTTTGTGTTTCTGTGCATGTGCATGGGCATTAGCCTATGCCCGGCAAGACGGGCACCTGCAAATGCACATCTGTGCATGCATATTTGCCTCCTCCTAGGAGGTTCGGCTGCACTATGGCCAGCACATCCCTGATACTCCCTCTCCGCTATCCAAGTTTGTTGAGGCTTTGAACTTCATTTATGCCTGGCATCTTATACACCCAGCTGTTGCAGAGTTTATGTTCTACTCTTCCCACATAACACCTTCACCAGGCTAGACTATTTCTTTTGCACTCAAGCCGTAATATCGCAGATCCGTGACACATGTATAGACGAGATGGCAATCTCAGACCACAATCTGATATCGATACAATTAGCTGATTATCTTACCCAAAGTATCACACTTTTCATTTTCATTTTCCACGTTCCTCGCCCATGATAACAATTTTCAACACACCATTAGGGATGCATGGCTGGAATATAGTACAAATAAAGCTTCCCACAAGAGTAATCTCAATCTATTCTGGGAAGCCGGCAAAGCAATCCTTTGTGGTAAGATTATTTCCTTTGCCTCTCCTTACAAGAAACATGCTTCAAAGAAATATATTGAAGCGAGGGAGCACTCAGCTTGTCAGACAAAACACCCTGGAGCACAGAAAATTCTGGCACGAGGCTCAATTACTTTTTGACCAGTGGGCAGAAACATAGGACACACTGGGGCAGTTTTACAGGCACTTTAACTCTGGAAATATCCTCTGCAAGTGCCTGAAAACCATCTCCCATTCATTCAAGTGTGACTTTTCACACTGGGGAGGTGCACTTGCAGGGTGTTCTGAAAAGTCCTGCAAGAAAAATCTTTGAGGCAGTTTGGGAGAACTGTATTTAGTGCTCCCAAAATGCCCTGCCCATTGAAATGAATAGGCAGCACTTCGGAAGCGCCTGAAATGCGATTCGGAAGTGCCTGAAAACCACTTCCGAAGCGCCGCAATATGGGAGTTTTTAACCTCTTCTTTGGGGTTAAAAGCTCCCCGCTAGAAGTCCAAAAGTGCCATTTAAACAGCGTTAAAGCACCGCTGAAACAAGCGGTGCTTTAGCGCTAACGCGGCTGCGGCCCCAGTGTGAACGGGGTCCTAAAACATGTTAATTGGTCATATAATCGGTGCAACCATAAATTCAGCAACAAGTCAGGTAAGTTGCTAGCAAACTTTTGCAAATGTCTCTATCAACCAACTCACATGAGGATGCTTAAGGGTCATTAGGGAACCCTCACTTTTTTTCCTAGAGACAGCAACAACATTTTAGAAAAAACTTTTATGCAAACTTGCATCCAACCACATAAATTTATCAGCGACTGGATTTCTAGATGCTCTGCCATTGCCTACTTTAGACCCTTTCCTTTAGTCTTTTAATGCCTCAACTATGCTGTAGAAAGTTTCCGAGACAATCTCTAGCTTGGCGAACAGCAAGGCACTGGGCCCCAACAGTTTTCACCTTTATTGCCCCTATGCTGTTGGCACCATATCAGGGAATCTGGGAAGGTGTATCCCCCATAGAGCCATCAAGTCCACATTAAACTGATAGCCAAAAAAGAGTAGGATCCAGCACTTCCAGCATAAAATTATTATTTTATTGAAATTCCATTAAAAACGAGGGCATGACATGCAGACAGCTCAAAAAGTTCAGCAAACGCGTTTCACACACCTGTGCTTAGTCATTGCTGATTAGCTCAGGGTTGCATGCTTACTTACAGATAGCAGAAAACAAACACTCTTGCGCACAAGTATGTTGATCAGGTGATCTATAGTTTGAAATGGATAATTTCTCAGGCCTTGCTGCCCTCCAGGATGGGGGTATCCTATTAGTCAAAAAATGAATAGAAAAAAGAGGGTGCAATAGCCTTAGATGAGTTTATTAAATAACAATATAAAAACTACTCACAAGCATGTGAAAGAAACCGCAATTTAAGAAGCCTTTAAGTGATGGCAATCGGTCTGATGGCCACAGTCTCCAGATGAAGAAAGAGAGGATGCAAAGACCACCGCTGGCTGATGCAAAGGATAACCTTCTTCAACAGAGCCTAGCAGTGGTACCTCCTCCAGCTTCTTATATACATGTGTGCATACATAGGGCACATCCCAGAGAGGCCCAGGGACCCCACCCACTATTGTGGGCGGTCCACTGAAGCGGCAGGATCAGAGTGACAACCAAAGCATAGCACCAAATTCCCACCATATAGTAAAAATTATAGCTCACCATCAAGAAGGTCCCCATATCCTATGCAAGAACCAGCCAGGTGAAATATGTAGTGGGAAACATAAATGTGCCCGAATCTCATCTATATATAAACCACAATGTAACATAATATAATCTATAATATACCTGCAGGAGTCCATATACCACCGCACTGAGGCACCAGTTCCTATCCAGATCCGCCGTCACTGTGTACGTGATACTGATATTCTCATGGTGTCCCTCGTCTCATCCCCGCAGCCAGACTAATGTCTGGAATGCATACTGCACTAATTGCGAGGGGATACCAGGCAATTCCTGGCAAATGATCCAACTCACCCTGAAGATCAAGCAGGGACACAGGGTCTCTGAGCCTCTCCGGGGCAACATCAATAAAAATGTATACATACATACCTACACCCACAAAAAAAAGCATACTCATATATAAAAGGCACATATCAATTGGTAGATATATAAAATGAGTAAATAAAATAAAAATTCAGTCAGCGCAAAAATGTAGCCTAACAGTGAAATAAAAGCAGCTGAACACTGAAGGCAAACATATAAAACCTTAAAGTATACAAATTGAATAAGCAGTGCAGCGCTAACGGTGAAACCAGAAGACTCAGAAGTTACTCGTAGCATAAATACAATGCAGTCCCCTTTAAATGTAGAAATCAGCAGGTTGATACCAAAGAGGTCTCCTCTGCGGTGGTATAGGTGTTCATAACAGTTCATAAGTGCAATGCAATCCGTGATTCTACCACCAGTAAGCCAAACCGCTCACCTCAGCAAATGGACCCCTGAGCTAACAGACGGGTCAGAAAAGCATTTACCAATCTCAGTGGACAGAAGATGGGAACTTGCATAGGCAGACAGTCACACGATATTGGAAGACGGCACTCAGTTGTTCTCAGTTGGTAATCATATTCACATGTAATATAAAATTTAATATATAGTGCACACTGTGTGGCTAAAATATTCACGTTTATTAAAAGTCAGGTACTCACATACAAAGCACTACACCCTAATGCTGGGATAAAAGTATGAAATGACATCAAATCAATAGAGAAGGTGGCTGCAGTGATGTCCACAGGAACTCCCACAGGCGTATCGTCCGAATCTGGACTTCCTCAGTGGTAATATAGGGCGTACACATGGTCAGACTTTGTTCGGACATTCTGACAACAAAATCCTAGGATTTTTTCCGACGGATGTTGGCTCAAACTTGTTTTGTCTACACACGGTCGCACAAAGTTGTCTGAATTTCCGATCGCCAAACACGCGGTCACGTACACCGCGTACGACGAGACTAGAAAAGGCTATTTCAGAACCAAGCGCTGCACCCTTTGGGCTCCTTTTGCTAATCTCGTGTTAGTAAAAGTTTGGTGAGAGACGATTTGCGCTTTTTCAGACTCGTGGCTTTCAGATCGTTTTCTGCCGTTCAGTTTGTGCTTGTGGGTTTGTATCTGCTCTTCAGTGCGTGCAGCAAGTTCCGCGTGACTTTAGTCATTGTATTCTTGTTAGTTCGTTACTGTTTTTCAGGTCGCTCTTCACAGGCCTTGCTGTTCTTCAGTGCGTTCTGTTACTTCGTTCTGAGCAGCCGACCGTTTTCTAGCCATGTTGCGTATATGTACTCCTCGTAGAGTTCGTGCTGTGCGGGGGCTTGGTGTTGGGGTCCTGACCTTGACACAAGTCCAGTCCATGAACAGGGTGGGGAGGAGTTCATGGACCAAGAATTGGTTGCTTCAGCATGACCAGTTCTCTCATATGCCTTTGCTCCGTGAGATCCGTGAGAATAATCCTGATGATTTCAGGAACTTTCTCAGGATGACGGACCCCATGTTTCACCGTCTGTTGGCTTCGCTGACCCCTTATATTAGCAGGCAGGATACCTGCATGAGGCAAGCCATCACTCCGGAGCAGAGGTTGGTTGCTACCCTGCGGTATTTGGCCACAGGGAGAAGCCTGCAGGACCTCAAGTTCTCGACATGCATCTCCCCCCAGGCTCTGGGGATCATTATCCCAGAGACCTGTTCTGCCATCATACAGGTCCTACAGAAGGAGTATATGAAGGTAAGATTTTTATCCTTTTATATCACATTTTATTGTATTGAATGTTTGATAATATATTGTATTTCTTTCCTCGTTCCCTAATTACCATGATTGGAATATGCTGTGAATGTCCCCTTTGTCCTCATGCATGCTGGATTTGTATGTAATTATTCTTTTAGGTCCTTCATACATATTTGCCCTTTAATAACCTCCCCAGCATGGTGTCTCCTGGCCCTATATTCACCTCATGTAGTCACTTAACAATGTATTTTTTCTGCTCCATAGTAGTGCTTTACCCCAAACACCCCCTAAAATGTTTTGAAATGTTATTTTTGCTTTAAATTCAGGCAGAGTGCCAGAGGCTTTTTTTTGGTGGTGTCCCCAAATAATTTTTAGTAACTCTCCCTCCCCCAACTGTTAAGTCAGCTGATCCCAATTCTCTATCCTCAATCATCTATCTGCTGACTTTGCCAAACCCATACACACTATACCCATCTCTTTTGTGCTCTGATTTATGGATGAATTCCCCAAAGCATGTAGTGCAAGGGCCTGCCTGTATACTTTCAAATGGTACTGTTTAAAGTTTTTGGATCCTATTATTATCTTGATAGGTAATATCAGAATGTCCAAATGTCCTCAAATGTGTACAGTGTGTATTTATATCTTTGTATTATGACACTTCTTACCTGTCCAGTGGGCTGCCAATAGTGTAACTAAGGAGGGGCTGTTCCAAGTAATACCCTGTATTTAGGCATTCATCTCTCAATGAAGTGAAGAGGGTTACCTATCCAAGATTTCCACACACCCCCTATTATGTTAGAAATGGCCCATGAGAGGGGGGGAATATGATAGGTGTACCTTATACTTTGGCATTGTTAAATTCCCCTTAATAAATGCTATCTGGAGGTTGCCCCATAATGTTTGTGTCTAATCTGCTTGCCATGTTTCTGAGAAAAAATAGTAATGTTTATTGTTTTTTCCTCAACAGTTTCCTTCCACGTCACAGGAATGGCAGACTGTGGCCTCCCACTTTGCTGAGCGGTGGGACTTTCCTAACTGCGGAGGGGCAATTGATGGGAAACACGTCCACATCGTCCCACCACCCAACTCGGGGTCGTACTATTTCAACTATAAGGGGTTCAATAGTATAGTGATGTTGGCGGTGGTGTCGGCTAATTACGACTTCCTGTATGTGGACGTGGGGAAGAATGGGCGGATGTCCGATGGTGGAGTCATCGCCCAGACTGAGTTTTACAGGCGTCTCCAGAATGGCAGCTTGGACTTGCCAGCTCCAGAGGACAATGTTGAAGGACTTCCATTTGTGTTCGTTGCTGATGAAGCGTTTGCGCTGGGGGACCACCTGATGCAGCCATTCCCGATGAGGACCCTCACCCCGGAACAGAGGGTTTTTAATTACTGGCTGGCCAGAGCCCAAAGAGTGGTGGAGAACACATTTGGAATCCTGGCCAGCCGGTTCCGCCTATTTCTGACACCCATCCATAAGGCGGAGTATAAACTGAACCATATTATACTTGCGTGCTGTGTTCTCCATAACTTTTTAAGGAAACATTCAGCCAACTATGCTGGCTCAGTTGGGCCTGAGGCCGGAATGATACATCAAACCACACTGACGGCGCTTGAAAGCGGCCGTCCTGGCTTGCCCTCCCTGAGTGCCCATGATGTCCGGTTACGCTACCTGGAGTTCTTTGTGGGTAGGGGGGCTATCAATATGCCAGCAAATCTGTGAAGCCTTTTTATAATAAGACAAAAAAAGAAATTCTTTGTGGACATTTACTGCTTGTGTTTGTTTTAGCTGACACTGACAGAAATGTGTTGAGTCCAGAAAATGTGGTGATTGTGTATCCTTATTATACAAAGCACTGTTGGCTGTTATTTACTAAAATGCAAAAACACATTTCACTACAAGTGCAGTTGCAACTGCACTGAAACTGCACTTGTAGTGCCAAGAGGATTTGCCCTTAGTAAATAACCCCCATTTTCTCAGAAAACAACAATGACATCACCCCAAAAGTGTAGCGTTGAGACAATAATCCACACATTCTTGATTAATAATCTTTTTAATACCTGCACAATCACATGTGCATTTACCAAAGGTTTTTCAAACAAACCAACATGTTTGTTGTATAACAATTTTTGGGGTAGCATTATCAAAACTCAAAATGTCCATTTTAGATAAAACAGGCCTGTGTAAAACCAACAAGAAAGACACAAATCTTGAACTTACAAACGTCGCATTTGGTAGAATTTGAAGGCAATATCAGACATGAGTATTTAGGAACTGTGTTTGATATTGCGTTCAGATGGGGTGAAGTCACCCCAGGAAAAGCCAAATTTGGAAGATGTACACCAATTTAACAATGTCAACATGTGCGAACTGCCATCACGGGGGATCACGGGATGTGTTTTGGGGGAGCAAGCCCTTCCCACCGCTACTTTATTATTGAGGAAGGGGTTGCACCCCCAAAACCCGTCCATTGATCTCCCGTGATGGCAGATAGCACATGTTGACACACTGTGTGCATCCTCCAAATTTGGCTTTTGGAAAAATCACAAAAACATTTAGCACATTGTAGCACACAAAAGAAGAAAGTGATTTGGAGGGGCTTTAAATTCGCCCCAAAACATCAATGATGTTTTTATTTTTTGGAATAACATCATTGATGTTTTTCTTGATGATTTCCAATTGTAAATTACACCCCATGATCTCCCCGATCAGGATCTGGGCACTTTCGGATGTGAAAGGATCTGGATCCACAACATCACGATCACCTAAAAAGAGAGGAACCCCAAAATAAATTAGGTCTAAAAAAAATGCCGCCATCCATCTCTTATCTGAGCCTGTGGTTGCAGACACTCACCTGTTGTGATGACTAGTTCCACCACGTCTTCTTCCTCCTGCTCAGATTGTGTTGGGGGGATTTCCCCTTCTTCCAGAGGGGGGGCTCTGGTGTCCTCGGATGAGGGGTGTCCTCCGAGTCTTTTATCCCCTATGTAAAACAAAAATGGTATAATTAGCACACAGATATTTGATGGCAGAACTAGAAATAGGAAACATTGCTTGGAAGTGGGGTACAATTGTCAATTTTAGCAAAGTTCCAAGATGTAGCTTTTTTAGTGTCCTTTGTCAACCTGCAATACTTTACCTGTTTAGTACAAGCTTCACAGATGGAGACCCCCCTATAGTATACACTGGAGCACCTGTGTGGCCCCCTAATAAAAATGGTGTTCTTGTGTCACACACTAGTGCTCCAGTGTCCAGATGTGAAAACAGCTGCTCAGTGTCCTCTCCTTACACAGAATCTAGTTTGCATTTCATTCTAGTAACAAAGCCATCTACACAACACAATTCTTTTAAGACAAGTATAGGGCGTCAAAATGGTGGCCAAATGCATATGGCCTAAACAATGGTATTTTATAGTCCGAAAGAAAAATGTTTGATCCAAACGAATAATGTGCCCATGAACATGAAAGTTGCCATTTTAAACTGTACAACAGTTCCTAAAAGCACATGGAGCAGCACGAATGTAATAACCATAAAGAATAGGAACACAGCACAACTACTTACTTTTTTGCAGCACTCTCCGGATCTTTCTGTACTGCTCATGTTCTCGTAATTTGAGGTCCGACCACCACTTCCTGAGCTGATCTTTCAATCGTCGTACCCCGAAATTCCGGTGCAGACTCCTGACCACTTTCGTCATGATCTTGGCCTTTCTGATATTGGGGTTGGGGTAAGGCCCATACTTCCCATCATAGTCGGCCTTCTTCAGGATGTCCACCATCTCCAACATCTCCCCAAAGGACATATTTAAGTCCTTAAATCTCCTTCTGGATCGGGACGTGTCCGGATCCGGCCTTTCCTCCTCCTCCTCGTTGCTACAATTAGCACGATCCTGCTGTGTCTCCGCCATGTGCTCTTCCCCCACTGCGCCGAACGAAAGGGGGTGGGGAATAGACTAGAAAGAACGTCAGGGGCGGGCGGAGTTACACGCATGCACAGTGTGTATAAAGCGTAACACGCGTGCGTCTTACATACGATCTGTGAGCGGAGGAAGGAGCATCGGAGGCGCCAATCGTGATAACTAAGGTAGGATCTAAACTTGGGCCTATACTGCTTCGAAATGGTAGCCTATATTGTAACAAGATTAGGGGATTTTGGCCTGACCTTAGGGTTTATCTTGTGTTGTGTCTTGCAGAGAAAATGGATGGGTTCAACGACCACAATTTCCTCCCCCTATTCATTGACAAATACAGGGAGCTGCCCTGTCTGTGGCAGGTCAGACACCCCCACTATAACCATAAACAGAAGAGGCAGGCAGCGCTGGAGAAACTGCTGGAGTTGGTGAAGCCGGTGGTCCCCACAGCAACCATCCCCTATTTAAAAAACAAAATTGGTGGCCTGAGGAGCACTTATCTTAGGGAGCGCAAGAAGGTCATGGATTCCCAGAGGTCCGGAGCTGCAGCAGATGACGTTTATGTCTCCAGGCTGTGGTACTATGAGAGACTGCAATTTCTGTCAGACCACACTGAAGTCAGGGAATCCCTCTCCACTCTTCCTTCCACTCTTCCTTCCACCCCAACTCAGGCTTCCGATGTCCAACCTGGGCCTTCCAGCCAGGAAGAAGTGGAGGAGCCCAGCTGGAGTCAGGTATAGCATTCTTCTACAGATTTCTGGGCAATAAAGAAATGATGTTTACTAGATGTTATTATTGATCACTAATTGCTGATTGAAAGTGTTTTACATATCAATAGACAGTAGTGGGCACCCAAAATTGGGACAAGAATGAAAACTGCTGGGCTCAGAAGGATAGTCTGTTATATTTGTTAACATTCAATTTGCAGCAGTCAGGAGGTGAAAATTGTGTGTGATTGATGAAAAAAATACTAAAACTATGTCCCTTTTTCATACACAGGAAGACCTCAGCCAGGAGGAGGTTGTGGAATGTGGCAGTCAGGAGGAGGCGGGGATTAGTGGCAGCCAGGAGAAGGCAGGGCTAAGTGTCAGCCAGGAGAAGCCAGGGACCAGTCGCAGCCTGACTGAGTCTCAGGTTCTCAGGTTCAGGTTCCTCCCCTCCGCCTTCCATATAAAAGAGCCAGGAAGACGACTCCGAGTCCCGTGCAGGATTCAGCATTCAGGCTGATCCAGGAGGCTTTGGCGTCCCTACGAGCCTTACCCACTCCTGAAGAGGCCTTTGGCTGCCACAAAACTGCAGGGCATGCAGGAGGGTCAACGCAGGCTCTGTGAGGACCTGCTTTATAAAGTCCTACGTAAGGGGGTGAGTGGGGAACTAACACCCAAGACCGACGTGGTTGAGTTGGACCATCCTCCTCCTCCTCCTCCTGCTGCCACAACTCCACCACCACAGCCACCGCGTGGAAGGAAGCGTGGAAGGAAGACCTGAGAGTGGTGACCCTGGGTTCAGTCTGGTCTGACAGAAGATGCAGTCTCTTGTATGACCACAGCCTGGGGACACAGATGTCATCTGCTGCTTTCCGGATCTCTGGGACTTCTGGACCAGACTGCCCTCCCTTAGATAAGGACTCCTCAGGCCACCAATTTTGCTTAAAAATTATTGATGTGTGCCCTGGGGGTCCAAGGCTTCACCCACTTCTGCAGTTTCTCCAGCGTTGCCTCCCTCTTTGTTTAGTTGTGACCCCTTAATAAAATTTTTTGGGGGAAATTATACTCTCCTGTGTGTGTTTTCATCCAAAAAGGACAGTTTGTTGGTGATGATTCAGGTACATTTCTAAAATACAATGTGAAATTAACAAGGGACACCAACACCAAACAATCTCCTACAGATTAAATAGAACAACATATCAATGGTGTTGTGGGAACTTGTCACAAAAAACACACACAAACATTTTCGGGAGTACAAATCAAAATCCCCAAAAAAAATCCCTTCAAAAAAATACAAACACAAAAAAATAATCTACATTAAAGCCAAAAAAAAAAAAAATATGTTGTCAGATGTGAGAAATCAAAATATATTGAGGGAATCCAGATAAATAGTAATGAAATAAGTTTGTGAGAAGTGTGTGTGAATATGAGCAGCAAAACTACTATATTCTTGTCACATTATAAAGAAGAAGAGAGTGCGCTGTATTAAACCATTTTTAACATTGCAGTGTGACGAAAATGCAGTATCCATTGAGAACGCTAAGTTTACCAGAACAAGCTGTTCCGTGCCGGAATTTCTTCTGAGCATGCGTGGCACTTTGTGCGTCGGAACAGGCCACACACGGTCGGAATTGACGCGATAGGATTTTGTTGTCGGAAAATTTTATCTCCTGCTCTCCAACTTTGTGTGTCGGAAAATCCAAGGGAAAATGTCCGATGGAGCCCACACACGGTCGGAATTTCCGACAACACGCTCCGATCGGACATTTTCCATCGGAAAATCCGACCGTGTGTACGGGGCAATAGAGTCCCAGACATCATATCTATATATATATATGTATAGAGAGAGAGAGCCCCATATCTCGTTTTCCTGTGTACTAGAACCTCCCACGGGTGCCATCCAGTCAGCATGGGCCATTAAGGGGTTAAGGGAATTACTTCCTGCCAATGTTACTGGGTAACTATAGCAACCCAGGCATCACAAACAACGTGACTCCCAGTCACGTGACTCTGCATTCAGGGAAATGATGATGTGACCTTACACTCATGTTTCCAGCTTAATGCTGGAACACAAACAGAGGCAAACTCCGCCCCTCATGGCCAAGCCTCCTCTTCAGACCATCGCTATGGAACCCACCATGCATAGCCAGAGACCGCCCTCCCATGGACGGCTCAACAAACAAATGTCAAAGCATATGCACACTGTTATTCTGAAACAGATTACCGATCAGCCAACAGACATGGGGGCAATGTGCAAGTGAAGTGAAAGTGACAGAGAAAAATATATTTTACCAAAACATCAAAACATTCCACATTCTAGTATTCTTAAAATCAAAATATTTTAAGTAGAAGCAACAATGTTGCAAAGGAAAATTTATTTCACAGAAAGATACACTTCATCTCAACATTAAAATTCCATTAGAATCAATGGCTGAAACTTGATTTGGACTAGAATAGAGCAGATTTTCACTTCAAAAAAATGCTCTCTAATTAGCTCTCATTTTGGTATTTACTATAGCGGCGGCTAAAAAAAGACACTTGAGTTAAAATGAGAGTTATTTTCAGGTCTGAGCATGCTCAGTTGTGTTGGCACCTCCTTGTCCAAAACAGGGAATTTTTCACTTCTTAGACTTTTAAAGATATTTCAGTGTAGAAATCACTTTTTCACACAGTTTAAAAGCAGATTATCTTTAAATAATATACATATTTCAGTACCATTTAGGCAATTATATCATGCCCTAAACATTATTTCCATGTGCACTACTCCATGTTTTAGCAGAGTAAGAGTTTGGGCGTTATTTGGTTTCAGGGAACTATAGTAAATTCGATTTTGGGAGTATTTTCTCACCAGCGCTATAGTGAATACCGTTTTAGCACTAATTAGCGTGAATTAGCGCTAATTAGTGCTATTAGCACTAATTTGCGGCAATTAGCGCTAATTAGCGCCGCAGCTCTATAGTAAATGACCCCTATTGTGTCAGGCAGGATTTACATGTAATAACATAAATTACATATCTCGTTTTGCAATTAATAAATAGTTTCAAACTAAAAATTCTCTCGTTAACACTCGATATCACTATCTCACCTGAACCAATATGGGGACAACAAGGACAATCCCTGGCTCCACACTTATAATTGCCCTTAAAATATAACCAGGTTGTGCTTGTTTTGGGATCCAAATTGAAAAAAATTTAGAGCTAATGAATGGGCCAAGGAACAAGCTCTACTAGGAATAACATCAATCCCTTGTTGTAGTACCTCCGACAGTATCTCATCCTCATACATCAAGGGTAGATGCCTCTTCACTATTTCACTTTTTTTTTCAAAAATTCTAGACTATATGGAGTGACTAAGGTCAGTCTAATCACCCTTTTGGAGAGCAATTTACTCAAAAGTGACAGTCAATTTTTAGATCTAGCCATACCATATGCACATGCTAAGCTCCAAGCGGGGTAACCCCATTTCCTAAATCTGTTGAATCATGAGACTGACTCCTCCAAGTCCACATCTTAACTACAGATCCTCTGTATACAGATAAAACTGACCCACCGGAATCCCTAATTGTCTTTTTGGAATGATTTGACTGAGCTAGGAGAGGAATATTGCCAGGCATAGGTTTATGACACAGTCGTGTTATAACCCAATTTCCTGATGCTACCGATAAAATACCTAAAAAGGGTATCTTTTGATGATCCAGTCGACCCGTAAATGACAGGTATTAAAATTTAAAAAGGACAAAAAAGAATCCAAATCCCCCAACCTCATGTCACAAATTAACAATAAAGCATCTATGTAGCGACAGAATTAATAGATGCAGGGTCTAAATGGATTGGAAATGCCATAAATGTGGGACCGTTCCCACCAACCCATAAAAAGGTTGGCGAGGGATGGTGAAAATTTGGCCCCCATCGTGGCCCCACATCATTGGAGTTAGTAGATACCATTGAAAATGAAACAAATTGTGTGTAAGTAGATAGTAATACTTCAAGAATATAAACATGTTGAACAGATGGTAGATCCGTGTGGAACTTCAGAAGGAACGACACTGCCTATTTTGCCAGATTATGTGGAATGTAGGAATAAAGACTAGTGACGTCACATGTAACCCACCCAAATTCTGACTTCCACACAACATCTTCCAATAAATTCAAAAGATGGTTAGTATCTCTAAGGTGGCTAGTAAGGATGAGCCGATCACCCCCGGTTCGGTTCGCACCAGAACTTGCAAACAGGCAAAAAACTCAGACGAACACACAAACACCGTTAAAGTCTATGGGACACGAACATGAAAAATCAAAAGTGCTCATTTTAAAGGCTTATATGCAAGTTATTTTCATAAAAAATGTTTGGGGACCCGAGTCCTGCCCCAGAAGACATGTATCAATGTGAAAAAAAGTTTAAAAAATGGACGTTTTTTCGGGAGCAGTGATTTTAATAATGCTTAAAGCAGGATTTTAGCACTGTAGCTGCTGACTTTTAATAAGTACTTACCCGTCCTGGGTGCCCGCGATGTCGGCCGTGCAAGGCTGACCTGTCCCTCGGCACTCGGGTCCCGGCACCCCCATCCTAGGTAAGGGAAACAGGCAGTGGAGCCTTGCGGCTTCACTGCCAGTTTCCTACTGCGCATGCGTGAGCAGCGCGGCACTTTGTGAATGGGACGCAATGTGTTGTGGGACACACACAGTTCCCATAACACACCATGCCCCATTCCCCAGAAGACAACGCGCGGAGCAGAAGACTGAAGATCACCGCGGTGTAGGAAGAGGCAGATTAGGAAGACTGCCTAGCAACAGCCATTTCACGTAAGTAAAACATTTTTTTTTTCTTTTCCTCCATTTTTTTTCAGGGTGGACCTCCACTTTAAAGTGAAACAATAAAAATGAAATATTCCTTTAAATATTGTGCCTGGGGGGTGTCTATAATATGCCTGTAAAGTGGCGCAGTTTTCCCATGTTTATTACCACAGTAAAATGACATTTCTAAAGGAAAAAAGTCATTTAAAATTGATCACGGCTGTAATGAATTGTCGGGTCCCGGCAATATAGATAAAACTCATTGTAAAAAACGGCATGGGTTCCCCCCATTCTATTACCTGGCCCTTTGGGTCTGGTATGAATATTAAGGGGAACCTCGAACCAAAAATGAAAAAAAAAATTGCTGTCCCCCCCAAAATCCATACCAGGCCCTTCAGGTCTGGTATATATATTAAGGGGAAACCTGCGCCAAATTTAAAAAAATGGCGTAGGGGTCCCCCCAAAATCTATACTAGACCCTTCAGGTCTGGTATATATATTAAGGGGAAACCTGCGCCAAATTTAAAAAAATAGCGTAGGGGTCCCCCAAAATCTATACCAGACCCTTCAGGTCTGGTATGGATTTTAGGGGGGAACCCTGCACCAAAATAAAAAAATGGCGTAGGGTTTGCCCAAAATCCATAACAGACCCTTATCTGAGCATGTAACCTGGCAGGCCGCAGGAAAAGAGGGGGGTGAGAGAGTGCCCCCCTCCTTAACCGTACCAGGCCACATACCCTCAACATTGGGGGATGCTTTGGAGTCACCCCCAAAGCACCTTGTCCCCAAGGGATTCATCCCCACAACCCTTGTCCGGTGGTTGTGGGGGTCTGGGATCGGAATCTGGAAGCCCCCTTTAACAAGGTGACAGATAAGGGTCTGGTATGGATTTTGGGGGGACCCCTATGCCATTTTTTCTTACATTCAGCACAGGGTTCCCCTTAATATCCATACCAGACCTGAAGGGCCTGGAATGGATTTTGGGGGGACCCCCGCAATTTTTAAAAAAAATATTTTGGTTCGGGGTTCCCCTTAATATTTATACCAGACCCAAAGGGCCTGGTAATGGGCTGGGGGGAACCAATGCCATTTTTTCAATGAGTTTTATCTATATTGCCGAGACCTGACAATTCATTACAGCCGCGATCAGTATTAACGCTTGACAACCAGCCGCCGCAGTTGTACTGCATCAACATGGCTCGGCTGCGCGAATCACTGTTATGTTACGTCGCTCCCTCTGGTGGCCACTAGGGGCGCACGTGCACCCGGTGCCGATGTGAGTGCTCGGCGGTCTCGATGACTGCCGAGCTCCCACGATCGCTCATAACATAGCAAGAACTGAGATCTCTGTGTAAAAAAACTCAGAGATCCCGGTTCTCTAATGCCGCGTACACATGATTGGAATTTTGGTCGGAAAAAGCTAAGATGGTTTTTCCAACGGGATTCTGCTCTAGCTTGTCTTGCGTACACACGGTCACACCAAATTCCGACCGTCAAGAATGCGGTGACATACAACACGTACAACAGGACAAGACAAAGGAAGTTCAATAGCCAGTGAGCCACCCTTTGGGCTCCTTCTGCTAATCTTGTGTTAGTAGAAGTTTGGTAAAAGACGATTCACGCTTTTCAGACTTGTGTTTTTTCAGATAATTTTACTGCTGTTCAGTTTGTGCTTGTGGGTTTGTATCTGTTTTTGAGTGTGTGTAGTCAGTTCGAATCTGTTTTTCAGTGCGCTCTTTTCTGCTCGCTACTGATTTTCAGCTCGCTTTTCACAGGCCTTGCTGTTCTTCAGTGCTCTCTGTTTAGTTCGTTCTGACCAGTCGACCATTTTGAAGCCATGTTGCGGTTACGTACTCATCGTAGAGTTTGTTTATCCCTTATATTACGAAGCAGGACACCTGCATGCAGCAAGCCATCACTCCCGAGCAGAGGCTAGTCACCATGTTGCGGTACTTGGTGACAGGGAGAAGTCTGCAGGACCTCAAGTTCTCGACAGGCATCTCCCTCCAGGCTCTGGGGATCATTATTCCAGAGACCTGTTCTGCCATCATTCAGGTCCTGCAGAAGGACTATATTAGGATAAGTTTTCTCCTTTAACATCACATTATATGTATTTAATGTTTGCGAATGTATTGTATTTCTTTCATCATTCCATAATTACCCTGATTGTAATATGCTGTTAATGTCCTCTTTATCCTCATGCATACTGTAATCTTTTAATGCTCCTTTTTTGTCCTTCATGCATATTTGCCTTCTCTAACCTCCCCAGCATGCTATCCTGGGCCCATATACATCTAGCCTAGTCACTTAACAATGTATTTTGTCAGCTCCATTGTAGTGCTTTACCCTAAACACCCCCTAGAATGTGTCCAAATGTTATTGTTGTCTATAAATTCAGGAAGAGTGCCGGAGGCTTTTTGTTTGCTCCCAAACTCATTTAGAACCCCCCCTGAAATTTTTACAATGGGCCATCAGAGGGGGTGAGGAATCTGATAAATGGACCATATATTTTTGTTTTTAAATACTCCCTAAAATAAATGTTATACTGATGTTGGCCAAGAATGTTTGTGTCTAATCTGCAATGTTTATGTGCAAAATTACTCATTTTTTTTGGGTTTGACTCCACAGTTTCCTTCAACGCCACAGGAATGGCAGACTGTAGCCTCACATTTTGCTCATCGTTGGGACTTTCCCAATTGCGGAGGGGCAGTCGATGGGAAACAAGTCCACATCGTCCCACCACCCCATTCGGGGTCATACTATTTTAACTATAAGGGGTTTCATAGTATCGTGTTGATGGCGGTGGTGTCAGTGACATATGAGTTTCTCTATGTGGACGTGGGGAAGAATGGCCGAATGTCAGATGGTGGAGTCTTTGCCCAGACCGAGTTCTACGGACATCTCCAGAGTTGTGGCTTGGGATTGCCACCTGCTGAAGAGAACGTGGAAGGACTCCCATTTGTTTTTAGCGCTGATTAAGCATTTGGTCTGGGTGATCACATGATGAGACCATTCCCCCACAGGACCCTCACCCCAGAGAAGAGGGTTTTTAATTACCAGCTGGCCAGAGCCAGAACAGTCATGGAGAATACCTTTGGGATAATGGCCAGCTGGTTCCGCTTATTTCTAACAGCAATTAACATGGCGGAGTACAAACTTAATGACATTGTTTTATCCTGCTGTATACTGCACAACTTTTTAAAGTGAAATGCACCTGGTTATGTTGCCACAGTTGGGCCTGAGGCCAGACTTCATGAGAATCCAATGACGGCCCTGGGAGCTGGCCATCCTGGCTTTCCCCCCAAAGTGCCCATGAAGTGCGTGAAAAATATGTGGAATATTTTACGGGTAGGGGGGCTATTGCTATGCCAGCTAATTTTTAAATATTTTCAAAATAATAAAAATGGATATGATAAAATCTTGATTTGGATTTACTGCTTGTAATTCTTTTATCTGTCTCCTAGGTTCTCCTAGTGCACGTGTAGTGCCAAGTGGTTTTAACATTATTTAAATAACACCCATTGTCACTGTAAACACCAACTTAATACAAAAAGTGTTATTGAGCATTGAAAGAAGAAGCCACACATTGTTGAGTAGAAAGCCTTTTACTCTGTGCATATTCACATGTGCATTCTAAAACATTTTGTAGTAAAAAAAAAAACACATTTTTTTTTTTTTTTTAAGTTTTACCTTGAAATGTTTGAAAAAGTACAGAAACAGGCATGTTTCCAAACATACCATACACAAGTCTGGAACTTACAAAGTTCAACATTGCAAAAATGAAGGAAATATCAGACATTATAGTGTGAAAAATGTCTTGATCTTGCCTTCCTCAGATGGGGTGAAGTCACCCCTATAAAAGCCAAATTTAGAAGATGCACACAAACTGTGAGTCAAAATGGGGATTTCCTTTCTGATCCCACACCTAATGTCAACATGTGCTATCTCCCATCATGGGGGATCAATGGACGTGTTTTGGGGGTGCAACCACTTCCTCTCACCTACTAGAGTTGGGAGGAAGGGGTTGCACCCACAAAACGCGTAAATTGAAATCCCCTGATGGCAGATAGCACATGTTGACACACTGTGTGCATCTTCCAAATTTGGCTTTTAAACTGTATTAAAACTTTGGTGAACTTTTACAAAAAAAGGTGTAATCTTTTTTTGGAATTACATTCTCCCTAATACATCAATCATGTTCTTCAGTCTTTGTTCAATCTCTGATTGTACCACAACCTGGGGACATATATGTCATCTGCTGCTGTTCATGATCTCTGGGAGTCCAAGACCAGATTGTGCTCCCCATTATTTAGACTTCTCAAGCTACCAATTTTATTTTCAAAATAGTTGATGGGTGCCCTGGGGTAGAAAGGCTTCGCAAATTCCAGCAGTTTCTCCAGCGTTGCCTTCCTCTTTATTTTGTTATCAGCCAGAATAAATGGAGATTTTTTTTTCTGAAAATACTTGCCTATGTGTTTTTCTTCAAATAGGACAGTTTGTGAGTAGGCAGGTACATTTCAAAAATACAGTGTCAAATTAACAAGGGACACCAACCTCCTTGAGCTTTAAAAATACAACATAATAATGTTGTTGTGTGAACTTGACACACACAAAAAAAAAAATATTAGGGAGATGACTAGAAAATAATTTCAAAATATTCCAAAAAAAAGGAGTTCTTGATTAAAAAAAAAATTAAATGACAATAAAAAATAATCCAAACATTATTATGGAGATCTGGCTTTAAAAATAAAAAATATTATTCATGAGATCACGAGAAATAATAAAAGAAAGAAGTTTGTGAGAACTCTGTGTGAATATGAGCTGCAAAACAACTTCATTCTTCTAGCATTATAAAGAAGAAGAGAATGCGCTGCATTAAACTATTTAAAAAATTTCAGCGTGACGAATGTTTTACCAGACCGAGCGCTTCCATCTCGTACTTGAATCTGAGCATGCGTGAGTTTTTGCGCGTCGAAATTGCATACACACAAACGCATTTTTGGATAGGAACTTTTTCCGACCGAAAAATTGAGAACCTGCTCTCAATCTTTTGCTGGAGGGAATTCCGGCAGCAAAAGCCCGATGGGGCATATACATGGTCGCATTTTCCGACCAAAAGCTCTCATCGGTCTTTTGCTGGCCGAATTTGTGTGTACGCTGCATGAGGGAAGAAGTGATAGATCGTCTGTTCATACAAAGTATGAACAGTGATCTGTCATGTCCCCTAGTCAGTCCCCTCCCCCCTTCAGTTAGAACACACACTAGGGAACACAATTAATCCCTTGATCACCCCCTAGTGTTAACCCCTACACTGCCAGTGACATTTTTACAGTAATCAATGCATTATTATAGCACTGATCGCTGTATTAATGCTAATGGTCCCAAAAATGTGTCAAAATTGTCCGATGTGTCCGCCATAATGTCGCAGTCATGATAAAAATCGCAGATCGCCGCCATTACTAGTAAAATAAAAAATAATAATAAAAATGCTATAAATCTATCCCCTATTTTGTAGACGCTATAACTTTTGCCAAAACCAATCAATATACGCTTATTGCAATTTTTTTACCAAAAACATGTAGAAAAATATATATGCCTAAACTTAGGAAAAATAATTGTTTTTTTATATATTTTTTGGGGATATTTATTATAGCAAAAAGTAAAAAATTATGCGTTTTTTTCAAAATGTTCTGGGGCTGAAGCGGCTAAATGACTTTTTTCCTTTAGAAATGTCTTGCTGTGGTACTGTTCTAAACACGGGAAAACTGCACCACTTTACAGGCATACTATAGACACCCCTCAGGCATGATATTTAAAGGAATATTTCATTTTTATTGTTTCAATTTAAGCATTATTAAAATCACTGCTCCCGAAAAAACGTCCATTTTTAAAACCTTTTTTGCATTGATACATGTCCCCTGGGGCAGGACCCGGGTCCTCAAACATTTTTATGACAATAACTTGCATATAAGCCTTTAAAATGAGAACTTTTGGTTTTTCATGTTAATGTCCCATAGCCTTTAACGGGTTTCCATGGCTTTCGAATTTGCCGTGACGTTCGGCTTTCGTAGTTCTCCAAAAGTCCAAACAACCAAAGTTTGGCCCGAACTTATGGTCGGCCCAAACCGTTCACTAATCCCTAGTGGCTGGGCAGAAACTGTACCAGGAGCTGTAGTTGGCCATCTAACCATTGTCCCAGGTGCTCATCGAGTGACCCTATGCCAGTGACAATCAGTCCGCCCTGTCAAGGATTCAGACCTTTGTGCGTCTTAGAAAGGTGATGAAAGGTGGGCAATACCGGGTGCTCAGGGATCAGTGTCTGTGCTTTTTTGATGCTGATAAACTCCCAAATAAACTCCCTTCTGTACCAAATTCCACAAAGTGCTCCTGTACAACTTAGTGGGGTCACCCCTAAGTGTAAGGTACATACTACTGTCGGACAGTTGTCTGAGGGCTTCCTCTCTATAACCATTAGCATCCATGACTACCACTAGACCCCCTTTGGCTGCATGCAAAGAAGACCTCTCTTGTGCATTAAGATTGTGTATATCAATGTTGGAAGCCATGGAACCTCTCGCAAGACTGACTAGATCACGTTCAACACATTTTCTAATTAGTATCCACATATATATATACATGTATACAGTATTTTTTAACAGGTGTACACATAGGATTGTTCAATCGGTTAGATTTGCCTGTGTAGGGTGCTGCAGGTGGGGAGGATTGGTTTTCCTTTCCTTCTCCCTGCAGCTCATCTAACAGGGATACCGTTTGTTTGTTTGATTCATTTGATACGTTTCTATTGTGGATATTTACTTTTCTAGCACTATATACACATTTGGTTTATATATTAATATCAGTGATGGTCATTCATTTCTTGAATGCTTATATACATTGGAGATATGTTGTTTATCCATTAACAGGGTTTATGGTTATATACACTTGATCTATTCATGTATTGGTATACACATATTTTTTTCTTTGATATTTTCTTTTGATATGTGTTCTTTTGTTTTTTTACTATATATATGCTATGTACCTGAATTGCTTTGCAGGGTTATGAGGTTTGTGGGGGGCAGCATCAGTGTAAGATGTGCTTCACTTGCAGCCTTTAAAGCTATAAGCAGGCATGTAACCCTGAGCTAAGCAGCAATGACTAAACACAGGTGTGTGAAACGCATTTGCTGGCTGTATGTCATGTAATGTCAACAAGAGCCAAGGGACAAGAGCGTTTCTGTTCTCTCACAGGGGATTTTTGCTATACCACCATATTTATAGTTTTTGTCTCGGACTCGGTCCGATTTGGACTGCTACCTGTGGACCATACTTGGGGTACAATCAAACCCCCGTCTTGGCTACCTTGAGGTGTAGGATCTTCCTGTTCATACCAATACTATATGGCTACATTTTGCCCTTTATCTTGTATGGTATCCCCTGTTTGAGACTGCCACACTTGGACACCTACTATTGCTTTGCCCACAGCTGGCTCTCATCCGTCCTCGTTCTCTGATTCGCTCTTATCACGAGTCATTTGTTCCAATATTGAAATAAACTTTCTGACTATCTGTTAAATTGGCATTGACTCCTCTGTAAGATAGTGAGACCTTTTCTCTTTCTGGCAATCAATGAACCCCGAGTGTGTCCTGAAGAAGTTTTGACAACGGAACGCGTAGACGCATTAGGGCTCACATCATGTATATTCTATATATATGATTTTTATATGTCTTGTTCATGTCCTTTTTGGATTGTATATATATATATATATATATATATATATATATATTTGTATTTCAATAACAGCTAATATTTTTTGATATCTCTTTTGTTTGCTGTGCCCTCAAAGTCCGAACTGGGGTTACCTTTTTTGGAACCCCTTGTCTTTTGCATTTTCTCAATGATTTACGGATGAGGCAATTGGAGTGTTCTTTTTCCCTTAGTGTCATGTCATGCCCTTGTTTTTAATAGAATTTCAATAAAATAATTATTGAAATGTTAGCAATGCTGGAGCATCCGAGAACCCATCCTTCTGAGGACCTTCTGATCCTCACTTTAGATGCTGAGAAGGCCTTTGACCATGTTAACTTCCAGTGACACCACTTGGTTCTTCAGAGATTGGGGTTCTCAGGCCAAATCCAACACTTCATTTTCACTATGTACACCACACACCCTCTGCTAGGGTAATTGCAGAAGGCCATATGTTCGATCCCATTAAATTGCAGGGCTGCCCCCTGTCCACACTCCTCTTCAACTTGGCGATTTAACACTTATCTCACTTTCTTAACTCACAGGCACTTCTCCATGGTGTGCGCGTAGGATGGAAGGAACTCCGCATAGCTCTCTTTGCTGATAACATACTTATCTTAATGTCAGATCCCCTGTCATATATGCACATCATTTGTAAGGTCTTTAACACCTTCACCAAAACTATAGACCGTTGATTAATATCTCTAAGAGTGAAGTGCTATCTCTGACCCATGCTAGATCTCCCTTGTGGCTAGGATCTTCTCTATTTCCCATAGCTAAGCAGTATATCAAGTATCTGGGCATTAATATAGGGAGGGAACCTTTCTTGCTCTATTACCTTTGTGACGGATTCCAGACACCCTGTTGGGTATTTCTGCCAAGAAGCTGCTTCCCAAGTCCTGGAACACGAGACCAATGGATCTGGCTATAGAAAACCCCAAGGACCAGACAACACCAGTCTTGGAGTACACCAGAAAATGAACTGCTTTATTTTTAGAAACACACTGAATTTATACAGCAAACCATCAGATAAGGGCTACTCCCATTATCTCAGACAAAGGTCACCTTACACAGTATGGCTAGTCCTATTATCATAACAATGAACTCCTTAGACAGTCCGGCTCCACGGACTAACTTGTATAAGAAGCCACAAGCAATTAGTGGCCAGCTCTGGATAACTTAAGAACGCATTATAACACAGAGTTCTCCAGGCCATGGTTCTCCTGCAGCCCAAAGTCCATGACAACCTTAATTATCCTCCTCTAATGAAAAAGATAATGGCTGAGCTGGGGGCATGGATGGACCTCCTGCTTTCTCTCTTTGGGAGATGCCACCTCTTTAAATGGTGAGCTTTGCACATCTGTCATCTCCCCTTCAGACAATACCACTTTTTTGTTTAAACACAAAGATATTCAACAGCTGAACAAAGCTATTCCCTTTCATTTGGCATAAAAAGAAGTCACACATTGCCCTGTCCAAGTTATATCTCCCAAGAGGTTTGAAGGGGGTATCAATCTGCCTAATGTTAGAACTTGCAGTTTAGCATGCTTGCTCTGCATCACTTTAGACTGGATTATGCAAGCTTCCAAGTACTCTAATCCCACCCTGGAAACAGAAATGATATCCCCATTCAACCTATCAACCCTTTTGCCCTGCAAATTTCAGTCTCTTCCAAAGCCCCTACAACACAACCCACTTATACGCTATTGCTTGGAAAGAAATGTAAAAAAGTTGGGGGTATCTCCCTTCATCTCTAATTATCTACTGATACATGGCAACCCCATGTTCCTGCAAAACAAAGCCTTCAACGTGTAGGGTCTCCAAAGGGGCTAACCTGTGCTGCTCATGTATATGACACGGTGTCCGGAGTTATTCAGCCCTTTTTTATTCCTGGCCGAAGATTATAGCTTGCCAATTCATCACTCTTTTCATGTTCTTCAGTTGGCAGACTACATCCATAGAATTTGTACATCTAAAACATATACATTTTAAACTTCATTAATAGATTGCTTAATCACTCAGAAGCATTACACAATCTCTGAATTTACTGACCACTGAACTCCCACTTTACCAAGTCTCTACACCATTCCTCTATTTGAGCCTGGTGTACAGACAATCCTAACATGGACCTAGTGAATAACATCTTGGAGGGCTCCATAACTTGGTCACCACAGACAACTTGAGAGAATCTCAATTCAAAATATTTCACAGGGCCTATGTGCCCTGCTTCACAATTGCATACCATGCCACTTGCCCATCACTTTGTTTTGGGTCCAAATATAGCATTTATTCAGAGCGTAACAGATCAGTGGATCTCTAAAAACCCACTACTTTTATTATTTGGCAGTGGCAACCAGGCGCCCTAAGGCAGCTCCTAACTTGTTGACACAGGGATCCACACATTGGATGCTTACTCGTGGCTTGTAGAGCAATATTGAAAAAAATGGATTTCCGTAACACCACCAGTCATCTCAGATGTGAAGAGGGAGTTAAGGGGAGTTAAAACTTTTGCTATTCAGAGAGAAATTGGACATGGTCCTGCAACACAACACATCTTCTCAACATTTCACCTATAGATGTCAGGCTTTCATAGAAGTGACCTGTTCTGCTTCAGAGAAGTTAACTTTACTTTCATCATTTAACTTTAAGGATTTCTTCACTCTCACTCATGCAACAAGTACAACGGCTTGAAGAATAAGTGGACTCTTAAGGTTGTAGCTTTCCACTTGCATTTTACTGGGACTGACCCCGTTTTACATTTGAATTGGCATCCCCCCCTTTCATAAGGTTCTCTATTACTACTTTATAATGTTCTGTAGGACTGTAATGCCTTAAGAATTTTTATATTCCAATTTTCCTGGGTTATCTGTAAATCGGAGGCCAGACCCCCCCCCCATGTCTCCCTCTCCCTATCTTTTTCTTTAGGAGAATGCAGGGTATGGGGCCGGCACCTCAACGCCAGCAGTTATCCCATGTAGTTGGGCATATTGCTTAGACTTTTCATACATATATGTATATAGTTTTGTATTGCTGAATCTTAGGATGACTCCTAGAGTCTATACTTTATGCACCCATGTCCCTTTTAAGTGAATGTAAAGCATAATTTTTTTTTTTTTTAAATATCAAACATGTTATACTTATCTGCTCTGGGCAGTGGATTTGCACAGGGCAACCTGGATCCATCTCTTCTCAGGTCCCTCTTTGCTGCTTCTGGCCCCTCCCTCCTGTAGAGTGCCCCCACAGCAAGCAGCTTGCAATGGGGGCACCCGAGCTGCAGCTCTGTGTGCCCATTCAGACATGGAGTGGTGGTTTGGCCCCACCTCCTCTCTCTCCTGATTGGTTAACTGACTTTGATTGATAGCAACGCTGGCACCACTGGCACTACTGTGTTTCAGCCAATCAGGAAGGAGAGTCCCAGACAGCCGAAGAACTCATGGACATCGCTGGATAGAAAGGGGACTCAGGTAAGTATTAAGGGGGCTGAGGGGGCTGCTGCACACAGAAGGCTTTTTATCTTAATGCATAGAATGCAATAATCACTTCCTGACCGCCCACTGCACATGCGGCTGGGTGGCCCAGCTGCGCGAAACGACGTACCTGTACATTGTTCCATGCATGAGATTCTGTGGGCGATACTCAATGTCCACCAGCAACCCTTGATCACTCCAGAATTAGAGGCAGAATGGGGATCTGCCTATGTAAACAAGGTGGATCCCCGTTCTGACAGGGGACAACATTGAGATTGGCTGCTCCAAGTAATCAGGATCTCTGTGTTGTCCCAGTGAGCCCATCCCTCACACAGTTAGAACACACCTAGGGAACACAGTTAACCCTTTGATCACCCCTAGTGTTAACCTCTTCACTGCCAGTGTCATTTATACATTGATAAGTGCATTTTTTTTAACACTGATCGCTGTATTTATGTCACTGGTTCCCAAAAAGTGTCACTTAGGTCAGATTTGTCCATCACAATGTTGCAGTCTCGATAAAAAACACAGATCACTGCCATCACCAGTAAAAACAATAAAAAATAAATAAAAGTCCCTAAATCTATCCCCTAATTTGTAGACACTATAACTTTTGCCCAAACCAATCAATATACACTTATTGGGATTTTTTGTACCAAAAATATGTACAGCAAACATTATTTTTTCTTTAAAAGTAGAAAGTTACATTTCAAACATATTAAAATCACATTACAAATATGCTTTACAATTGATTCACAATGTCATCTTCTATATAAAGCAGAATTTGGGGCTAATTGCCCCTTTCATACAGGCTAAGAAAAAGTGAATGGCAAATCTATGCTTGAAAGTGCCACATCCAGTGTTTAGGACAAGGAAAAGGGGGGTTCCCCTAAATGGACTTTTTAGGCAACTAATAGTATTATAATAGAAAAAAAAGTCTGCTGCAGGTCCGATGGAGCCCACACACGGTCGGATTGTCTGTCCAGTTGAAAAGTTCACTCGTGTGTACACAGCATAAGAGTGAGAAAAATGTGCTAAATTGTAACTAAAGGTAGGAGGTATATCAAACTTGAAGTATCTACTGCCAAAAACATGTGTAAAAACTGAATGAAGATACCTACTGATATTGGAAATGTGCTGGTGAAGCTGGCAGCCAGGCAAAGTGGAGAGCCAACATCAGCAACTACAAGAGTAAATGGGTAGGTCACACAAAGGTGTATTTTGTTGGTAGCCTCAAAACACACATAATATGCCTATTTATTAATATGTCCCTTAGAGTTAATCCTAGAAAAAAACATAAAAGTGTCTTAAGAAGATTTTAGTTCTACCCACTAATTTGTATGCATTGGCAGCAGTATATAATGTAATGATAGATGATATTTTACCTTGGTTGTAAGGAAAATGAAGGAGCCAGGCGCACGTCCCGACATCCAGCAAACAAGTACTAGATGTGGGAGTGCGCTGGTTGTGTATATATGGCAGCTGATCCCCAATCAGCTGGCGCAACTAGTTGCAAACTGCTGATGTTGGGGAGGAGACTGCTGGGAGATCCTATGAAGGCCCCCTGAGTCAGGTGTGCGCGGCACAGCCCCCACCATGCATGCGCGAACGTCTGCATGTCAGAGCAGCATCATGCACACTCAGCCCACCGACACAGTGAGCCTCACTGGCAGACTGCGCATGTCCACTGGAGTGGCAAGATGGAGGCTGTAGGCGGTGATGTGAAACGTCCATCAGTCTCCAAAGCGCCGCCTACGGTTAGATAACCAGGCGGCTTTGTGTGCCGGGCAATTTAAATGGTCAGCTGAAGCACAGGGAAGACATGCAAGGAGCAGTCCGTAGAAGGAAATGCAAACATGATAGAAGTACAATAAAAGTAAATGTACAAGTCAGCATTAACATTATGTAGATGATAAAAAACGAGGTTTGAAATATAATATTCAAGGAAAAAACCTGTGCCCAGATGCCATAAAAAAAAGGGAGCTCCACAAGCAGCAATTAGTACAGATGGTTAAATACAACAACAAAGAATATACAGGTGACATAATGTAATATAGGGGTTATGATGAAAATATCCAAAAATACAGACAAATGATTACATGATGTTGATAACAGAGAGAATATAATGCCATTGTAAGCTATTCATAAAGAGAGAACAGAGCATTGGGTATCCTAGTAGATGCATCTAAAGATATACATATCCAAGTATCTATATCTGCACAGGCACCTATATCATCTAAATAAGGGATGAAAGAATATTTACAAAAAGAGGGATCATGGGGGTGCAGGTGCCAATCAAACAATCGGAAAACATATCTCAAGATGGAATTAATGAGAAAAGACACTTGATGTAAAGATTTATTTTTCCATTCCTCCAGAGGAGAAGCCCCCGAGGAATGGTTTAAAACATTTGGCCTTGTTGAGGCCTGGGGGCATTGTTGCATTCAGCTGGCAAATCCATCTTAGTTCCATCTGGAGGATGGTTTTATTCCAGCCCCACCCCCCCTGGATTGGGATGCATCCGATCCAAGATCAAAAATTTGATATTGGGGAAGATACCGCCATGGACCAGAGATACATGGCGTCCAAGGGGGAGGTCGGGATTGCATACCTGCATGCTGCGGATATGCCTATAGGCCCTCCTCCAGAATTCTAATTTGGTCTTCCCAATATAAAAGCAGCTACAGCTACATAGCAGCATGTAGACAATTCCATGGGTCCTGCAGTTTGCAAAATGCAGTGCCTCCTAAGAATGAATAAGAACAATTTTAATCTAAGCTTTACCATGTTGTATGACAAAAATTGTATAACCTTTCTAGACGTGGAAATCTATAGGGGAAAAGAAGGCAATCTGTGTAGCAAACTATACAGAAAGGCTACAGCAGGGAACACTATACTCCACTCTACAAGTTTCCACCCACAACCCCTCATTGACTCGATTCCTTACTCTCAAGTCTCAATATTTAAGAATAAAACAAAATTTCTCAGATGAGGAAACCTTATTGTATTTCTATCTTGTTTGCGCATGTCCGTCAGTGAGGCTCACGGTGTCGGTGGACTGAGTGTGCATGACGCTGCTCTGATGTGCAGACGTTCGCGCATGAGCGGTGGGGGCCGCGCCACGCACACCCGGCTCAGAGGGCCTTCATAGGATCTCCTGGCAGTCTCCTCCACAACATCAGCTGTTTGCAGCTAGTTGCACCAGCTGCCATATATACACAACCAGCGCACTCCCACATCTAGCACTTGTTTGCTGGATGTCGGGACGTGCGCCTGGCTCCTTCATTTTCCTTACAACCAAGGTAAAATATCATCTATCATTACATTATATACTGCTGCCAATGCATACAAATTAGTGGGTAGAACTAAAATCTTCTTAAGACACTTTTTGTTTTTCTCTGGGATTAACGCTAACTGACTTATATTGATAAATAGGCATATTATGTGTTTTTTGACGCTACCAACAAAATACACCTTTGTGTGACCTACCCATTTACTCTTGTAGTTGCTGATGTTGGCTCTCCACTTTGCCTGGCTGCCAGCTACACCAGCACATTTCCAATATCAGTAGGCATCTTCATTCAGTTTTTTACACATGTTTTTGGCAGTAGATACTTCAAGTTTGATATACCTCCTACCTTTAGTTACAATTTAGCACATTTTTCTCACTCTTAGGGATTTCCACTTCTGGCCCCAGTATATTCTTCTGGCGGTCCTGCTGTCTTGGAATGTAGGGAGACTTCCACCCCCTGGAGGATAGCAAGATCAAATCTGTTTCCCAGACCCCTCTGATGCCCTTCTGCCTTGAGATAGCACCCCCACCGGCACAATTATTTTGTGCTGTTTGTCTGCACTTTTTAATGCTGTCATAATGAAACATTGAAAACTATTTGGCCATTCAACTTTATGTAAGTGAATTACCGTAACAGTCAAGCATTTAATTATGTATTTTTTGTTGGTAAATGTTTCACTCCAAGATACTGATACTATATTCTAATTATGCTTTCGATGAATTCCTCCTTCCTTTGCACCCCTGAAGAAGGACCATATTGTATCCCGAAATTCATAAAAATCCCCCTGTTATGGTGATAGTAATAAACTGTATTTTGACGAATCAATGTTTCATTTTATTTTTAATCATGTTTAATTATTAATAAAATCTATTGTTATTATATTACTCGTGTACATTTCTATTATAATTCTATTAGTTGCCTAAAAAGTCCATTTAGGGGAACCCCCTTTTTCCTTGTCCTTTCATACAGGCTAGACTGTTGTTTCCCCTACATGTTTCAGCTTCTTCAGGAAAAAATTTATTACGCTGTATACAAACAATACATATATCAGTTAGGCAAATAATCAGTTAAATTGCTGAGCAATTACTAATTACCATATTGGGTCTGGAGAGTGTGCCGCCCACCTTTGTGGTGGAGCATGAAAATAGAATTCCGTCAAAACCATCTAAACCTGGGGCCCTCCCTAGACCTCTTTTATTACGACTAACAAATTAACGAGATAGAGACAGGGTCCTGGCAGCTGCTAGGGCTAAACCAGATTTACCTTTTGAAAACACTAAGCTATTATTTTTTCCGGATTATTCTCAAGAAATTCAGCAATGCTGCAAGTCCTATACAGATATCTTGAAAGACTATGAGAAAAGAGTATACAGTTTAGCCTCCTCTATCCTAGCAGATTGCATATTATAGATGGTGGACAGACATATTTTTTTTGATACCCCGGCTGCTGCTTCCACCTGGCTGGATGCATGCTAAGAGAATTATTATCCTTTATTAGGAGCTCTAACAAGTACTCCCTCTCACTTATTGAGATACCCCAAGTACCAACGACGGCCTCCCCTTCCTGCCCCAGAATACAGATCTAGGGTGGTAGGAGTGAGGTTTTTCAGTGGGTGTTATCACATTCCTCCTCACCCCCCTCCTTTTTTTTTTTACTTTTTTTTGGCACACAGGTCAAGCAGACCATAGTTGCCTATTTTTGGTAAATTTTGGGTAAAGGCCTTCTCTACGCCTCCTCGTCTTTTTGTTTTTTTCAGGATGGCGTTCAATGTAATCTATTATTCAAGTTTTTATGATTTTTACTTTCTAGATGACATCACGTGACCAAGAGATTTTCTCTATTTGTCATGGAATGTTTGTGGCCTTGATTCAAAATTTAAAAGAGCATTGGTATTTAGGTATTTGAAAAAGTATCCTCCACATATAGTGTTACTTCAAGAAACCCATCTTACGGGCAGCAGGCTTTTAGCACTTGAGAAGCCTTGGGTACAGAAGGCTTACCATGCTAAATATTCTACATTCTCTAGAGGGGTCTCGATGCTGATCAGCAAATCTTTACCTTGCAAGGTCAAAGATGTATTTTCGGACCTCCAGGGTAAATATGTTTTGGCTGTGTTCCTTTTGTGGGGCCAGATATACATAGTTGTTAGTGTGTATATACCGCCTCCTTTTGTTGGGACCCTTTTATATAGTCTCATAGAAAAAATGTTACTGTATGGTCCAGCTAAGCTATTGATAATGGGAGACTTCAATGCTATACTTGATCCTATTTTGGATAGACTAAACCCTCCCAAGCATTTCTCTGGAGAGTCTCTCTACTTGGGCCCAGATGGTAGGCCTGGTAGAAGCTTGGTGATGGAAAAACACATTAACTAGAGCGTAGTCTTGTTTTTTAACTTCTTATAAGACTGCCTCCCGTATAGATCTAGCTTTTGCCAATGCGACAATATTAGCAGACATGGTAGATGCTAGATATTTGCCTAGCGGGTTATCTGACCATGCTCCACTAATGCTTATATTTCGTCTTCATTACTCTCAGGATGCCAGCCAGTGGAGATTGGGAAGCCACTGGATTTCAGCTCCAGATGTGGTTAATAAAACTTCAACCCTTTTAGTAGAGTGCTGGGAATTTAATGTAGGGTCCTCCACCACAGAAAAAACATGGGATGCCTTCAAGAGGATACAAGAGGACACTACATATCCACCATTAAGGCAGTTAATAGAGCCAAACAAGCAAAAAGTGATGCTTTGCAGGCCACAGTGAATGAAAAAACAGCCCAATATTCTGCAGATCCTACAGAGGTCAACTTTAATGCTTTACTCAATGGAAAATGGGCTCTGCATTTGCATATGGCTGAGGCTACGAGGAAGGATCTATATAAAAATAAACAGAAGTTCTTCGAGCAGGGGGATCATAATAGTCGTTTTTTGACCAGGATGGCTAAACATGAGCAGACTAGTGTTCCTATTTCGTAAATACATAACCCCTCAGGAGATATGGCTAGTACACAATCTAAAATTTTGGATGGTGCTTGATGACGCTCTATGGAAGTGTGAAACGCGTAGATGTAATTTCCGGTTCCTTTTGACGTCACTTCCGATATCGTGGAACACCATGAATGGCGTTTTTGTATCTTCAGCTCCATGTTTGTTATGCCTCGTTTTACCTTACCTCTTGTAAGTACATTTTTTATGCGTACTTCACTACCAGTTCCTTTCCTTTAATTTTTGGGTATCTATTATTCTGGTTGAGTTTTCTCAACTGAAGAAATTTATTGGATGATCTGATGTTCAAGTTGTCATTCCTGGCCATCTCTACTAAGCCTGAAGTGACCCATAGACTGAAAAGCTGAGGGTTTACTACATCTGGTGAGTGGGGACACAGGAGGGGGTGTCGCAGTACACCTGAAAACTTTGGTGCACTTTTGCACTTTTGTTCGATTGGAGCACATCAGTCACTTTATATGGACTTTTACTTTTACTTACAATGCTATGTTTGCTAGTGCTGTAATATCTATATTATTATTTTTCAGCACATTCATAAAATGCAGGCTGGCCGATGGAAGTGGCCATATCCTATGCAACAGAGTGAATTCCATGATTCAAGAAGAGCATGTGACTTTGACACATCATGAGATTGGGCTGTCGTCCCTTTTTTTTTCCCAATGTCCACTCATTATCTATGATGTCTGACAGTTTAGGACTTCTATTTATTAGACATATTGCTGTACTTCCTAAATGTGTAAGTGTGAAGAGCTGATCATAGCACAGCCAGGGATAAGTGGAGATTAGAATAAAGTTAAATTATGCTAGAAAGATGAGGGATAAGAAAAAGGAAGAGTGCCATGGTTTTTAGACACAGTTAAATTCCTAATCTTGCTGTGACAAATAAGCTATCCAGTCAAAAATATTTTCTGCCTTTTTGGAATTTATTGCTCTTTTTTCTACTTTGCAAAATACTAACTAAAAAGAATCTGGATACAACTTTGGTAATTTCTACTCTTTACTCATTGTTCTATTGAGGTAAATATGTTATGTAATTTTCAACTGTGTAGATACCTATAAAAACTTTAACCACTAGTTTCTATTTATTGAATCAATTTCTACAACATGACCGGCTACTTTAATGATGTAATTACATATATGTGTTTTAGGGTGGAAGTTAAATCCTGTTGTTGGTGCAGTTTACAGTCCTGAATTCTATGCAGGTAAGATTTCAAAAATTTCAGATTCTATGTTTTTGCTGTCCCTTTAATGTTTTGTTTCAAGGGGTGTTATTTCAAAGACACATTAATTAGAAGTAGATGAGAGCATCTGCTGAAAAGTGGCATCAATGTGCAGCTTTTGGACATTTCTAAAACACTGATGATCTAAATAAGGTCTGACTTCATGTAAAAAGCAACTTCTGTACTTTTTGACAAGCAAACTATAGGTTGTGAACATAAAGTAGACCTTAGCTCAAAATACTTACTCTCTTCTGGGGTGTATTCCCTACATCAGGTGTTTTACTTCCGCTTTTTTCTGTTAGCTGCTAAGGACAAAATCTATGAGAGACAAATGCTCTGTTTTGTATCTGCCCGAGAAACTAATCAGACCCACTTCACATAGAACTAACCTTTGGGTGTGGCTAACAGACAGAAATGGAATTGGGCAGTAGTTACAGAGACTGGGCTATTTAAGAGAGGTATGTATTTTGAACTTAGGGCTACTATATTTAGAGCTTTATAGCCTGTTTGTATAACTTTAGCAAAGTCATCTCAGATACAGACAAGAAGGTCCTAATTTAACAAATAACATTATTCTGAGTAGTATTATTGTTTGTAATACGACTCAACAATGCATGATGCATATGGACTGAATAAATAAAAATCATAAATATAAAGTTTGTATGTAACAATGCGTGGTAAATTCAAGCTGTACTAAACAAAGCTTGTAAGTTTTCAATTTACCGTATTTATCAGCGTATAACACGCACCCCAAGTTTAGGAGGGAATTTTAAGGAAAAAAACTTTTAGGAGGGAAGTTTAAGGAAAAAAAACTTACATTAAAATGCCATCAATGTAGCATTATCAGTGTCCATCTGCAGCCTTGTCAGTGTCATTGCAGCCTTTTCAGTGTCAGTGCAGCCTTGCCCCAGTGTCCATTGCAGCCTTGTCAGTGCAGCCTTGTCAGTGCAGCTTTGCCCCAGTGCAGCCTTGTCAGTGCAGCTTTGCCCCAGTGCAGCCTTGTCAGTGCAGCTTTGCCCCAGTGCAGCCTTGCCCCAGTGGTCAGTGCAGCCTTGTCATTTCAGCCTTGCCCCCAGTGTCCATTACAGATTTAAATATGGCACTGCGGAGTTCGCAGGGACTCGGCAATGCTGAACGAGCGCTGCTGAGATCACAGTGACTGGGCAGAGCCGAGATACACATAGCCGAGTGTACTCGACTCTTCTCGGTGCCGCTAACAGTCACGCCCAGTCCCGTCCTATGATGGACATAACACAGGTCCAATGGTGGGACTGGGCGTGACTGTAAGCGGTGCCAAGAAGAGCCGAGTACACTCGGCTATGTGTATCTCGGCTCCGCCCAGTCACTGTGAACCTCGGTGGTGCTCGGTCCGCTCCAATGAGTCCCTGCAAACTCTGCGGCGCCATCTTTAAATCTACACGCTATGTGTATGTCGGGGGCGATCGCCCCGATTGATCAAAATTAGCGGGGATCGGCGTATTACACGCACCCATGATTTTCCCCTGATTTTAAGGGGAAAAAAGTGCATGTTATACGTCGATAAATACGGTATTTTTTATTTATTTTAAATGGGTATCAGGATTAAAATTAATAAAAAGTTTCAGTATTTGATGTGCTCTCCATAGCCACAATATTTGGCCACTGGGAGAAGGAGAAGCCATTTTGTGTATTCTATGAGCTAAGTTGTATCTTACATAGGGCTATACGGCCATAGTAAGTAACTTTAACTGTTTTTTTTTCATAGGATGTAAAATTTGTAATATACTAGATCCCCTATACACCTATTTGTATCTGTATTCTGTCATAACAGAGTGATTGATGAATTGCTGTATCATTGATGTAGCAGACTGCACTATCCGCCAGATTAGAGATGAATTGCCATAACTTTTTTATATTTTCTATAATCAGAACCCAGTGCGACAGTAATATATGAGGTCTCTGCATCCTTTTGTGTTTTTTTTTTGCCTTGTGTGCTTTAGATGTGCCAAAAGCTAAAATAATGTTAACACCTACTTTGGCTTTTTGATTGATTGAGGCAGCTTAATGTGTCAGGTGTCTGCACCACAAAAAAAAGATGTTACTTTGGATGAATTAACTGGTGTTGTCACATGTGATAATGTTTGTCACTATAGGCATGTACATGATAAATCCCTGTATTTTGTCCTCAAATCTTACAGAATTTGGTCAAATACAACTAACGCTAAGCTATCTATGCAATATGGCTGTCATGTTAGACAACCCAAACCAAAACTAGTACACAAAAAGAGAGAAAAAACAAAAAAAACCAAAGGGGTAGGGAATGAAGGCACTAAGGCAAAATTATCTGTGTATGTAGAAATAAATATTCAAGAACGTTAAAAACCATAAGATGACCAAGATGCCCACTTTCTTTTAAATATCTGCATAGTGACCATAAGCGTGTGGTAAACTCTCTCAATTAGTCTAACTGCTTCCATGCCTCTTAAGACTTGGTCCCAGGGACTACCAGAGAGCTCCAATGGAGCGCTATTGCCCATTGTACTGCGCTAAATAGAGTATGGGCCAGTTTCTGATCTGGGGGTAGTACCTGGAAGTTCCACAAAGAAAAGACACATCTGGTAGGTCAGGCTGAGTTAAGTGCCCGTGATTTGTGCCATCTTGGTAGCTACTTTCTGCCACAGAGGCTGAAGTACTCTACAGCTCCAAAAAATGTGGAGCTGTGTGCCCCTGTCTGGGAAACCTCTAAAGCAGTTTCTAGGGACCAAGGGGCAAAATATGTGCAGTCTAGATGGAGTGTAGTACCATCTGGTATGGAGTTTTATCATCGTTTCCTTCACTGCCATAGATTTCGTGCATCTGTGCATGTTTGAAATCATGTCCAACCAATCCTCTGGGGCTATCTCTTGGCCTGCTTCCCAGCCAAGCATTGCTGATGATTTAATGGGCAGGTTAAGTTCATTTAAATATTGATACATGGTGGAGATAGTACCCTTATCTCTGGAGTAGAATCTACACATATGTTCAAATATATTGGTAGAATTTGTCGCCCCCAGGTGGTAATGAGTGGAATAAAAGTGTCTGATCTGTAAATGTTTGTAGAACTCTGATCTAGGTAGGGCATATTTCCTTTGCAGGGAGGTAAAGGAGCTAAATGGTAGTTTCTGGGAGAAGGCTTCCAGGGTGGTTAAGCCATGCAATGTCCATAGGGAGAAATCTTGTGTATCATTAAATATAGTAGGAAACCAGGGGTCACCTAAATAGGAGGCCAAACAAGGTTTGTGTGGTATCAAAGAATATTTTGATTTTGATTTATAAAGAAACCATATTTGTATTGACTGAGTAACCACTCCAAAGGGGTTAAATCTTTAATTTGGTCTATCTATAGGAGACCTGGAAGGCAATATCAGCTTACTGAGGCCTGTTCAAAACGGAGCCATGGTATCTCTTCTGGAGGAGCGTGCCATTGTGCTAATTGTGTTAACCTTGCAGAACCATAAGTTTGGTAGACCCAACCCTCCCATGGCCGGAGGTCTATACAGTAGTAGTTTACTCAGACGAGGCTTCTTGGCCTGACATATAAAAACAGTCACCTCTTTCTGAATCAATTCTGTGGTTTGACAGGAAACATATAGAGGTAAGGATCTAAAGTAGAAGAGTCCAAACACACAAAATCAGCACAGATCCTACAAACACCTCCTGGATAAATGACAGTCTGTGTGAAAGTTCTCTTGATCTAGGTGTTGCAGCTCTCTCAAAAATCCACTGGGTGACGGACTGACATCTGAAACATATGAAGAGAAGGAGCGAGCACAGCTACCCTAGTATAATACCGTTTTATTGATTAAAGTCAGAAGTAGAAAATATTTCACTCACAAACGTAGGAAGGATTCTCGCATGTACATCAACAGGTTAGCCTCCTCTCCTAGCCTGTGTGGCTGGATTGGCTCCAGAACCCAATGGGCGATTAAGGATGGTACTCCAGGCCTAACTACAGCAGTCCGGACACATGCGCAGCTCCTTGTACCGCTCGCCGGGACACTGTAGTTAGGCTTGGAGTAACATCCTTCATTGCCCATTGGGTTCTGGAGCCAATCCAGCCACACAGGCCAGGAGAGGAGGCTAACCTGTTGATGTACATGCGAGAATCCTTCCTACGTTTGTGAGTGCAATATTTTCTACTTCTGATTTTAATCAAAACGGTATTATACTAGGGTTGCTGTGCGCTCTCCTCCTCTTCATACGTTTCTAAAGTAAAAGAGCAGCTTTGGGAGAATGGACATCTTGAAAGCTTGTATCCTGCCTAAGAATGAGATATGGTAGGATGACCATAAATGTAATAATTGCATGATGCGGGAAATCATCTGTGGGTAATTGGAAAAGTAAAGTTTTCGAGAAGAAGGGGCAAGCTTGACCCCCAGGTAGGGTAATGATTCCTCACACAAAGTAAAACCATATTTGGATTGAATGCCTGAAAGTGTTGGCAGTGGCATATTGATCAAAAGTGCAGCACATTTTGAAAGGTTGACCCTTAAACCCAACAAGTTTTGAAAGTAGAGTTTAAATTGGCAGAGAAACGACCAGTTCTGATAAAAATAGGAGAACATAATCTGCATACATACTCATTTTAAATTCTTGTTCCCCCTTCGCATATCCCCTAATATTTGGGTTCTTGCAGATCGAGCGGGCCAGTGGTTCAATCGCTAGTACGAACAGCAAAGGGGAAAGGGGGCAACCCTGCCTGGTCCCACGGCCAAGTGTGAAATAGTCAGAGGTACAGACCGGGAGTCTAATGCAGGTGCATGGGTGATCATATAAAGCCCAGAAGTCATGTACGAAGGCACCCTGGAATGCAAACTTGGCTAGGATCAATTCTAAATAGGGCCATGTTACGCTGTCAAATGCCTTGTGAATATCCAGGCTTAGTAGGAGGACTTTACAAGAAAACTTGTCAGCGTCTTTTTTAATATTGGTGGCCAATCAGATATTATCAGTGATTTGTCTAGTGTGGATAAAGCCTGTTTGGTCAAATGAGATGAGCGAAGGAATGATCGTAGGTGAGTCTGTCGGCTAAAAGGTGACCAAAAAGTTTAAGGTCATTATTTATGACCTAAATAGGGAGGTAATTTTGTGGGAGAGTGTGATCTTTATTTGGCTTAGGGATCATAGACATGTTTGCCATTAACAAGTCATCTGGAAAAGTGCAACCGTTAAAAATATAATTGTAAAGATTTTTTAGATGGGGGACTAATTGGTTAAAAAAAATTTTGTAATAGGATGCTGAAAATCCGTCCAGGCCTGGAGCTTTTGAGGGTTTCAGGAATGCAATTATAGCCAGGAGCCCATCCTCCCTGCAGGGGGAATTCAGGGCCCTAATTTGCTCTTCTGACAGGGATAGGAGGGATAGATCTGACAACCAGGACTTGGACGCAGAACCAGGCAGGGAAAAGGGAGCCGCCAATAAGTCTTGGTAAAATTTAGAGAAAATCTGGGGAACCTCTGAGAGGTGGGATACAGTATTACCCCTGTCATTCCTGAGAATATGAGTGTGGTGGTTGGATGGTACAATTAAGTTTCCTGGCGAACATGGCAGAAGTCGATGTTGCTATGCAATAAAAATTGGGCCTTCGACCATCTTAAAGATTTCTCAGTTTGCTCAGAGAGGATGGTGTCTAGTTCGATTCTCTTATAGTTAATCTGTCTAAGAGTGTCCGGTGAGTGTGATTGGTTATGTAAGTACTATAGACTGGTCAGCTCTCGTGTGAGTCTAGTGATATCCTCATGTTTTTGTTTTGTCTTTGCCATGGCTAATTCTGTAAGATGTCCCAGAATCACTGCCTTATGGCAGCCCACAAAATAGTGGGGGGTATGTGTCGTGTTGTTAATGCAAATGTATTCGACTATGTCATCCGAGAGCTTGCTGACCAAGTCAGGATCTGGGAGAAGGGAATCATTAAGGCACCAAGTGGCATTCGCTGGTGAAATGCCTAGTTATGTTATAGATAGCAAGACCATGTAATGATTTGACCACGAGCAATGGTGTATACTTGATGAGTTTGAGTTGGCCAACAGGACAGGAGTGCTATAAATATAGACTAGCCTGGAATAACTGTCATGGGGATATGAGTAGAATGTGTAATACCGTGCGCCCATATTGTGAGCCCTCCAGGATTCTAGGAGTTGGTGCGAACTGAGCAAGCGGGTGAGGGATTTAGGGAAGGTGTTTGCATTACTCACAACTCGGCTTCTGTCCAACACCGAATGTGCCACCAGATTAAAGTCTCCGCCAATCAGCAGTTGAGGAGAGAGATATCTGTCCAGGACCTGAAAGAGTGATATAAAAAGAGGCCTGAGAGTCATTAGGCGTGTATACATTGCTATGGTAATAACTTTGCCACAGATCGAACCCTGGACTATCAGGAATCTACTGGCTGGGTCCTTAAAAAACATGCTGCAAATCCAATAAAACAGTATTTTTAATAAATAATGCCACCCCTCAAGACTTGGTCTCATATGTGGTAAAAAAAAGTGTTGTTTATAAAGGCGATTGAAGAAACTGGGGTGGTTGGATTCAGAAAACTGAGTCTCCTGAAGGAGCAATATGTCCTCTCCCAAGTGTCTGTATGACCTAAAGGCCTTCCTGCATTTTTTAGGGGAATTAAACCCCTTAATGTTATGTGACATTATTTTAAGACCCATCAAAATATCTTAAAGGGAAGATAGTTTGAGAGGATGACTGGGCTGGAAAAGTAGCCATTGGCTGGTTATCACTTATTGGGAGCCAAAACCTTGATGGTACAAACCATATAAAACATATGGTGCATATAATAACCCATATCTTTTGAGAAAGTGCTTTAGTACTATTAGAAAACTTGTGCCATATGTGCCACTATTAGAAAAATGCCATAAACAGAAAAAAAAAATCAAGTAAAGAGAAATAAGCAACATGAATCTACGTTGTATAAGGAGTCGGGGGGGGGAAAGGTCTCCCACCGATTTACGAAAAAACACCTGAAGTACTTTATAGTCCATTACTCTTATTTAATAATTGAACAGCAGTTCAGTGCAAGTTATCTCGCCTGGACAGGAGGCCCAGATTTTAACTCACAGGTAGGCTTCCTGCAACCACAGACCAGGCCTGTGTGGATGTAGAGCAGGGGGTCGACCAGTAGACATGTGCAAATCTGTTCGTAACGAATAGATTTTCATACAAATTTGTTAGAATTCATACATTCAGATCAATACGAACATCTGAATAGCTGAAAGAACCAAAGTACGAAAATTACGAAATTACGAATAAGCAATATAACGAACGTGCAAAAATACAAACTTACGAAAATACGAAACTCCGAAACAGTAAAAGAAAGAAAATGACATCTATAATGAATGATTTACATTTCGTATTTTCAATCCTTTGTCTGTTCGTAATTGCGTATGTTCATATTTTCATTCGTGTGTTCATAATTTTGTTTCTTCGCCTGTTCGTAATTTCGTTTGTTCGTGTTTTCAAATCATTCTTTTGAATGGACTACGTAAGTGTATCTTAATATATGTAATTTTGTGTTCTCGACTCATTCTTTCGAATGGCCAGTGTATTAGTGAGTGATGTATCTTACTTAATATCTTTAGCCAATCAGCTTATCCTTTTTTATCCCTTTTGAGTCACACTGCATTCCTGAATCTTTTTACATTCAGTTGAGGAGGAGACTGGATCAGGTCTTTTGACTGAGGGAGTGGAGTAAGTACAGGACTTATTAGAAAAGCAAGCATAGGATTATTATTCTTTATTTCCTACGAAAGTACGAATAAACAAAAAAGGCAATCTCACAAAAGTAACAATTACTAAATTACGAGTAGTGTACTGAATAAATGAAAATTATTATCTAACAAAATTCAGAATTTCAAATCAAAGAAAATTAGACTAATGAAAGTACGAATCATTTTGTATCAATGAAAATATATCATTTACGAAAATACAAACGAGTCCGCATATAAAAACTTGCGTCTTACGAAATTACGAATCAACGGAAATGTAAAGAAACTAAAGAAACAAAACAAATGTTTTTGTTGTGCACATGTCTATCGACCAGGTGGGCACAACGACACTGAGTTGTAGTATTGCGACACAAGGCATAACAGTAGAAGAAAGCCGACAATAAAAGAAAACTTCCATGACCGTTATACTTCTCCGTTTTGTGGGTCGGGGAGTCAGAGGGGTGGGTAGGATCCCATCAGTTCAATCAATCCTGATGCTCTTGTCTTTGTCCCCTACGATCTCTCTGGGGAGAGGGAGCAGCTCAGATCAGTTTCAGGCATGGAGTAGAAGGCATTCTGGGATGATTATCATGGGCTAGTTGGCCCAACTTGACCAGCAGTTCTTTTCCATCCGAAAATGTGTAATAACCGTATAGGTAGTGCCATTGTGAGGGACCTGTAATTTAAAGGGGAAGCCCCATCTATAGCAAATTGTGGCTGATTGAGTTATAGTGGTGGCTTCTTTCATCTTTCTGCATTTTTCCAACGTACAGTGGGGACGGAAAGTATTCAGACCCCCTTAAATTTTTCACTCTTTGTTATATTGCAGCCATTTGCTAAAATCATTTAAGTTCCTTTTTTTCCTCATTAATGTACACACAACACCCCATATTGACAGAAAAACACAGAATTGTTGACATTTTTGCAGATTTATTAAAAAAGAAAAACTGAAATATCACATAGTCCTAAGTATACAGACCCTTTGCTGTGACACTCATATATGTGCTGTCCATTTCTTCTGATCATCCTTGATATGGTTCTACACCTTCATTTGAGTCTAGCTGTGTTTGATTATACTGATTGGACTTGATTAGGAAAGCCACACACCTGTCTATGCAAGACCTTACAGCTCACAGTGCATGTCAGAGCAAATGAGAATCATGAGGTCAAAGGAACTGCCTGAAGAGCTCAGAGACAGAATTGTGGCAAGGCACAGATATGGCCAAGGTTACAAAAACATTTCTGCTGCATTTAAGGTTCCTAAGAGCACAGTGGCCTCCATAATCCTTAAATGGAAGACATTTGGGATGATCAGAACCCTTCCTAGAGCTCAGCTGGCCATCCGGCCAAACTGAGCTATCGGGGAGAAGAGCCTTGGTGAGAGAGGTAAAGAAGAACCCAAAGATCACTGTGGCTGAGCTCCAGAGATGCAGTTGGGAGATGAGAGAAAGTTGTAGAAAGTCAACTATCACTGCAGCCCTCCACCAGTAGGGGCTTTATGGCAGAGTGGCCCGATGGAAGCCTTTTCTCAGTGCAAGATACATGAAAGCCCGCACGGAGTTTGCTAAAAAACACCTGAAGGACTCCACGATGGTTCGAAATAAGATTCTCTGGTCTGATGAGACCAAGATAGAACTTTTTGGCCTTAATTCTAAGCGGTATGTGTGGAGAAAACCAGGCACTGCTCATCACCTGTCCATAACAGTGTCAACAGTGAAGCATGGTGGTGGCAGCATCATGCTGTGGGGGTGTTTTTTACAGCTGCAGGGACAGGACAACTGGTTGCAATCGAGGGAAAGATGAATGCGGCCAAATACAGGGATATCCTGGATGAAAACCTTCTCCGTAGTGCTCAGGACCTCAGACTGGGCCAAAGGTTTACCTTCCAACAAGACAATGACCTTAAGCACATAGCTAAAATAAGGAAGGAGTGGCTTCACAACAACTCTGTGACTGTTCTTGAATGGCCCAGCCAGAGCCCTGACTTAAACCCAATTGAGCATCTCTTGAGAGACCTAAAAATGGCTGTCCACCAACGTTTACCATCCAACCTGACAGAACTGGAGAGGATCTGCAAGGTGGAATGGCAGAGGATCCCCAAATCCAGGTGTGAAAAACTTGTTGCATCTTTCCCAAAAAGACTCATTAGATCAAAAGGGTGCTTCTACTAAATACTGAGCAAAGGGTCTGAATACTTAGGACCATGTGATATTTCAGTTTTTCTTTTATAATAAATCTGCAATGTCAACAATTCTGTGTTTTTCTGTCAATATGGGGTGCTGTGTGTACATTAATGAGGAAAAAATGAAGTTAAATGATTTTAGCAAATGGCTGCAATATAACAAAGAGTGAAAAATTTAAGGGGGTCTGAATACTTTCTGTCCCCAGTGTAGCTGGGGAAAGGTCTGGATAAATCTGTTCCCTGGTCTCGTCCAGTAAAATATTAAGTCTATTGCGGGAGGTTCTCAGTATTTCCTCCTTGGTGAGAAAATCTTTGAGACACGGACAATGTCCCTTGGGGGTTTGTCATCCGGTGGTTTGGGGCATAAAGCTCTGTGGATCCTGTCACAGGCAAATGATGCTTCAGGGTCATTAGGTAATAGGGACTGGAACAGTCTCTTAACTACTGGGAGCAGGTATGTGACTTTTTCTGGGACTCCCCTTATCCTTAGGTTGTTATGCCTGTTTCTATTATCCAGGTCTTCCAACTTAGCTTAAAGCTGGGTTACTGTCTCTTTGAGGGATTCATGATCTCTGCAGAGGTCAGTGTAAGATAGCTGGAGTTCATCATGTTCAGTCTCTAACAGGTCTGTCCCCCCCGAAAGGGCTGCCAGTTCCATCGTTAAGGTATTTGTGTATTTATGTAATCCAGCTAGCATCCAGCTCTGCCTTTGTGAGCTGTACAGAGTACTCACTTTCTCCCGAGGAGTGAGATGGCGAGACAGCCAGACTGTGTGTTGCTGTCTGAGCACATGGATGCTGGGCGCCATGTTAGGACATCCCACTCTGCTCCCAGACCCAGTGGAGGTAGTTATTCAGGGATCACTTGGCTGGTTTTCCATGGCATGATTTCTGTGTCAGCATGCACCCCAAGGTTCCCCGGGGGTGCAGGTCAGATTTGAACAAGTTTCTGTTGGGGAGTGATCGTAGTCTCGGCTGCACACGGAGCTCTAACTACAGATGGCTGTCTCTCATCACGTCGCGCATGTGCCCTCATGAGCTTGAATTTTAATGGATGTATTTTAAAAATTTTTTACTGCAAACCAACAGTATAAGTATGGCTCCTAAAAAATCAGCCTACTTTTTATAACGTATATAGGTTTCACACATATTCCATTTGATTACCATTAAAAAATCCAGCACTGTGTCCATCTGCTTCAGGTCTTCTCCTCTCTTCTTCTTTTCTTTGGAGGATCTGAGAGCAGTGGGAGCAGTGAGGAGGTAGCCAGGCCGAGCCACACTGAGTGTGTCTATAGATGCACACAGCCTGGCTCAGAAGCGCACCCACACAAGTATCGTGCTGAGGGGGCACTCGGAGAAGAGGCAGGGGACATCAGGCAAGGAGGTAAATGGCTGCTCTGTGCAATATCCCTGCACAGAGCAAGCAGGTAAATATAATGTTTTTTTTTTTTTCAATTTTTGGAGAAAAAAAAAACAGGACCTGTACAATCACTTTAAAGCGGCACTAAACCCAAAAACAAAAGTATAATATATTGCAGCTTACTAATCCTTAGATGTGGTGACTGCATTAGTTTTCTTTTTTTAGGCTTTTTTTTAACCTTTACTTCACTGGGTAGTCTTGTCAATAACATACTTCCTGTCTTAAGGTGGCCACATTCTGGATGAAGTAATAATGCAGACACCTTTGGATAAGAGCATTGGCAGTCTGGGGGGAAGGTAGTGCAAAGCCCAGTACATATACATTGAACCAGAAAACTTTATATATATATATATATATATATATATATATATATATATATATATATATATATATATATATATATATTATTGTAATTATACAGGATTTATATAGCCCCAACAGTTTGTGCAATACTTTACAACATGAGGGCAGACAGTACACTTACAATACAAATCAATACAGGAGGGATCAGAGGGCCCTGTTCACTAGAGCTTACAATCTAGAAGGGAGGGTCAAGTGGAAACAAAAGGTAATAACTGGGGGGTGAGCTGATGGAGAAAATGAAAAAACAGTTGTTGTTAGGTGTGGGTAGGGTAGGCTTCTCTGAAGAGAAGGGTTTTCGGGCTAATAGAGTAGGAGATAAGCGGACAGATTGGGGTAGGGCATTCCATAGGATTGGAGAGGCTTTGGAAAAGTCCTGGAGGCGAGCATGGGAGGAGGTGATGAGGGAGCTAGAGAGCAGTTGGTAAGGTGGATGAGTCTGGCAGCAGCATTCATAATGGATTGAAGAGGTGATAGACTATGTAGAGGTAAGCCAATGAGAAGGGAGTTGCAGTAGTCGAAGCGAGAGATGACCAGCGAGTGAATTAAGAGCTTTTTTGTGTCATTGGTTAGAAAGGGGCGTATATTGGACTATTTTATATATATATATATATATATATATATATATATATATATATATATATATATATATATATATATTCTTATATACCTACCTATAAACATAATGTCACAAATGTCATGTCTACCCCAATGCAGGTGGTCAGACACCATAGCTAGCTACTGTGTGCTTCACCTATAACAGCCCCCTTTCCCTTAAGACCAGCAGGCCTACCGGTACTTGGTTGCCCCCCCAGGACTTATACAGAATGCTATAGTGCCTGGCCACCACACTAGGGCAGGTACCAACAGAGCAAACAACAGACTACTTGCAATTTAGCAGATAGATAGCGTGATTCTATGACGGTCCAGGTAATAAGGCAGGCTGAGTTCAGGGAATAGTCCAATATCCAATGACAGTCTCGGTAATAAGGCAGGCTGAGTTCAGGGAATAGTCCAATATCCAATCCGGGTCATAAACAGGGAAATCCAACAGCTAAGCAAAGCAGACAAATGGGAGGCGAACAATGCAGGTAAGTGTCTCTATCACAAGCAAGGGATAGAGTGTTCGGTTTGCTTATATCAGGTGACCAATCAGATCAATCACCTTCCAGGTGAACACAGACAGGAGAAAAGCAACAGCCAACACCCAGATGCTGGAATGAGGAACACGGGCACTAAGTGATCATGACACATAGCAACTATAATACCCAGAAGCCTTGTTTGTGAAGCTAACATTAAATGAATATTCCATGCATACAAAACATTCATAGAGCATACATGCATAATATTGTCAATTGTTGTTTGTATCTTTAAGCCTGTTGCAGATTTTTGGAAACTTGTGTGACATGGTAGGACACTACCCGCGAACAATCAGAATAACTTGAAAAGAACCTAAATTGCTTCTGGGCAGGAAAAAGGGGTATTTTTAAGACTGAACTCGATTGTTATCACTTCTACTGCAAGATATACAGAGCTGTGAAACAATTAAATAATCTAGGCTACTACCTAAAAAAAATTGTGAATTTTTAAACCTTATAAAATATGGAAGCATGGAAGGTGTTAACAGTATTAAAAACAATTGCAACAGCTAAAAGCATTATTCAATCAGAACAGGAGTACAATTTCTGGGTTATTGTTGATGTAAGCACTAATGGCTTATCATGTGAAAAAGTAAACAATACTGTTGTATTAAGGCTTGATTAATTGTGATCTAGCTGTAAAAGTTCCACATATTAACACATTTTGAAGCTTAGTGTTTCATTGATACTAAAGCCTAAACTCACTTTTGTGTTGCTTAGTGTTTTATAGACAATATTTGGTAATAGCAATGATAAACCTATTCAGATTTATACTTTCAGTAAGCATGCTCCATTCTTCTCTTCTCAGTACTGAAGAGAACTATTTCAGTTTTTCACTCTCAGCATCAAGAATCACTTCGCTTTCTCTTGTTCTCTTGTTCTCATTTACAATATTCTCCCTCTTATGGACCCCTCCCACTTCATTTTCTCGCATACCCTAGAGTGAATGGAGGGATTGCAAACCCAGAGCACATACAGAACATACATACAGCATATACAGGCTAATAAATAGAGAGAGAAAGAAGATGAACCAGGACTGGTCAAGACAGGACCAGTGACATGTTAACCAGGCTAACAGGTACTAGCTGTCTAGAAAGAGTAGCAGGTAAAGTCAGGTAAACAGATGGAATGCTAATGCATGAAATAAGGAAATGGATAGAGTTTTTTTTCTCAGCAGCTAGACTCAGGTATTTATTGATGATTAGGGCTGCCATTAGAAATCATGGGGCCCCGGAATTACAAAAATGACAATTTTTAAAAATATTTTTTTCCAATTTTTACATTTATATATACATTTTTATATATTTTTTAAATTTTTTAATTATTTTTTACAATTTGTTTTTTTACAATGCTGTTGGGAGAGGGGTTTGCATGAAATATCAATGGTCTACACAGATTCTTCAATTCCTTTCTTTAAAAGTGAATAAACTAATGTGCAAACCAACAATGACCAACAGGCTAAGTTCCTCTGAGCTCCACAAGGTGGTGATCTCACTTCTACCCTGACTGAAAGTCTCTATGGAAGACAGACAGGAAGTCTCTATGGTATACAGACAGGAAGTGATGTCCGATACAGACAGGAAGTTCCATAAGAAGTAGAGAGGAGATGTTGCTCGAAGTGGCAGCAGAGGAGGATGTGGGCGGACCCTTGGCATCCTCACTGGCCAAAATAGGACTGTTGGACCTGCATTGCTGGCTGGATATCATATGTCCCCAAGAGCTGTGACTACCACCGGAAGCTGCTGTGCCTGTGGAGATCTTTATCGCTTGTTGGCTAACGCTCGACTTGGCCCATTGGGGGCCGCTGCTACAGGTGAGAGGCTGGGGGAAACAGGTGTCGCACCCCGGAGCCCGATTGGAAGCGCACATCCAGTTTGGTCACTTCTTGCCACAGCAATTGTCCACTGCACTTGCACTTTCCTATATGGTCAGAAGATTTGTCTTTGCTGCTATTAGGAGTTACATTGCATGACGTTGGGACCACACTTTTCACTTATTACTATTTATTTGGACATTTAATACACTTATTTACGATTCACGGATTTATATGAATTTTTTTGCACATTTAAGTACTTTAGTGAATCGCATTTCACCTTGTATGAATTTATCCTTATTTTAGTGTTGATTAGTATTTAATTATTTTTAATAATGTATGATATCTATGCACAATTGAAGGATATATATATAATCACTTTCATGTGTGAGTCATGGGCTCTTATGAATATTTGCCCACTTCCATGCGTTTTGGTGGAGTCACATTGCACTTTATGTGAGTTTTTTGGATCGTATTATTGATATTTATGCACAATTGAATGTTATTTATTTATTTATTTATATATATCACTTTCATGTGTGAGTCACGGGCTCTTATGAATATTTGCACACTTCCATGCATTTTGGTGGAGTCGCATTGCACTTTATATGAGTTTTTTTGGATTGTATTATTTTGCTATCTATCTTTGCACTTTGTTTTTATTTTACTTATTGTTTATTTTGATTCATACACTATAGGCGTAAGGAGCGCTGCATATGTTTTATTTTTAGCAATTCCTTTCTCTGTAGCCTCAGTTGTACTGAAGATGAATGCACAGGAGACAGAGGCTTCTGTCCATTCATAACTGAGCATAGTAAACAGTTTACTCTGGTCAGTTATGAATAGATACAGGAACGATCCTTACTGATCACTCACTGTGTCCAATTCATAAATGGAAAGGGCCAGTAAATGACAGATTTACTGGCCCCTTTCCCCACTCTCCATTTGCCTGTGTACCAGCATCAGCCGGTGGGAGAAGGAAGCTGGCGGCGCTGTGGGGGGACAAGGGGGGGGCCCGGGCACACAGGGGGAATCAGATGTGGACAGCACACAGAGGGGGGTTGGTGCGGTGGGACGGGAGGACAATTACAGACCAATGCACTGTGTCTCTCCCTTCACATACCCTCCCTCCGGGCACACAGGGGGAATCAGATGTGGGCAGCACACAAAGGGGATTGGTGTGGTGGGACAGGAGGACAATTACAGACCAATGCACTGTGTCTCTCCCTCCAGCAACTGAAAGCCGGTGGGAGGAAGAGGGGGAGAGCATGGCTTTCAACTGCTAGAGGTGAGACACAGACACAGTGAATTGTTCTGTAATTCTCCTCCCATCCTGTGCACACCAATACCCCTGCTGTCTGGGCCACCTACAGGAGGCCCAATGGTACCCCCCTGTTGGCAGCCCTGTCGATGATAGAAAGCTAAAAAGTTAACCAGTCTTGCACATTTTCCTACCACATACATGCAAAAAAACGTCATCCTAATACTTTGAAAATGTGTGGTATGTCCTTCCTCCTACCCCACAGTTCAGTGGTAATATTTGCTGTAAAATCCTGTGGTCATTTTGACACCTGGGACTGTTATTTTGCTAAATTTCAAATACTCAGGCTTAGTCATAGCAGATCAAATGGATGTCAGTTAAAGTAACCTTGTAAAATGGAAAAATGAACTGTGCTTTTATTAAAGCCTTTGTTAACTCTTAGTTGACCCTAATCATCCCCAATTATCTGCTTGCGCTCCTCTCCTCTAAAGCTGGCCATCGATAGATCAAAATTCAGCAAGTTCATCAGGAATCAGCCACATTTTGATCTATCTATTGCCCGATCCAGTTTAACAGCAGTTGGTCTATCAATTGACTACTCACATTTGGGTTTGCTGGAAAACTTTAGTCCTTTTGGCTGCAGTGCTGGTCAGTGTATTCAGACAGCAAAGGAATCCAGTTGACTCCTCTGCTGTCAGAATACAATAACACCACAGGGAGAATTCCCCCATTAGCCTCAATTGTGTGGATGAGGGAATTTGTATATGCCCATCTTTAGCTAATATTTGCTGTTTTTATTTAATAATATTTTCTTTCATTAATGCTTATACTTTTTTTTTATTTCTTGAGCTATTTTTTTTACACTTGCATACTGTACATAAAGGCTTAATTAAAATGTTTAGACTATTGGCAGCTATGGCAATAGGAAGGATACATATGAGGTTCTTTGATGCTGGGAACCCACCCTTTTATGAGAGCACATAACAAAGACCCATTATTGGCCCTTCTAAACCAGTGGACCTAAGTTCAAACACCATGCAGTGCATTATGGCTATGACAAATTCAGTCTGCCAGGTTCCCTCACCATGAACCTTGAATACACAGTATTCACCTCAAATCCATGGTAGTGGCAAATCCAAACCTCATCTCTAATCTTTACTGTCAGGTACTCCTGCTCCAATGATAACTGTAATGCCCTGTACACACGGTCGGACATTGTTCGGACATTCCGACAACAAAATCCATCGGATTTTTTCCGACGGATGTTGGCTCAAACTTGTCTTGCATACACACGGTTGCACAAAGTTGTTGGAATTTCCGAACGTCAAGAACGTGTGACGTACACCACATACGACGAGACTATAGAAGGGCAGTTCAATACCAAGCGCGCTACCCTTTGGGCTCCTTTTGTTAATCTCGTGTTAGTAAAAGTTTGGTGAGAGACGATTCGTGCTTTTTCAGACTCGTGGTTTTCAGTTCATTTTTCTGCTGTTCAGTTTGGGTTTGTATCTGGTCTTCAGTGCGTGCAGTGAATGCGCATTGATTTATTATTGTGTTCTTGTCCATTCATTACTGATTTTCAGGTCGCTCTTCACAGGCCTTGCTGTTCTTCAGTGCGTTCTGTTACTTCGCTTTGACCAGCCGATTGTTTTGAAGCCATGTTGAGGTTACTTACTCATCGTAGAGTTCGTGCTGTGCTGGGGCTTGGTGTTGGGGTTCTTACTTTGACACAAGCCCAGTCCATGAACAGGGTGGGGAGGAGTTCATGGACCAAGAATTGGTTGCTCCAGCGTGACCATTTCTGTCACATGCCTTTGCTCCGTGAGATCCGTGAGAATAATCCTGATGATTTCAGGAACTTTCTCTGGATGACGGACCCCGTATTTCACCGTTTGTTGGCTTTGCTGACCCCTTATATCAGCAGGCAGGATACCTGTATGCGGCTAGCCATCACTCCGGAGCAGAGGTTGGTCGCCACGTTGCAGTACTTGGCGATGGGGAGAAGCCTGCAGGACCTCAAGTTCTCGACAGGCATCTCCCCCCAGGCTCTGGGGATCATTATCCCAGAGACCTGTTCTGCCATCATTCAGATCCTGCAGAAGGACTATATTAAGGTAAGATTTTTATCCTTTAACATCATATTTTATTGTATTTAAAGGGGTTGTAAAGGTAAAAATTTTTTCACCTTAATGCATTCTATGCATTAAGGTGAAAAAACTTTTGACAGTACCGCCGCCCCCAGCCCCCCCGTTTTACTTACCTGACGCCTCGAATCTTCGCTCCTCGTCCTCGTCAGCTTCATTGCAGCTCAGCCTGGTCGCTGATTGGCTGCAGTGGATGGATTGAAAGCAGCGCAGCCATTGGCTCGCGCTGCTGTCAATCACATCCGATGACGCGGCGCGCCGGAGGGCGGGGCCGAGTGATACAGCGAGCGGCTATAGCCGCCGGCTGTATCACGGGAGCGCGCCCGCAAGCACTCACCACCGTGCGAGGGAGCTCGCATGAAGGTGGTAAATGCTTGCGGGGAGGAGCTGAAACAGCCGCCGAGGGACCCCAGAAGACCAGGTTCGGGGCCACTCTGTGCAGAACGAGCTGCACAGTGAAGGTAAGTATAACATGTTTGTTATTTTAAAAAAAAAAAAAAAAACATCTTTACAACCCCTTTAATGTTTACTAATGTATTGTATTTCTTTCCTTATTCTCTAATTACCATAATTGTAATATGCTGTGAATGTCCCCTTTGTCCTAATACATGCTGGAATTTTTAAAAATCTTTTTTTGTCCTTCATGCATATTTGCCTTCAATTACCTCCCCAGCATGCTCTCCTGGGCGTATATCCACCTCATCTAGTCACTTAACACTGTATTTTGTCAGCTCCATAGTAGTTCTTTACCCTAAACACCCCCTAAAATGTGTATAAATGTTATTTATGCTTTAAATTCAGGCAGAGTGCCAGAGGCTTTCATTTGGAACCCTCCCTCCCCCCAACTGCTAAGTCAGCTGATAACAATCCTCTATCTGCTGACTTTGCCAGACCCATACACACTATACCTACCTCTTTTGTGGTCAGATTTATGGATGAATTCCCCAAAGCATGTAGTGCAATGGCCTGCCTGAATACTTTCAAATGGTAATGTTTAAAGTTTTTGTATCCTATTATATTTATAGGTACTTGCAGAATGTAAAAATGTGCTAAAATTTGTACAGTGTGTATTTATATCTTTGTATTATGACACTTCTTACCTGTCCAGTGGGCTGCCAATAGTGTAAGTAAGGAGGGGCTGGCCAAAGTAACGCACATTATTTATGCATTCAGCTCTCAATGAAGTGGAGAGGGTTACCTGTCCAAAACATCCCCCCCAAAATGTTTTCAATGTGCCATCAGAGGGGGTGAGGAATCTGATAGGTGGTCCTTATACTTTTACTTTTGTCTTTAAATACTCCCTAAAATAAATGTTATACTAATGTTGGCCAAGAATGTTTGTGTCTAATCTGCTTTCAATGTTTTTGTGCAATTTTTTTTCTTGTTTGACTCTACAGTTTCCTTCCACGCCACAGGAATGGCAGACTGTGGCCTCCCACTTTGCCCAGCGGTGGGACTTTCCCAACTGCATAGGGACAATTGATGGGAAACACATCCACATCGTCCCACCCCCCAACTCGGGGTCATACTATTACAACTACAAGGGGTTCAATAGTATTTTGATGTTGGCGGTGGTGTCGGCTACTTACGAGCTCCTGTATGTGGACGTGGGGAAGAATAGCCGGATGTTGAATGGTGGAGTCATCGCCCAGACGGAGTTCTACAGGCATCTCCAGAATGGCAGCTTGGGCTTGCCACCTCCAGAAGACAATGCGGAAGGACTCCCATTCGTCTTCTATACAGATGAAGCTTTTGCACTGGGGGATCATCTTATGTGACCATTCCCTATGAGGACCCTCACTCCGGACCAGAGGGTTTTTAATTACCAGTTGGCCAGAGCCAGAAGAGTGGTGGAGAACACGTTTGGAATAATGGCCAGTCGGTTCGCTTATTTCTTACACCCATACACATGGCGTAATATAAACTCAATCACATCATCCTGACTTGCTGTATTCTCCACAATATTTTAAGGAGAAATTATCAAAACTATGCTGCCTCATTTGGGCCTGAGGCCGGAATTCCTAATGAACAAACGCTGATGGCGCTTGAAACTGGCCGTCCTGGCTTGCCCCCCCAGAGTGCCCGTGAGGTCCGTCTAAGATACAATGAATACTTTGCGGGTAGGGGGGCCATCAATATGCCAGACAATGTCTGAAACATTTTTGAATAAAAGAGATCTTTCAAACTTAAGAAATATTTTATTTTATTTCCTGCTTGCCTTTCTTTTAGCTGTCTCCTCTGTTTTCTTTTAACAGTATTATTTAGTTGGTCTTTTGATTCAACAGTGCAAATGAAATTTATTTCAGACATGAGGTGACCATCTCTTATTCGGCTGCTATTATAAAAGTATGTTGTGGGTCTGCTACACACACCTTGTTTTTGTTGTTAATGTATGTAAGGCATTACTGACAAAAATCTTCATAATTTTCAGCACCATGACCGAAATTGGGGGAGTCCTGAAAATGGCGTGATTGTGTAAAATTATAAAGCACTGTGGGTGTTATTTACTAAAGGAAAATACACTTTGCACTAAAAGTGCTCTTGAAACTGCACTTGTAGTGCAAAGTGGATTTGCCTTTATTAAATAGCAACCATTGCCAGGGAAAAAAACAACTTTACTCCAAAAACTGCTTTTGAGCATTGAAAGAAGAAGCCACACATTGGTCATTATCCAAATTTTTACTTAAAGCACAATCACATGTGCGTTTATAAAAGGTATTTTTAACAAACCAACATGTTTGTTGTCTAAAATTTTTTGAGTTCATATTTCTACAAAGTAGCCTTTAATATGTAAAACAGGCACAGGCATAAACCTGCAATAAGTTTCTGGGTGTTTTATATTCTCCCTAAAACATCAATGATGTTCTTTATTTTGTTTTGAACATCATTGATGGTTTTTCTTTTAGGGTTTCTAAATCTCTATTACACCCATGATCTCCGCGATGAGGATCTGGGCACTTTCACTTGTGAAATTACATTCCTCTTCCACAACATCACGATCACCTAAAACAACAAAAAAAAACCCACACCATGTATTATAAATATGCAGGCATCCATCTCTTACCTGAGGCTGTGGTCGCAGACACTCACCTGTTGTGGTGACAATTTCTATAACGTCTCCCTCCTCCTCCTCTGGTTGGGTTTGGGGGATTTCCCCTTCTTTCTGAGGTGGGGAGTCCCTGGTCTCCCTTTGATGAGTGGTCCTCCAAGTCTTTTTTCCCCTATGTGAAAAAAATAGGTATACTTAGCACAGATATTTGAGGCCAGAAATAGAAATATGAAAAATTGCTTGGAAGTGGGGTACAATTGTCTCTTTTGGCAAAGTTCCAAGATGAAGAAATATTTTTGACCTTTGTCAAGCTTGAATACTTACCTGTTTTGTACAAGCTTCACAGATGGAGACACCCCTATAGTATACACTGGAGCACCTGTGTGGGCCCCCTAATAAAAAGGGTCTTCTGGTGACCTACACTAGTGCTCCTGTGTCCAGATGTGTAAACAGCTGCTGAGTGTCCTCTCCTTACACAGAATCTAGTTTGCATTTCATTCTAGTTACAAACCCATATAGACAACCAACTTAATTTAAGAGAAGTAGGCCAGAAAAAATGTATTGAACTGCATCTGGCCAAAACATGGTGTTTTAGTGGGCGAACGAACAATGTTTCCTATGAAAGAATAATGTGTCCATGAGCATGAAAGTTGCCATTTTAAACTGTACAACAGTAAAGAAAAGCACACGGAGCAGCACGAACGTAACAAAAATAAACAATAGGAACACAGGACAACTACTTACTTTTTTGCAGCACTCTACTGATCCTTCCAAACTGATTGTGTTCCCTTAATTTGAGGTCCGACCACCGCTTCCTCAGTTGATCCTTGGATCGTCGTACCCCAAAATTCCTGTGCAGACTCTTCACAACTTTAGCCATGATCTTGGCCTTTCTCACATTTGAGTTTGGGTAAGGTCCATACTTCCTGTCATAGTCGGCCCTCTTCAATATGTCCACCATCTCAACAAAGGCCATATTTGAGGCCTTAAATCTTCTCCTGTGGGATCATGATGTTTCTGGCTCCGGGCTTTCCTCCTCCTCCTCGTTGCCTGAATTATCACGCACCTGTTGTGTCTCCGCCATGTGCTCTTCCCCACTGTGCCGAAAGAGAAGGGGCGGGGAACAGACTAGAAATAACGTCAGGAACGGGCGGAGTTTCACGCATGCACAGTGTATATAAAGCGTAACACGCGTGCATCATACGTGCGATCTGTGAGCGGAGGAAGGAGTATCGGAAGCGCCGATCGTGATAACAAAGGTACAATTTTAACTTGGGCCTATACTTCTAATAGATTGAAACCTATATTGGGACAAGATTAGGAGACTTTAGCCTGACATTAGGGTTTGTCTTATGTATTGCAGATAAAATGGATGGCTTCAATGACCACAACTTCCTCCCCCTGTTCATAGATAAATACAGGGAGCTGCCCTGTCTATGGCAGGTCAAACACCCATATTATAATCATAAACAAAAGAGGCAGGCAGCGCTGGAGAAACTGGTGGAGTTGGTGAAGCCGGTGGTCCCCACAGCAACCATCCCCTATTTAAAAGCCAAAATTGGTGGCCTAAGAAGCACTTATCTTAGGGAGCGCAAGAAGGTCCAGGATTCCCAGAGATCAGGAGCTGCAGCAGATGACGTTTATGTTCCAAGGCTGTGGTACTATGAGAGACTGCGATTTCTGTCAGACCAGACTGAAGTCAGGGAATCCCTCTCCACTCTTCCTTCCACTCTTCCTTCCACCCCAGCTGAGGCTTCCGATGTCCAACCTGGGACTTCCAGCCAGGAAGAAGTGGAGGAGCCCAGCTTGAGCCAGGTATAGCATTGTTCTACAGATTTCTGGTCAATAAATAAATGATGTTTACTAGATCACTAATTGCTGATTTGATAAAGTGTTTTACATATCAATAGACAGTAGTGGGCAAAAATAATTGGGACAAGAATAAAAAATGCTGTGCTCAGAATGATAATCTTTTATATTTGTTAACATTCAATTTGCAGCAGTCATGAGCTGAAAATTGTGTGTGATTGATGAAGAAAAAATTAAAACCATGTCCCTTTTTCATACACAGGAAGACCTCAGCCAGGAGGAGGCTGTAGAATGTGGCAACCAGGAGGAGGCGGGGCTTAGTGGCAGCCAGGAGGAGGCAGGGCCCAGTAGGAGCCTCACACAATCCCAGGTCCCTCCCCTCCGCCTTCCAACCAAAAGACCCAGGAAGGGGAGTAACGTGGAGGAGTCAGCACTCAGGCTGATTGGGGAGGCTTCTGCGGCCCTCAGAGCCACCCCAACTCATGAAGAGGCCTTTGCCTCTATGGCTGCCACCAAACTGCAGGACATGGAGGAGGGCCAAACCCTCGTGTGAGGAAATCCTTTTTGAGACATTAACTAAGGGGGTGAGGGGCCAAATCACACCCATTACCCACCTGTGTGAGTTGCATCATCCTCCTCCTCCTGCCACACCTCCACCACCACAGACACAGCCTGGAAGGAAGAGTGGAAGGAAGACAAGAAAGTGATGGCCCTGGGTTCAGTCTGGTCTGACAAAAGATGCAGGCTCTTGTATGACCACAGCCTGGGGACATAGATGTCATCTGCTGCTGTTCATGATCTCTTGGACTTATGAACCAGATTGTACTCCCTTTTATATGGACTCCTCAGGCCACCAATTTTGCATTAAAATAGTTAATGTGTGCCCTGGGGGCCAAAGGCTTCACCAATTTCAGCAGTTTTTCCAGCGTTGCTTTCCCTCTTTCTTTGGTTATGACCCCTTAATAAAGGTATTTTTTTTTTTTTTTTTAATAATACTCGCCTATGTGTTTTCCTTTAAAAAGGACAGTTTGTTTGTGAGTAGGCAGGTACATTTCAAAAATACAATGTGAAATTAACAAGGGACACCAACACCAAGCAACCTTCTTGAGATTAAATAATACAAGATAATAATCGTGTTGTGGTAACTTGACACACAATACACACCCAAAACAATTCTGGAGATCAAAAAAAAAAAAAATTAAAATAACAGGAGGTCGGGATTAATAAAATTTTCGGGAGATATGACAAATAAAAATACTATATTCATAAAATTATGAGAAATAATCAAGAAAGAAGTTTGTGAGAAGTCTGTGTGAATATGAGCAGCAAAGCAACTTCATTCCTCTAGCATTATAAAGAAGAAGAGAGTGCGCTGCATTAAACAATTTAAAACATTGCAGCATGATGAAGGTGCTATATCCATTACGAACGCTAATTTTACCAGACCAAGCAGTTCCGTCTCGGAATTTATTCTGAGCATGCATGGCACTTTGTGCGTCGGAATTGTCCACACACAGAATTTACGCAATCATATTTTGTTGTCGTAAAATTTTATAGCCTGCTCTCAAACTTTGTGTGTCGGAAATTCCGATGGAAAAAGTCCGATGGAGCCCACACATGGTTGGAATTTCTGACAACAAGCTCCGATCGTACATATTCCATCGAGAAGTTCGACCGTGTGTACAGGTCATAAGGATTGGTTCACACTAATGTGAATTGGATGCTGGTTTCCCCGCATCTAATTTGCATAGCAAGAGATTGTGACTGGCTCTCTATGGAACTCGTTCATACATCTCCGAAATGGCCCTGGTGCGATTTGCACAGGAGTCTTGTGCATCTTCTGGTCCATTTCAGGTCTGAATTCAGCCAAAAATTTGGGCTGAAATTGGAACTGAACCAGTGAATGGAGACACACCGGACCCCCTGCTGTGCTGCTTAATTAAGGGGTGTGGTTAATTGCTCACAGGTGCCTATTTAACTGGTTGTAGGACTCAGTCTGAGCGTGCTCAGTCTGAAGCTGTGGAACTTGGTGTAAGTGGAGTTGGAATAAGTGGGAGTTAAAAAACCAGAGTTTAAAACAGGAGGTTATAACAGGGGTCATAGTACCTGTGTAGTGTGAGTATCTGAGTGTTGTCTGAGTAGTGTGTGTGGATCGTTAGTACTTGTGTATTGTGTACTGTGTACTTGTGTATTGCGAGTGCACGTAGGTCTGTGAGTACCTGTGTATTGTCTTGTTGTGTACCTGTGTATTGTCTTGAGTATTAGTGCCAGGAAGCTAGCTGTTAGGTAATTTGGACAGGGTAAAATCCCCAAATCCTCACTAAATGTAATAGGTACAATGCCCGGCGGGTGTGGAGAGGCGACTCTTTGTACATCTTGCCACATGTATGCATTCCTTGATCATCCGATCGAGGGCGAATACTGCTGTGCAAAATGTAAGCACATTGTTTCCCTGGAAGCCCAGGTTCTGAATCTGGGGAAGCAACTGTCAGCACTGAGAAGTCCCTCCATACTAAAGGTGAGCCAGGAACGTACACGGCAGGTGCCGGCAGGGGCCAGCACAGAGGCGGGTGGAGACAAAGAGGTGCTGGCACTAGCAAAGAGTAGATGGGTGACAGTCAGGAGGGGTAGAGGGGGAAGTGCCAGAGAGGCCGATCCAGGACTGGAGCATCCCAATAAGTACGCTCCATTGAGTGACATTGGTGAAACCAGTCAGGGACCAGCACTGCTGGAGATGAGGGACTCTCCTAGCTGCCAGGGGAAGAACTCCTCCAGTGAGAGTGGGGGGGCAGCAAAGGGAAAGGAAAGACAGATTCTGGTGGTAGGGGACTCAATTCTTAGAAGGACAGAGAGGGCAATCTGTAACAAAGACCTGAAGCGCCGAACAGTATGTTGTCTACCGGGCGCTCGGGTTCGGCACATCACGGATCTTGTGGACAGATTACTGGGAGGGGCTGGGGAAGACCCGGCTGTCATGGTGCACGTTGGCACCAATGACAAAGTCAGAGGCAGATGGAGTGTCCTAAAGAACGATTTTAGGGACTTAGGAGCTAAATTGAGGAAAAGGACCTCCAAGGTAGTGTTCTCAGGAATACTACCGGTACATCGAGCCACACCAGAAAGGCAGAGGGAGATTAGGGAAGTAAACAAGTGGCTGAAGAGCTGTTGTAGTAAGGAGGGGTTTGGGTTCCTGGAGGACTGGGCCGACTTCTCAGTCGGTAACCGGTACTATAGAAGGGACGGACTGCACCTAAATGAGGAGGGTGCAGATCTGCTGGGAATGAAGATGGCCAAAAAGTTAGAGGGGTTTTTAAACTAGGCGATGGGGGGGAGGGTCCAGAGACAGTGATAGCCAGCGCGGAAGATATTCCAGAGGGTAGTATTGGGGGCATTAGTGGTAGGTTAACCAAAGCACAAAAACACAAGGTGAGTATAGTAGCAAGTCCAAGTTGCAATCTTGAAACACCCAATACGAGGCCAATATGCGACCGGTCTAAACTATGTGGCATGTTCACTAATGCCAGGAGCATGGCGGACAAGATGGGTGAACTAGAGATACTGTTGTACAAAGAGGATTTGGATTTTGTGGGAATTTCAGAGACCTGGTTCAACAGCTCTCATGATTGGCTGGCAAACATTCAAGGGTATACCCTACACCGCAAGGATAGAGAGGGTAAAAAAGGGGGAGGGGTATGCCTATATATCAAGAAAAATGTACAAGTGAATGTGAGAGATGACATCACTGAGGGGGCTAGGGAGGAGGTGGAATCTTTATGGGTAGAGCTCCAAAGGGATGAAGCTAAGGGGAAAATAATACTGGGAGTATGCTATAGGCCCCCTAACCTGAGGGAGGAAGTGGAGACGGATCTCCTATCACAAATTGGATTAGCAGCAAGGATGGGAAGTGTTATCATAATGGGGGATTTTAATTATCCAGACATAGACTGGGCGGAGGGAACCGCGCATTCATTTAAGGCTCGCCAGTTCCTTAATGTCTTGCAGGACAATTTTATGGGTCAGATGGTAGACGCACCAACTAGAAATAAAACATTACTAGATCTACTGATTACCAACAATACAGACCTGATCACAGATGTGGAAATACGGGGCAATTTAGGTAACAGCGATCACAGGTCAATTAGTTTCAGTATAAATCACACAAATAGGAAACATGAAGGGAACACAAAGACACTGAATTTCAAAAGAGCCAACTTCCCTAAACTACAAACCTTGCTAAAAGGCATAAATTGGGATAAAATATTAGGAACAAAGAATACGGAGGAGAGATGGGTTTGCTTTAAGAGCATATTAAATAAGGGCATTAGCCAATGTATCCCATTGGGTAATAAATTTAAAAGAGCGAACAAACATCCCGGATGGCTTAACTCCAATGTGAAAATGCATATAAAAGCAAAGGAGAAGGCCTTCAAAAAATACAAGGTTGAGGGATCATCATCAGCATTCAGATTTTATAAAGAATGCAATAAGAAATGTAAGGGTGCAATTAGGATGGCTAAGATAGAACATGAAAGACACATAGCGGAGGAGAGCAAAAAAAATCCCAAGAAATTCTTTAAGTATGTAAACGGTAAAAAAAGGAGGACAGACCATATTGGCCCCATAAAGAATGAGGAAGGACATCTGGTTACAAAGGATGGGGAGATGGCAAAGGTATTGAATTTATTCTTCTCCTCAGTCTTCACGAGTGAATCGGGGGGCTTCAGTAACCAAAACTGCAGTGTTTATCCTCATGACACAACACAGGAAGCACCTACATGGTTAACAGAGGACGGAATTAAAATTAGACTTGAGAAACTTAACATTAATAAATCACTGGGACCCGATGGCTTGCATCCGAGGGTACTTAGGGAACTCAGTCAGGTGATTGCCAGACCGTTGTTCCTAATGTTTTACAGACAGTCTATTGACTGGAATGGTACCAGCTGATTGGAGAAAAGCCAATGTAGCACCAATATTTAAAAAGGGCCCAAAAAACATCCCTGGGAATTACAGACCAGTTAGCCTAACATCAATAGTGTGTAAACTCTTGGATGGGATGATAAGGGACTATATACAAGATTTTAGTAATAAGAATGATATCATTAGCAGTAATCAGCATGGATTCATGAAGAATCGTTCTTGCCAAACCAATCTATTAACCTTCTATGAGGAGGTGAGTTGCCATCTAGATAAAGGAAGGCCCGTAGACGTGGTATATCTGGATTTTGCAAAAGCATTTGACACAGTTCCCCATAAACGTTTACTGTACAAAATAAGGTGCGTTGGCATGGACCATAGGGTGAGTACATGGATTGAAAACTGGCTACAAGGGCGTGTTCAGAGGGTGGTGATAAATGGGGAGTACTCAGAATGGTCAGGGGTGGGTAGTGGGGTTCCCCAGGGTTCTGTGCTGGGACCAATCCTATTTAATTTGTTCATAAACGACCTGGAGGATGGGATAAACAGTTCAATCTCTGTATTTGCAGATGATACTAAGCTAAGCAGGGCAATAACTTCTCCGCAGGATGTGGAAATCTTGCAAAAAGACCTGAACAAATTAACGGGGTGGGCGACTACATGGCAAATGAGGTTCAATGTAGAAAAATGTAAAATAATGCATTTGGGTGGCAAAAATATGAATGCAATCTATACATTGGGGGGAGAACCTCTGGGGGAATCTAGGATGGAAAAGGACCTGGGGGTCCTAGTAGATGATAGGCTCAGCAATGGCATGCAATGCCAAGCTGCTGCTAATAAAGCAAACAGAATATTGGCATGCATTAAAAGGGGGATCAACTCCAGAGATAAAACGATAATTCTCCCGCTCTACAAGACTCTGGTCCGGCCGCACCTGGAGTATGCTGTCCAGTTCTGGGCACCAGTCCTCAGGAGGGACGTACTGGAAATGGAGCGAGTACAAAGAAGGGCAACAAAGCTAATAAAGGGTGTGGAGGATCTTAGTTATGAGGAAAGGTTGCGAGCTCTGAACTTATTCTCTCTGGAGAAGAGACGCTTGAGAGGGGATATGATTTCAATTTACAAATACTGTACTGGTGACCCCACAATAGGGATAAAACTTTTTCGCAGAAGAGAGTTTAATAAGACTCGTGGCCACTCATTACAATTAGAAGAAAAGAGGTTTAACCTTAAACTACGTAGAGGGTTCTTTACTGTAAGAGCGGCAAGGATGTGGAATTCCCTTCCACAGGCGGTGGTCTCAGCGGGGAGCATTGATAGCTTCAAGAAACTATTAGATAATCACCTGAATGACCGCAACATACAGGGATATGTAATGTAATACTGACACATAATCAAACACATAGGTTGGACTTGATGGACTTGTGTCTTTTTTCAACCTCACCTACTATGAGCTGCTCCATGCTCTAGTGTGAACCCAGCCTTAAAGAATTCTACAGTGATCATTAATAGAAACAACGCCATTTCATCACATTGCAAATAGTTGCAGCTGGTGCCTTCAGATCATAGACTTGATCTATAATTTAATGCTCAATTTACAAAAAAATAAGCGCAAACTATTTTTTTTTAATTAAAAAAATCCTTACTTATCTTGCATCCTGTTAACCCCTAGTTAACATTGCTTAATTCTTTAATTTCTCAATTTCTTCCATTTTTTACATTTTATGTAGAATTTTTTTGTTCATTTGCTCCTGTGTTAAAAATACAACAATTAAAAAAAAGAACATGCAATTATACCAGATACATAATTTTGTTATTGCCCTATGTGAGATAAACCAAGTAATGATATTGAACGTTGTATCTACTAAAGCATTAGTGTTTAAAATGTTACTAATGGTACTGGTACTTTTCTATTTTAACCACCCTTTGTCTCTAGAAATACAGAGAATGATTCATAATTTTTAGAATACTCTTAAACCAAAACCTTCACCTCAGTATCACATGTAATGACAAAATAATAGCCAACTGCAAAGGCTTGTGTCTAAATTTGTAAAGATAATATTCTGGTATATGAAGAGATGCAGTGGTTAAACAGTGAACATTTTTGAAATTTAATGAATGCTTGTTAATTTTATTTACTTTACCACTTACTAGGGTGAATTCACACTATTTCTGATGACAGGCATTTTACTGCATTGTAAAATGCCTGTCACCGCATGGACACACAGAAAACAATTGTTTCCTGTGTGTCCCATTCACACTCCAATGCAGTCCGGAGCTGTGCTCCAGTGAGCTGCCATAAACTGCAGACATGACGTATTTTATTGCAGAGTATTGTAGATGATTGCATGTCACTGTACAGCAGTGCATCACATCGCACTGCTGTACAGTGATACAAATGAATCAAATAAAGTTGATTGAGAAAAAAAAAGGGGGGAGCCATGTGATGGGCTGAATCATGCACCACACTGCCCCCTACTCTGGTAACAGGAATGGACAGGTAAAGATTTCCAGCAGCTGTCTGTTCCTATACGAATCAGGCCTTTTTTATTTTGGCTTGGTCACTTAAATATCCAAATGTAATTTTACTATAGACACATGGTGGACGTTTTTTACCTTCTAATGACAATCTGTGATTAATAGCGAATCAATATTCTGTTAAAATAATACATTGTGTTATGGTGCTTTCTTTAACACTAACTGAAGTATGCTATGTGGTTACTCTACTAGCACTGTAACAATGCATGCTGAAGCAAAGCGTATTCTATATTACTAGATTGTAAGCTCTAACGAGCAGGGCTCTCTGACTCCCCCCCTGTATTCAATTGTATTGTACCTGTACTGTCCTCCCTAATGTTGTAAAGTGCTGCGTAAACTGTTGGCGCTATATAAATCCTGTATTATAATAATAATAATATAGTATAGCCTCTGAAAAATCAGTTAATAATTTGCTTTACTATATGTTGCACTGAGCTAATATAGCTATATTCTCCAATCATTATCCAGTATTCTATATTATTTATTATTTTATATTAGGTAAACACAAGTTCAATATGATTCACTAAGCTAAGTACCGTCCACTTTTTGAACAATCCCTGTGCACACCCCTATAAATATGAAAGTTCTTCTCATCTTAAACAAAGGGTGTACAGTATATCATAAAAAAGTACATGTGTTAAAACAAACAAAAAATAATAATTCTATGTAAGAAATTATAGTTATTTACATCAAACCATACCGGGAGCTTAATAGTCTTTAGATGTGGTGGCTGCCTTAGTTTTGTATATTTTTACCTATGATACTGTCAGTAAAACACATCCTGCCCTGGAGTGACAATACTCACCCACTGTACTGTTATCTATAAAGAAGCATCTTTTGGACAGAGCTACAATAACCTCCTCCTTTCCTCTTCCTCTTGTTTGTGACATATAGAGAAAGGGTTCTGCAGTCTCCAGAAATAGCTCAGAACATTGTAACAAGAGGGCGATACAGGCAGAGTGCAATGGAGTTTAGCTATATGAACAAAAGTAACTAAAAACACACTCTCTAAATTTACAAGTTATGCACTGCGCTTGGGTGACCCCAAAAACAAAATTAATAATAACCAACTCTGTGCTTACTAGTGCGATAATATTAAATACAAATAATATGAATGTTGAATAAATAAACAAGGTGTGAAAAAACAAGTGCTTGTTACACCATAAATTAGTGCTTGTTACACCACACATAGTGTCTTAATCAACATAAAAAGTGCTTAGTGCTCAATATAAAGTATCCTGCTTGTTTAAATGAAAAAATTAATAATGAAAAAAAGTTCTCTTTGGCACTCTAAATAGTGCGTGCAAATAATGTCCAGCAGTGATAATAAAACAATGCATGCAGGTGGTGTTCAGCTGTGACAACAATCCAACATCATGCCGAAGATATCCTGAGTGCTGCAAAGCATGCTCCGGTGCTCCTTCGTAACCCCCTTAAGCTAATGTGCTCACCTCAGAGCGTGTGACTCAGCTTCTACCCTGAGTCCAAATACGCTTTGGAGCCACCCCTGGGCTCAGTCTCAGTGTCTGCTGCACTTCTCCAGCTGGAAAAAATGTGGCTCCATACATATAAATGAAAAGGAAACTATATAGTGTAATATAGTCAAAATACTTTTATTAAAAGAAAATGCTTCCCACACCGGGGTACTCACATGGCACTGGTGCGTCAGTGCACCATACTATAATGGCTTTCTATGCAAAATCACTGGATGTTTGGTGTGTTATGCGGTCCTGGGACAGCGCTGGTGTAAAGTCTGTGTCAGTCTCTCCGTCCTGGCCCCTCCCCTACGCGTCTTCGACACAGGGATCACATGTCATCGTCAGGGGGATAAAAACACACTCTCTATTAGCACAATAATAGTACATTAAAAAATCATGCAAAAAAAACAAAACAATATAAAGTGCCCATATATGTGATAAGAAATGTTCATAAGTTATTCCATGCAGTGTATTCATCAGTGATAGCTTCATAAACTCATAAATTATTCAGTGCAACAGTCAATATTCTTCCTTCAAATACACCACATGGGTGAAAGGTGCTCACCACTTACCGATAAGAGAGGATCACTGTATTTGTAGTTCCCAAAAAGTGTCACTTAGGATCAGATTTTTCCACCGCAATGTCACAGTCCAGAAAAAATCGCTAATCGCTGCCATTACAAGTAAAAACAATTAAAAGTCCATAAATCTATCCCATAGTTTGTAGACGCTATAACTTTTGTGCAAACCAATCAATATATGCCTTTTGGGATTTTTTTTTTTTAATCAAAAAATATGAAGCAGAATACAAATTGGCCTAAAGTGATGAAGAAATTTTGATTTTTTTTACATTTTTTTTTTTTTTTTTTTTTTTTATTGGATGTGTTTTATAGCAGAAAGTAAAAAATATTGTTTTTTTTTTTTTTTTTTTTTTTTTTTTATAATTGTCGGTCTTTTTTTGTTTATAGAGCAAAAAATAAAAACCGCAGAGGTGATCAAATACCACCAAAAGAAAGCTCTATTTATGGGAAAAAAAAGGATATTTGGGAATTTTATTAATACTACTACTTAATATTCCCTCCAAAAAAGGTTGTGCTAAGGCTTTTCCTTAAAGGGGTTTGGCTTATGCTAACTACAGGGGATTATATGTCTGAGATGAGTCAGATTTAAATAGATGGATTAGAGATGCAAGCCAATGTAGGGGAAGCCTATTTCAACTCAGATACTTAAAATTAAGGGGGAGAAGGTGGGAAAACTAGGGAGAAGTCTTTGCAACACCACATACCAGCATGGGGCCCTCATGCACAGCTCAGTGGTTTGTCTTATGTATTTTCTTTCTTACTGTTTGTATTTAGTACTACGGTAGAGTTTCCTTAATAATTGTTGTTTTCTGTAACTAGATAGATTTCTAGTTGTTAGACCTTTTTACTATATACCAATACAGTTCTGTTGGTATGTTGAAGCTTTCACTCACAGTTAAGATCTCTCTTTTTCAAATCATATCACACGAGATAATAAATCTCATATTATATAGATTTGGGTAACAATGTGAAAGTCTCTGATGCTGTGTTAATACTTATTTTGTGTCAGTTCCAGTCAGATCCACTGTTTTCTTGTAGGAGGAAGAGATCTGCCATATTCAGAATGAAAGTGGCCGACCACATCTTGGCTGATCAGGTTGATAGGGCTATTTTTTTAGCTTTCATTCTCTGCCATTAAGGGGACATTCCAAGGACTTCATATACACAGAAACCACCACGTTCAAATAAACCGATGAACAAATCCTATACCACCAACCTTTCACTCAAGCAATCATTCCAGCAAAACTAAACCCACATCTCACGTCACGCAATCAAACATCCCATCTCACATTTCTGTGCATGAGCAGGAAAATGTGAGTTCAGGCAGGGCAGGGCAGAAGCTCTTCTCCAATGACCAGCCCTAGACCACTCTTAAAGAGGATGGAACACAGCGGGGAGAAGCTTTATATTGTGCGTGAAGCTGTGTAATTTCTGTATCACTTGTCAGTATCACAGGTCTCAATGTCTTTGGTATGTTGTATTAATAGTTGCATGAGACTGTCATTGCATTTTGTCAATATATTTTCCCATGCCTTTTTGAATTAGGGGTTACATTCCTGACATTAGGAAAGACCTGGATTTGCATTCCAATCAGATGGCTTTTTTCTTGGATATAGAGAAAAACGGGTTGTGCCAGTATAAATTTGATTTGCTCTGTAGTCCCCTTTCAACTTTGTTGTATTAATTTTTGTCTCACCTTCCACCCTAGATGCTTTATCACATGAGGACTGTATACTGGTCATCAACTCTGTTGAAGCCACGCAACAAAAGTCCATAGTGTTATCCATAACTGAAAATTGATCAACAATTAAAACTTAATTGACATCTAAGCCTAACTTTGCCTGACAACAAACTGAATAGAATTAAATGTTATGTTATCCTTTAGGGCTGGGGGATCAATGAACATTAATTTTTTGATTTCCTGTAGCAAGAAGAGATGAGTATATTGGCATTTCTAGTTTCTGCTGTCACAGTTGCCAAGGAAGTTCTTAATCTGCTCTACTAGCTTCAGTGGGGTGCAGGTGGGACCCTGGATGTCTCATTAAGGAGAAACTGTCAGTATCACCATGCTACAACATAGGGGGCTATTGGTAACAATAACGTTAAATGAAAAGTATAAAAATTACACCTAAAGCACAAACCCCTCAAAAAATTGGCATACCCCACATACACACACATACGTATGTAAATACACATGTAAGAACATGCATGAAAATATGGATTGTTCTACACATGTTACATATTGTCTGCACAGACCAGTAATGTATTGTGTTTGTGTGCATTTTTTTACTAAAAATCTGTGCTTGAAAAACTGTTGAGCTAATATCACATGACATAAAAATTGGAACAACCACAATTTTATTCTTTTGGGTCTCTTCCTTCAGAAAATATACAATGATTTGGGGTTTTAACTAATCTTTGGCCTAAATGTATTATTTTATGATTGCAAAAAAACACAAAAATGGCTCTGGCAGCAAAAGAGCTAATATTAGAGGTAAGACTTAATATTTTTTTTTTGTACAAAAGGTTTTTATTGTAAAAAATATACATCAATAAAGAATTACAAAACGGTGATGGATACATCATGAGTTAACAGGTATAAGACTACCGATATTCGGCGAGTGAAACTATTATTCAAAAATTTAAGCCTGGACTCAGGCGGTACAATGCTGAGGCCAGGCGACATACCAAGACATATTCTCATCCTGCGTATTCTAGCGTAGTGGTATGGTATCAGCACATATTAATATAATTGCAAACATACAGGAATAACTAAGATTTCTAAACGAGATGTTGTTGCAATACATAACGTTTCATGAAGAAATAAATAAAAAAATAAAATAAAAATATAAAATAAAGAGAAAACAAAAAAAGAACCAGTACTAAAGTCAGATTAAATTGAATAACCTTAAAGAGGATAAAATACCCCTGAATGTACTAATTTGTGTAATATATTAAATTTCCAGTCCTTATAGAATTAAGCCCGAGGGCCTGAATAAGGAGAAGGAGAGAGAAATTGAAAGTGGGAAAGAAGGGGGGAAGAAAGGAGAGAAAGGAGGGGAGGACCCTGGGGTGGGGGGAACGGAGGCTTGTTATAGAGAAAGGAGCGTTTGATCAAATCTTGATGGGCGATTGTAAGTCACCCAGGGTTGCCATATCCTGAGCAATTTATCATGAGTGTCCATCAATATGGCTGTAAGTTTCTCATTTACCATGATATCATTCACAGTATTTTTAACTGCTTCAAAACTAAGGTTCGGGGTTTTCCAGGCCCTTGCTATGGTGAGTTTGGTTGCAGTGAAAATCTGTGCTGCTAACTGACGTTCAGGACGAAGAAGTCAAGACTTATGAATTTTAACACTGATTACAGTAGCTTTACCTGCAGAAAATATTACAGTTTAAATATCTTGATTGAAACAAGTTTTAATCGTAGACCTGTTCATTTTATCTTAGAATTTATGCAGTGGACCAGAGAAAATTTGTGAAACCTAGGGTGTTTATTGTTGGGTGAAAGCTAGGGCTGGTATCTCTAGCAGCAGCAGTAGGGATGTTTTCATGTAGCTATTCTGCTGTTTAGAATCTCAACTAAGGTTCACAATGTGCACTCACAGTGACATGGCTATTGAACTTCATTTTTCTTGGCTCATCGTACGTGTTGTACGTCACTGCCTTCTTGACGTTTGGAATTTCCGACAAGATTTGTGTGACCGTGTGTATGCAAGACAAGTTTGAGCCAACATCCATCAGAAAAAAAACATGGATTTTGTTGTCAGAATGTCCAATCGTGTGTATGTGGCATTAGATGTACTGGCAAATTTAGATACACTAACAAATTATAGCCTAACTCTAACTAGTAATCAGTTACAGCAAACTATTTTTTTTTCCTTTTGGGATAAAGGTTTTATATAAAATAAATAAAATAAAATAATTTGAAGGACCCCTGTCAGTCTTAAATGGTTTGTCCTCCCTGTAACTGCAATAGAGCTTGTTGTGTTGAAAAACAACAGACTTACTGGCTGGATCACCAGATAAAAATAGAAGAAGGAAAGCCTAAAAGATGAAACTAATGCAACCATCACATCTAGTGAGCTGCAATATATTAAATTTTTGGTTTTGGGTTTATTACTGCTTTAAAGAGGTTGTAAACCCTATTAAAAAAAAAACTGTAAGACAATAGCATAATGAGCTAGTATGCATCACATACTAGCTCATTATGAAAAACTTACCTTAGAACGAAGCTCTCTCAGCGGTGCCCACACACTGCAGAGATGGCTCGCATTTTCCCCAGTTTTTCTTCCGGATTCGTAGGCTCCGGCATTGTGATTGGCCAGAAGCCGCGTTGAGGTCACTCCCTTGTATGCGCACTGGAGCCGCTGGTCACGGCACAGGGACCTGAAGAGTTTAGGAGAAATTTACAGTATCTACAGGTAAGCCTTATTATATTATTATTATAGTTATTATGAATCTCAGGTCAGTATCCAAATATATATACAGTATATTGTTGCTAAACACACTGATTCTAATACATTTGTTTACACTTGTTTGAATACTCGTCATAATATTTATAGTTTAACAGCTAGCCGACCAGCCGAGGCAGTTATACTGCGGCACGGCTGCACAAATAGCCATAGCTGTACTTCTTTTAGTGCCCATCGCATGTCCCCGGAGCCGATGCGCGTGCCTGGCAGGAACAATGACCTTCGGGCACCCACGATCACTCGTGACAGAACGAGAACCGGGATCTGTGTGTGTAAACTAGGGATGAGCTTCTACTCGAACATTGGCTCTTCGCAAGTTCGCCGAACAGCGAACAATTTGGGGTGTTAGCGGCAAATTCGAATGCCGTGGAACACCCTTTAAAAGTCTATGGGAGAAATCAAAAGTGCTAATTTTAAAGGCTTATATGCAAGTTATTGTTATAAAAAGTGTTTGAGAGAGGACCTGGGTCCTGCCCCAGGGAACATGGATCAATGCAAAAAAAAGTTTTAAAAACGGCTGTTTTTTCAGGAGCAGTGATTTTAATAATGCTTAAAGTCAAACAATAAAAGTGTAATATCCCTTTAAATTTCGTAGCTGGGGGGTGTCTATAGTATGCCTGTAAAGGGGCACGTGTTTCCCGTGTTTAGAACAGTCTGACAGCAAAATGACATTTCAAAGGAAAAAAGAAACAAGAGAGCGCCCCCCCTTAACCGTACTAGGCCACATGCCCTCAACATTGGGAGGGTGCTTTGGGGTAGCCCCCCAAAACACCTTGTCCCCATGTTGATGAGGACAAGGGCCTCATCCCCACAACCCTGGCCGGTGGTTTGGAGGGAGGCTCCCGCTGTGTGACGGCGTCTCCTCTTCTGATGGTTCTTAACTAACGGGGGCGGGACCACCCGGTGACCCCGCCCCCTCTGACGCACGAGACATGACGGGACTTCCCTGTGGCATTCCCCGTGACGTCACAGGGAAGTCCCGTCAAGTCACGTGCGTCAGAGGGGGCAGGGTCACTGGATGGCCCCGCCCCCCATTATTTAAGAACCGTCAGAGGAGGACACGCCGTCACACAGTGGGAGCCTCCCTCCATGCCAGCATGGATGCGGAGCGGGCCGGAGAAGAAAATGAAGAAGATGAAGAAGAAGATGAAGAGAAGAGCGGGAGTCTCCCCCTATGCCATGGGTGCGGAGCGGCCCGAGGAGAAGAAGATAGAAGACGCCACGGAGGAGATGCTGGATGAGCACACCGGAGGAAGAACCAGAAGAGCCAGAAGAACCAGGAGAAGAAGAAGATGAAGGAAGATAGAAGAAAGAAGAAGCATTTAAATAAAGGAATTGTCAAAAACTGTCTCTTGTCATTTTTAACATTTTTGACAGTTTTTTAGTGAAATGGTAGGGGTACATTTGTACCCCCTTACCATTTCACACAGGGGGGGCAGGGATCTGGGGGTCCCCTTGTTAAAGGGGGCTTCCAGATTCCGATAAGCCCCCCGCCCGCAGACCCCCACAACCACCGGCCAGGGTTGTGGGGATGAGGCCCTTGTCCTCATCAACATGGGGACCAGGTGTTCTGGGGGGCTACCCCAAAGCACCCTCCCAATGTTGAGGGCATGTGGCCTGGTATGGTTCAGGAGGGGGGCTGCTCTCTCGTCCCCCCCTCTTTTCCTGCGGCCTGCCAGGTTGCGTGCTTGGATAAGGGTCTGGTATGGATTTTTGGGGGGACCCCGCGCCGTTTTTTTTTTTTTTTTAATTTTGGCCGGGGTTCCCCTTAAAATCCATACCAGACCTGAAGGGCCTGGTATGGAATTTAGGGGGACCCCCACGTCTTTTTTTTTTTTTTTTTTTAATTTTGGTTCGGGGTTCCCCTGTGGGGAATTCCCATGCCGTTTTTATCAATTAACTTCTATGTGTATTGTCGGACCGGCAATGCAATAGCCGCGAGTAGTTTTAAATGACTTTTTTCCTTTGAAATGTCATTTTGCTGTCAGACTGTTTTAAACACGGGAAACATGCGCCCCTTTACAAGCATACTATAGACACCCCCCAGCTACGAAATTTAAAGGGATATTACACTTTTATTGTTTGACTTTAAGCATTATTAAAATCACTGCTCCTGAAAAAACGGCCCTTTTTAAAACTTTTTTTTGCATTGATCCATGTCCCCTGGGGCAGGACCCAGGTCTCCAAACACTTTTTATAACAATAACTTGCATATAAGCCTTTAAAATTAGCACTTTTGATTATTCATGTTTGTGTCCCATAGACTTTAACGGTGTTCACGTGTTCGAACAAACTTTTTTCCTGTTCGCATGTTCTAGTGCGAACCGAACAGGGGGGTGTTCGGCTCATCCCTAGTGTAAACACAAAATCCAGGTTCTCTCAGGGGAGAGGAGAGAGATTGTGTGTTCTTACTAAGTATGAACACTGATCTCTCTTCTCCCCTAGTCAGTCCCATCCCACAGTTAACCCCTTGATCACCCCTTAGCGTTAACCCCTTCCCTGCCAGTGACATTTTATACAGTAATCAATGGCTATTTTTAGCTCTGATCGCTGTATAAATGTCAATGGTCCCAAAATAGTATCAAAAGTGTCCGATCTGTCTGCCGCAATGTCGCAGTCCTGATAAAAATTGTAGATCGCCACCATTACTAGTAAAAAAAAAAATAATGTGCATGTTGGTCAATGAGCTCACATTGCTCAGAAAGTGCATGTTGGTCTGTGGGTGCACATTGGTCTGTAAGTACCTGTAGGATTATACCTGTGTACCTGTGACAGGATATAATCCTCAATCCCCATCAAATTAGTGAGTGCAATGCCCGGTGGGTGTGGAGATGCGACTCGGTGTACATGCATGTATGCGTTCCTTGATAATCCGATCGAGGGTGAATACTGCTGTGCAAAATGTAAGCACATTGTTTCCCTGGAAGCCCAGGTTCTGAATCTGGGGAAGCAACTGTCAGCACTAAGAAGTCCTTCCATACTAAAAAAGAGCCAGGAATGTACATGGTATGTGCAGGCAGGGGCCAGCACAGAGGCAGGTGGAGACAAAGAGGTGCAGGCTCTAGGAAAGGGTAGATGGGTGACAGGAAGGGTAGAGGGGGAAGTGCCAGGGAGGCCGATCCAGGGCTGGAGCATCCCAATAAGTACGCTCCATTGAGTGATATTGGTCAAACCAGTAAGGGACCAGCACTGTTGGGGCGGAGGGACTCTCCTAACTGCTGGGGGAAGAACTCCTTCAGTGAGAGTGGGGGGTGAGCGAAGGGAAAGGAAAGACAGATTCTGGTGGTAGGGAACTCCGTTCTTAGAAGGACAGAGAGGGCAATCTGTAACAAAGGCCTGAAGTGCCAAACTGTATGTTGTCTACCTGGTGCTCGGGTTCGGCACATCACGGATCTGGTGGACAGATTACCGGGAGGGGCTGGGGAAGACCCGGCTGTCATGGTACATGTTGGCCCCAATGACAAAATCTGAGGCAGATGGAGTGTCCTAAAGAATGATTTTAGGGACTTGGGAGCTAAACTGAGGAAAAGGATCTCCAAGGTAGTATTCTCAGGAATACTACCAGTACATCGAGTCACACCAGAAAGGCAGAGGGAGATTAGGGAAGTAAACAAGTGGCTAAAGAGCTGGTGTAGTAAGGAGGGGGTTTGGGTTCATGGAGGACTGGGCTGACTTCTCAGTCAATCATCAGTACTATAGAAGGGACAGACTGCACCTAAATGAGGAGGGTGCATATCAGCTGGGAGTAAAGATGGCCAAAAAGTTAGAGGGGCTTTTAAACTAGGCGACGAGGGGGGAGCAGAGGTAGAGATAGTCAGCGCAGAACATGTTCCAAAGGGTAGTATTGGGGGCATTAGTGGTAGATTGACTAAAGCACATAAACCCAAGGTAAGTAACAAGTCCTAGTTGCAATTTTGGAATACCCCATAAGAGGATAGAATGCGACCGGTCTAAACTACGTGGCATGTCCACCAATGCCAGGAGCCTGGCGGACAAGATGGGTGAACTAGAGATACTGTTGTACAAGGAGGATTTGGATTTTGTGGGAATTTCAGAGACCTGGTTCAACAGCTCTCATGATTGGCTGGCAATCATTCAAGGGTATACCCTTTATCGCAGGGATAGAGAGGGTATGCCTGTATATAAAAAATGATGTATAAGTGAATTTGAGAGATGACATCACAAAGGGAGCTAGGGAGGAGGTGGAATCCTTATGGGTAGAGCTCCAGAGGGATGAAGCTAAGGGGAATATATTACTGGGAGTATGCTATAGGCCCCCTAACCTGAGGAAGGAGGTGGAGACGGATCTCCTATCACAAGTTGGATTAGCAGCAAGGATGTGAAGTGATATCATAATGGGGGATTTTAATTATCCCGACATAGACTGGGCGGAGGGAACCACGCATTCGTCCAAGGCTCGCCAGTTCCTAAATGTATTGCAGGACATTTTCATGGTTCAGATGGTAGATGCACCAACTAGAAATAAAGCATTACTGGATCTACTGATTACCACCAATACAGACCTGATCATGGATGTGGAAATACACAATTTAGGAAACAGTGATCACAGGTCAATTGGGTTCAGTATAAATAACAAAAATAGGAAACATAAGGGGAATACAAAGACACTGAATTTCAAAAGAGCCAACTTCCCTAAACGATGAATCTTGTTAGAAGGCATGAATTGTGATAAAATCTTAGGAACAAAGAACACGGAGGAGAGATGGGTTTTCTTTAAGAGCCTATTAAATAAGGGCATTAGCCAATGCTTCTTATTGGGTAATACATTTAAAAGAGCGAACAAAAAAGTCCTGGATGGCTTAACTCCAATGTAAAAATGCATATAAAAGCAAAGGAGAAGGCCTTCAAAAAATACAAGGTTGAGGGATCACCATCAGCATTTAGACATTATAAATAATGCAACAAGAAATGTAAGGGTGCAATTAGGGCAGGTAAGATAGAACATGAAAGACACATAGTGGAGGAGAGCAAAAAAAATCGCAAGAATTTCTTTAAGTATGAATGCAGTATTCAGCATAGATTCATGAAGAATCGTGCCAAACCAATCTATTAACCTTCCATGAGAAGGTGAGTTGCCATCTAGATAAAGGAAGGCCATAGACGTGGTGTATCTGGATTTTGCAAAAGCATTTGACACAGTTCCACATAAACGTTTACTGTACAAAATAAGGTCCGTACATGGATTAAAAACTGGTGACAAGGGCAAGTTCAGAGGGTGGTGATAAATGGGGAGTACTCGGAATGGTCAGAGGTGGGTAGTGGGGTCCTCCAGGGTTCTGTGCTGGTACCAAGCCTATTTATTTTGTTCATAAACAACCTGGAGGATGGGGTAAACAGTTCAATCTCTGTATTTGCAAATGATACTAAGCTAAGCAGGGCAATAACTTCTCTGCAGGATGTGGAAACCTTGCAAAAAGATCTGAACAAATTAATGGGGTGGGCAACTACATGGCAAATGAGGTTTAATGTAGAAAAATGTAAACTAATGCATTTTGGTGGCAAAAATATGAATGCAATCTATACACTAGGGGAGAACCTCTGGGGGGAATCTAGGATGGAAAAGGGCCTGGGGGTACTAGTAGATGATAGGCTCAGCAATGGCATGCAATGCCGAGCTGCTGCTAACAAAGCAAACAGAATATTGGCATGCATTAAAAAGGGGATCAACTCCAGAGATAAAATGATAATTCTCCCGCTCTACAAGACTGTGGTCCGGCTATACCTAGAGTATGCTGTCCAGTTCTGGGCATCAGTCCTCAGGAAGGATGTACTGGAAATGGAGCGAGTACAAAGAAGGGCGACAAAACTAATAAAGGGTCTGGAGGATATAAGTTATGAGGAAAGGTTGCGAGCACTGAACTTATTCTCTCTGGAGAAGAGATGCTTGAGAGGGGATATTATTTCAATTTCTAAATACCATACTGGTGACCCCACAATAGGGATAACACTTAAAAGGACTAGCCTCGTTTTGAAATTTAGGTGTTTACATGTTTAAAACAGGCTTTTTTTTTGCCAGAATATTACTTAGAACCCCCAAACATTATATATTGTTTTTTTCTAACTCCCTAGAGAATAAAATGGCAGTCATTGCAATACTTTTTTTCACACCGTATTTGTGCAGCGGTCTCACAAGCGAGCTTTTTTTGGAAAAAATTCACTTTTTTGAATAAAAAAATAAGACAACAGTAAGGTTAGCCCAATTTTTTTATATTGTGAAAGATAATGTTACGCCGAGTAAATTGATACCCAACATGTCACGCTTCAAAATTGCGCCCGCTCGTGGAATGGTGTCAAACTTTTACTCTCAAAAATCTCCATAGGTGACGTTTAAAAAATTCTACAGGTTGCATGTTTTGCGTTACAGAGGAGGTCTAGGGCTAGAATTATTGCTCTCGCTCTAACGATTGTGGCAATACCTCACGTGTAGTTTGACCACCGTTTTCATATGCGGGCGCTACTTATGTATGCGTTCGCTTCTGCGCACGGGCTTGTCAGGACAGGGGGTTTTAAAAAAAAATTAAAATATTTTTATTATTTATTTTACATGATTTTATTTATTTTTACATTGTTTTTTAAAAAAAAAATTGTGTCACTTTTATTCCTATTACAAGAAATGTAAACATCCCTTGTAAAAGAAAAAAGCATGAAAGGACCTCTTAAATATGAGATCTGGGGTCAAAAAGACCCCAGAACTCATATTTACACTAAAATGCAATATAAAAAAAAGTCATTTAAAAAAATGACATTTGAAAAAATGTGCCTTTTAAGACGTATGGGCGGACGCAAGGTTTTGACATCGCTTCCACCCTGCAATGTCATGAAGGTGAGTGGGTGCCATCTTAGCCTCACTCGTCTCCAGGCATAGCAAGGAGACAGACGCGATCGCCTCCGCCACTACCACGACTCTGGATCGCGGCGGAGGTCACCGGATCGCGGCGGGAGGGGTTGGGCCCACTCCTGCCACCGATAAAAGTGATCTCGGGGGGAATCCACCGCAGAGACCACTTTTATCTGAAAGCCGACCGCCGCACGAAAACGGTTATACCAGAGTTATGGCAGCTAGCTGCTGCCATAACAACGTTATCCGCCGCCAAACTTTGGACGTACATCGGCGTGCGGCAGTCGGCAAGTGGTTAAACTACGTAGAGGGTTCTTTACTGTAAGAACGGCAAGGATGTGGAATTCCCTTCCACAGGCCGTGGTCTCAGCGGGCAGCATCGATAGTTTCAAAAAAACTTTTAGATAAGCAGCTGAACGACCGCAACATACAGGGATATACAATGTAATACTGACATATAATCACACACATAGGTTGGACTTGACGGACTTGTGTCTTTTTTCAAGCTGACCTACTATGTAAAAAAAATAAAAATGACATAAATCTATTCCCTATTTTGTAGACGTTATAACTTTTGTGCAAACCAATCAATATACGCTTATTGCAAATTTTTTTACCAAAAATATGTAGAAGAATACATATACATATTTTATTTTAAATTGGGATATTTATTATAGCAAAAATTACAAAATATTGTGTTTTTTTTCAAAATTGACGCTTTTTTTGTTTATAGCACAAAAAAAATGCAGAGGTGATCAAATGTAACCAAAAGAAAGCTCTTATTGTGGGGAAAAAAGGACATAAATTTTGTTTGGGTAAACTCTCAAATGACCTACTAATGGCTAAAGCCAATGGACACTATTCTGTACTATTTCTTCTGGATCTCTCTGCTGCCTTTGACACAGTGGACCACCCCCTCCTCCTCAAAAAACTCCACTCATTTGGTCTCCGTGACTGTACTCTTCAGCGTCTGCTACACCCCTCTGCCAATCCCTCCATTGGCTGCCACTCAGTCACCGAATTAAATTCAAGATACTAACTATAACTTACAAAGCCATCCACAACCTGGCCCCCAGCTACATCTTTAACCTAGTCACAAAATACCAACCTAATCGTTCTCTTCGCTCCAAGACCTCCTGCTCTCAAACTCCCTTGTCACCTCATCCCATGCTCGCCTTCAGGACTTCTCCAGAGCCTGCCCCATCCTCTGGAATGCTCTACCCCAATCCGTCCAATTTTCTCCTACTTTATCCACTTTCAGACGATCCCTGAAAACTCATCTCTTCAGAGAACCCTATCTGGCCCCCACCTAACAACTGTACATTTATCTTCTCAATCAGCACATCACCCACAGTTATTACCTCTTGTATCTCTTGACCTTCCCTCTTAGATTGTAAGCTCTAAGGAGCAGGGCCCTCTGATTTCTACTGTATCAAAATGTATTGTATTTGTACTGTCTACCCTCAAGTTGTAAAGCGCTACGTAAACTGTTGGCGCTATATAAATACTGTATAATAATAATAATAACATTGCACGACCACGCAATTGTCAGTTTAAAGCGACGCAGTGCCATATTGCAAAAAATGGCCTGGTCAGGAAGGGGGCAAATCCTTCCGGGTCTGAAGTAGTTAAATTAAAACTTAAATTGTTGTTAATCAGTGTAGCTAAGCATGTCTTGTTTTTTTCAGAAGTCATTTCTTCCAAAGTTGGCTTTATTTTAATTAGTTGCTGTATTTTACTGGCTATGTAAATGATGAAAAAATTGCCACTTTGGAAATAAAGATGATGTATCTACAGGAAAACTGTTGATTTAAAGCACCTTTAATCTTCATAAATAAGTAAGAAAACAGAAGGTTATGCAAAGCTGTCAAGATAGGACTGATAAATGGCAAATTCACCTGTTCCTCAATTGCTGGTGAAGACACATGCTGCAAGGCTTAACCGCATTGTATATCATATCTGCCAACTCATTTCTGTGATTAAATATTCCGTCAGCAGGAGCTGTAAGGTGGTAAAGCTTAACAAGATTCATAAGATGTGCCACTTGAATACACATAACTCACTTCCATGGATGGAGAGCACCCCGCATGCAAAAGAAAATTAGAATTGTGTTAAATTACTTCAGAAGACAAGATCAAAAGAGATAGGAAGGAAATATCCCCTAATGCAATGCAAATTTAAGATATGGTTATATCTTGACAACTTGAAGAAACACAATGTAAATCAGCTTTAAAACCTTGGTTAATATTTACGCAAAAATGTTTGTATATAAAGGCTGCTAAACTTTTCTTGCTCTTTTAAGTGCAGGTTTAAAAAACAAGCAAATGTTGAACACATGGCAAAGAGAATTTTCAAGCCAGTAGCTGAGGAACAATCCTGTCTGTATAAAACTGGTCAGAATTAGTGATGAGAAAGCCATTTAAAAATTTCCACCTATGAATTGCCTGATTTGACTCTATGATACAGTTTGAGTTGAAGACATCCATTGCAAAGTTTTCCCACTAAGACTTTTTAAAGTTCTTAAGGGAAAAGCTGAAAAACTGGTCCTCTTTTTAGGACCTCATGGCCTTGAATTTAATCTGACACATTTTAAAGGTAAGCATATGAAAAGGGAAGTACAGTGTGTTTCCACGTAAACATTGCATAGGGAGCAGCAAGAACAAGTAGAATTGTAAGCTGTATAACAAAAAAGATAATTATGTATATTTATAAAAAATATATTAGGAGCCTATGACAAGCTAACATCATGATGGTAACTAGGGGAAAATCACTGGTGGTTCAAAAGAAAGCAGCTGAAATTGTTCAGATTTAATTAATTTTGACGAATTCTAGTTTCTCTATACCACTTGTATAGCATACCAGACATCACACACTCATAGTTACATAGTACATAGTTACACAGTAGGCGAGGTTGAAAAAAGACAAAAGTCCATCAAGTCCATCCTATGTGTGTGATTTTTTTGTCAGTATTATATTGTATATCCCTTTATGTTGTGGTCGTTCAAGTGCTTATCTAATAGTTTTTAGAAATTTTCAATGCTCTCCGTTGAAACCACTGCCTGTGCAAGGGAATTCCACATCCTTTCAGCTCTTACAGTAAAGAACCCTCTGCACAGTTTAAGGTTAAACCTCTTTTCTTCTCATTTTAGTGAATGGCCGCATGTGTTATTAAATTCCCTTACATGGAAAGTTTTATCCCTAATGTGGGGTCACCAGTACGGTATTTGTTTTTTTTTTTTTTATGGCAAAATCTTTTTATTGAACAAAAGGAAAGGATTACATACAATTGATCGCCTTGACAGTCATCCAAGTTAATAAATGAAATTACCAATTATAGGTGAACAATGGCTTCCCTTACACATATGAATATTGGCATAAGACAACATTATTGGTATCGTATACAACAGTTTAACACTATATAACATTCGAATCAGGGTGAGATCGGCTTTATCAACACTTATTATATACATTGTGCGGTTAGGTTGTAGGGGAGGGAAATAAACAGCGGGGGTTGGGGATCCACCATATTTAATTGAATTAGTTGAGTCTATCATGTTTAGAGTTTTAGTTATACACATGTTTCAGGTGTTTTTAGCCACCTGTCCCAGATCTTATCATACTTAGATGGACACCCTCTATTAGAATACATAAATTTCTTGTATGGCAGGACGTAATTAATTTCTATTAGCCAATGCATAAATTCCGGTGGTGTGGGTCTCATCCAGAATCTGGCTATGACTTTGCGAGCAGAAAAAAGCGTTTTGTGTAAAAATATTTTTGTGAATTTATCAAGATCTGGGTCCGGAAAAATTCTGAGAAGACATGGCTTTGGCTGCAGTGTGATGGGGGAGCCCATTTTATCATGTAGGAACTGTACCACCTGTATCCAGAAGTCTTGAATCTTAGGGCATTGCCACAATAAGTGAAAATATGTACCCACTGCCTGACTACACATTTGGCAATTAGTAGATTGGTTGTTTTTGTATTTGGAGACTCTAAGAGGTGTGAGATATGCTCTATGTATTATGGAAATTTGTGTTAAGCGGTCCGATAAGTTAGAAGACACTAGTTTGCATGTGTCAAGTGCATCGCTCCACTCAGTTTTCTAAAGGGCCCAATTCTCCCTCCCATCTGGTCTTAATTGCATATGCTGATGCAGTTGCCTGAGGAAGTGTTAGCATGCTGTAGAATTGCAAAATCAATTTCTTTGGGTCAGGGCATTTTACTGCTGCCAGTAAGGGGTTATCATTCAAGTTTAGATCGTCTAGAGGAAACTGCGCACGAAAGGCGTGTCGCAATTGTATATATCTGTAAAACATTTGGTCTGGCAGTGCGAATTCCATTTTTAAACTATTGAAAGACTTTAATTTTCCATTATGAGTGATTTGAGCCAGATAAACTATTCCCCTTTAACTCCACGCTCTATTATCCTGTAGGAGGTTAAACTCTGGTAAGGACGTATTATGCCAAAGATGAGTGCAGTTATGAGGGGACATAATATGCATCCTGTCAGTGGCCATCTCCCACACCTTCCTGTATTGGTATAAAAGTGATCTTCGATCATTCTTTTGGCCCTCGTCTCTCCCTCCACCCGTTATCACTACCAAAGAGTCTAGAGTCAGTCTAGTCCATTTTGGACAAAGAGAGTGCAGAAATCTATCCCTGTCTACTTTATCAATATGGAAAATTTGCGAAAGTTGGGCCGCCACATAGTAAGCAATAAAATCAGGTCACGCTATTCCAGCAAGATCCGTTGGATGTTTTAGTTTATGCCAAGGGAGTTTGTGCCTATTGCTGCCCCAGACAAACAGTTTGATGAGAATCTCTAATATTTTGAAATGCTTAAGCACCATGTACACCGGAGAGTGCTAGAGCATATACAGAACCTTTGGCAGCAGGACCATTTTTATTAAATTTATTCGGCCCATCAGTCCCAGTGGGAGACGGGCCCATGCCTGTGTCTTTTTCATTTCCTGCAGTGGTGTAATATTAAGCAAGATGTAATCTGACAGGATTTGGGTGGTGCGTATTCCTAGATACTTTATGGTGTCTACTCTCTGTAGGGGCAGCAGAGCCCTATCTTTAGGTGGTGGGAAGCTGTCTAGAGGAAGTATTTGGGACTTGTCCCAATTGATCCGAAGTCAGGAGAATGTGCCGAAACGTTCTATAAGGGCCAGGGCCAGTGGTAGGGAATCTTCAGAGTCATCGAGATACAGGAGGGTATCATCAGCATATGTGCTTATTTTTTCCATAATCTCCCCCCTCTGTAGGCCTACTATTCCTGGATGTTCCCGTATAGCTATTGCAAGGGGCTCTGCCGCCAATGCATATAGCAACGGCGACAAAGGGCACCCCTGTCTCGTACCCCTGGAAAGAGGGAATAGCTCCGAGGGCCATCCATTCACCAGAACTCTCGCCACTGGATCCTGGTACAGGAGCCTGATCCATTTTATAAACTTGGGACCTAGCCCAAACCTGTCCAGCCAGGTCCACAGATACCTCCATTCGACTGAGTCGAATGCCTTGGCAGTGTCCAAGGCAACGACTATTCTGGATCCAACATTGTCATGCCTCATCTGGAGATTAATAAACAGCCTACGGAGGTTGAAAGACATGTTTCTCCCTGGCATGAATCCAGCCTGATCCCCATGAACCAGTGACAAGATGACTGTATTAAGGCGGATAGCAAGAATTTTAGCAAGAATCTTAACATCTACCTGAAGCAGGGAGATGGGGCGATAAGACTCCGGAAGATGTGGATCTTTTCCTGGTTTGGGAATTTAATATTATGGTAGCTTCCCTCATGGAGGCTGGGAGGTCTGAATTTTCAAAAATGAAGTTGTATAATGCGAGTAATTTAGGGATCAATTGGTCTGAGTATGTGGAGTAGAACTCCACAGGTAGACCATCCGAGCCCGGGGCCTTAGACCTGGGGAATGCAGCGATCGCCCTAGATATTTCATCTTCCGTCAAAGGGGCCTCTAGCTCTTTTGTTTGCTCTTCTGTTAGTTTAGGGATTGATATTTCAGCTAAAAAGGATTCCATCAAGGTGGCGTCATCTGGAGCTGTGGTAGTGTACAGGGCAGCAAAAAATTCTTTGAATAAGGATGCTACTTCTGTAGGCTCTGTTACCAAAACTCCATCCTGAGAGCGAAGGGAGATCACCACCGGGGGTCTCTCTTCACCATGCACCATATATGCAAGTAACTTCCCAGCCCTCTCCCCATATTCAAATGACTTTTGTTTATGGAAGAAGTGTTTGCGTTTGGATTTTTCATAGTGTATCTGATCTAATGCTCTAGAACATATTTTAAGGTTATTGGCTTTGTCTGTGGTGGGATCAGCTAAAAAGGCCTCTGCCGATTGTAAGTGTTTAGTTGTTATGTCAGTAGTTATTTCAGAAGCGCGTTTCAGCTTATTCATACGCATGGTAAGTATCATGCGTGCATGTTTTTTGAACGTTTCCCAAACTATTTGCGGTGATGCAGATTCTCCATTAATCACAAAAAATTGGTCCCACTCAGTAGCGAGATCATCATCTTCTGGAAACAGAGTCAACCAGAAGGGGTTCAGTCTCCATGAATTTGGGGGTCGAGTATGTGGCAGGGAGAGTGTGACCCGGTACGGGCAGTGATCAGAGAGCGATCTAGGATAGAATCCCATTTCTAGCAACCTAGGGAGTAGTGTTTTGGATATAAGAATAAGGTCTATGCGGGACATAGAGTTGTGTGAAGTGGAGAAGCATGAGTAGGCCCTTAATGTAGGGTGTTTATACCTCCATGTGTCGACTAGGTTAAAGTCATCAAGGAGCCTTGCAAATCTTGTTGGGTGGTGGGGTGCAGTGGTAGCGAGGGGTCCAGCTAGTCTGTCAAGTGTTGGGTCTAGCACGTTGTTAAAATCACCGAGCCATATGGCTGATGCATTAGGATACATAGCCATGAAATCAAACCCTTTAGTCAAGATGGAGAATTGAAATGGAGGTGGTACATAAAACGCCAGTAACAGCATACGGTCACTTTGTAGTTTAGCTCTCAAAAAAAAAAACTACCTTCTGGGTCTGTTTCCGAATCCTGGAGCTCAAAGTGTGTGGTTTTAGTGACTAATATCGATACCCTAGAGTGTGTGGTATGTACTGAGTGGTACGCCCATCCCATCCATGGACGTTTAAGTGTCCTCTGTACCGAGCCTTCTGCATGGGTCTCCACCAGTACCACCACATCAGCTCTTTGTTTTTTAAGTTGAGCAAAAACAGCTGACCTTTTCATCGGGTCCCTAACCCCACGTACATTCCATACTACCAGTTTAGATGAGGCCATGGGGTGGTGTACTTATAATAAGTGGCTCCAGGATTCAGATCACCCTTAAAATTGGTTGGTGGTAGAAATGATCTCCAATATGCAACTGTCAACCGTAGCGTAATTATTTCCCTATGACACAAAAAAAAAACAGGTTTGTGCACAATAAAAGACCTTGCCTTGAAACATTGTTAACCATAAATCCCCCCCTCCCCGCCCTGCACTGCCCCCAACTGATGCGGGCTATTTCCCCAAACTGCCAACATGGCATAAACATTGTCCAGCCTGAGAGGAGAACTGCACCGACTAAAAAAATACAAAAAGGGTGTTTGATAGCTGTATAACGAACCCCACAGTGGTATCTGCAAACATAGCCATTACAGCAATAATCCGTGCATGTCCTCCCAGGCTGGAAACTGTGACTAGTGGGGCGGCTTTACGCTGCATAATGTAGCACTGAGTAGGACTATGCTCACTGCTATGGCGAGCTCACAGGCATGGTGCTTCCCTCCGCCGAGGGGAATATTAAGCAAACATTTTCAGAGAACAAATATTAAGTGTATGCATATCCCAAAGTTAGTATAAAAGTTGGAGGGTTGGTTTTTCCGTAAGCCTTGTATACTGTTACCAAGCTGTAATGCTATGCAACAGTGACGCCCTCAACCGTGTAGGAGGCGCTGCATTCAATAAGTCATGTAAGTTGTTCCAGGCATAGTTACTGATATAATGCAGCACCTCACATCTCAGGGGCAACAGTTTCAGAAAGCAATATCTAAATGCAAACTGCTGCCTCTCTCCCTTAGTTGAAAGTATTCAAAGGTGCAGAGCAAACTCGCTGTATTTAAGTAGCCATACAACCTGTTCTAGGCATGTTTGCTGGTAAATAGCATCACCTTGCACCTCAGGAGCAACAGTATCAATGAGCAATGTCTATATGCAAGCCGTTGCTCCTTTCCTTTTATATAGATGCACTCAAAGGTGCATAGTAAAATTGCTGAGTTCAGGCAGGCATGCAGCTATTTCAGGTATATTCTCTGGTATAGTGCAGCATCTTGCATCCCAGGAGCAACAGCAACAGAAAGCAACGTCTATATGCAAATCATTGCCCCTTTCTTTTGTAGAGAAATGTTCAAGGGTGCACAGCTAATGCATTGAAAAGGCATACTAAGTTTGAGGTACAGGGTAAAGGACATAATTACTTATCTGCGATCCTCCCTCTGCTCCAACCATGAAATGACTGCCTCTGGATCATCAAAAAAGTAAGCGCGGTCATCTCCCTCTACGCGTAGCCGTGCTGGGAAAAGCATTGCATATTTTACATGTTTGATGCAAAGTCTTTGTTTGGCTTGTATAAATGTTTTGCGCTTGCGTTGTACTTCCGCCGAAAAATCTAGGAATACAGCAATCGTTTTGTTACCGAAGGGGATGTTGCCTTTTTCTCTGCTGAGATGAAGAATGGCATCCCTGTCTTTGAAATTGAGAAATTTGGCAATAAATGTGCGTGGGGCGCTCCAGTGGCGGTCTGCCCGACATGCGGTGCGCCCTTTCCACAACAAAGGTGGGGGAGAAGGCCTCTCTGCCATAAGTATCACAAAGCAGTGATTTAAGGAATGTGGTAGAGTCACCCCCCTCTGCTCCCTCAGGGAGACCTATGAATCTGAGGTTACAGCGTCTGAGTCTGTTCTCTAACTCATCTTGTTTTTGCAGGATTTGGTTAACCTGTAGCTGTATAGCTTCTGTGGAGTGTTGGAGGGGGGAGGGAGTCCTTCACTATGCTCAGGCGAGTCTCAGTGACTCTATCTCTCAGTTTCTGGAAATCCTGTCTCACCAGGGAAATATCTACCTTCACTTCTTCAATCCAGGCTGTGAGTGTAGATTGACACGCAGCCACTGCTTCCTGGCATATAGTTATGGCTTCCAGTACCTTCGCTGTGTCTGCATTCACAGCGGCCTCCTCTCCCTTCGTAGCGCCGCCATCTTGTTCAGGGGATTCTTTCTCCTTCTCCTGCCGGCGGTATTGATCCAGCTTGGAGGTCGTTGCAGCCGACTTCTTCAGCTGTGACATCCCTGCAGTTGTATGGTGCAGTTAGAGTCGTTTGGGGGTCCTATTTTGTGGGTAAAATCTCAGGATTTGTTCTACAGGATAGACTGTCGGTGGAGCTCCGCTACCTTGCGTCCTATCCCATGCCGCTCCAGGCCACGCCCCACCAGTACAGTATTTGTACATTGAAATCATATACCCTCTCAAGCGTCTCTTTTCCAGAGAGAACAAGTTCAGTGCTCGTAATCTTTCCTCATAACTAATGTCCTCCAGACCCTTTATTAGTTTTGTTGCCCTTCTCTGGACTCTCTCCAGTTCCAGCAAATCCTTCCTGAGGACTGGTGCCCAGCACTGGACAGCATACTTCAAGTGCGGCCTGAGCAGAGTCTTATAGAATGGGAGAATTATCATTTCATGTCTGGAGTTAATCCCCTTTTTAATGCATGCCAATATTCTGTTTTGCTTTGCTTGCAGCAGCTTGGCATTGCATGCCATTGCTGAGCTTGTTATCTACTAGGACCCCAAGGTACTTTTCCATCCTAGATTCCCCCAGAGGTTCTCCCCATTGAGTAGATTGCATTCATATTTATTCCACCCAAAGGCATTATTTTACATTTTTCTACAGTAAACCTCATTTACCATGCAGTTGCCCACCCCATTAATTTGTTCAGATCTTCTTGCAAGGTTTCCACATCTTTCAGGGAAGTTATTGCCCTGCTTAGCTAAGTTCGTCCACAAATACAGAGATTGAACTATTTATCCCATCCTCCAGGTTGTTTATGAATAATTAAATAGGATTGGTCCCAAGACAGAACCCTGGGGGACCCCACTTTCTACCCCTGCCCATTCTGAGTACTCCCTATTTATCACTTGCCCCTGTAGCCAGTTTTCAATCCATGTACTCACTCTATGGTCCATGCCAACTGACCTTACTTTGTACAGTAAACGTTTATGGGGAACTGTATCAAATGCTTTTGCAAAATCCACGTCTACGGGCCTTCCTTTATTTAGATGGCAGGTCACCTCCTCATAGAAGGATAATAGATTGGTTTGGCAAGAATGATTCTTCATAAATCCATGCTGATTATTTCTAATGATACCGTTGTCATTGCTAAAATCTTGTATATAGTCCCTTATCATCCCCTCCAAGAGCTTGCATACAATTGATGTTAGGCTACCTGGTCTGTAATTCCCAGGGATTTATCTCAACCCTTTTTTAAATATTGGTGCTACATTGGCTTTTCTCCAATCAGCTGGTACCATTCCAGTCAGTAGACTGTCAGTAAAAATTAGGAACAATGGTCTGGCAATTACTTGCCTGAGTTCCTAAGTACCCTCGGATGCAAGCCATCTGGTCCCAATGATTTATTAATGTTAGGTTTCCCAAGTCTAATTTTAATTCTGTCCTCTGTTAACCATGGAGGGGCTTCCTGTGACGTGTCATGAGGATAAACATTGCAGTTTTGGTTACTGAAGCCCCCCCCCCGATTTCCTGGTGAAGACTGAGGAGAAGAATAAATTCAATACCTGTGCCATCTCTCCATCCTTAGTAATCAGATTCTCTTCATCATTCTTTATGGGACCAATATGATTGGACCTCCCTTTCTTACTATTTATGTGCTTAAATAATTTCTTGACATTTTTCTTACTCCTCCACTGTGCCTTTCATGTTCTATCTTAGCCGCCCTGATTGCACCCTTACTGTTGTTGTATTCTTTGTAAAGTTGGAAAGCTGATGATGATGATGATCCCTCAGTCTTGTATTTTTGAAGGCCTTCTCCTTTGCATTCATATGCATTTTTACATTGGAATTAAGCCGCCCATGACTTTTATTAGCTCTTTTAAATGTATTTCCCATTGGGATGCACTGGCTAATTTCCTTATTTAATATGCTCTTAAAGCATACCCATTTCTCCTCCGTGTTCTTTGTTCCTAGGCTTTTATCCCAATTTGTATCTTCTAGCAAGGTTCGTAGTTTAGGGAAGTTGATTCTTTTGAAATTCAGCGTCTTTGTATTCCCCTTATGTTTCCTATTAGTGTAATTTATACTGAAACTAATTGACCTGTGATCGCTGTTTACCTTGCCCTGTAGTTCCACATCTGTGATCAGGTCTGTATTGTTGGTAATCAGTAGGTCTAGTAACGCATTGTTTCTAGTTGCATTTACCATCTGACCCATGAAATTGTCCTGCAAGACATTTTGGAACTGGTGCGCCTTACATAGTTACATATTTACATAGTAGGTGAGGTTGAAAAAAGACACATGAGACATGCTTAGCTACACTGACTAACAGCAATTGAAGTTTTAATTTAACCACTTCAGCCCCGGAAGGATTTGCCCCCTTCCTGACCATGCCATTTTTTGCGATACGGCACTGAGTCGCTTTAATTGACAATTGCGCGGTCGTGCGTCGTACTCAAACAAAATTTATGTCCTTTTTTCACCTATTTGATCACCTCTGCGTTTTTTTGTGCTATAAACAAAAAAGCATCAATTTTGAAAAAAACACAATATTTTGTATTTTTTACTATAATAAATATCCTAATTTAAAATACCTTGTGGGGTCAAAATGATCACAAGAACGGTGAGAAAAAATCCCAGAACCACACGGGGGGACCTAGTGAATTACCTGCAGAGAGCTGGGTACAACGTAACAAAGGCTACCATCAGTAACACACTACGACGCCAGGGACTCAGATCCTGCAGTGCCAAACGAGTCCCAATGCTTAAGCCAGTACATGTCCGGGCCCATCTGAGGTTTGCCAGAGAGCATTTGGATGATCCAGAAGAGGACTGGGAGAATGTCATATGGTCAGATGAAACCAAAGTAGAACTGTTTGTTATAAACACAACTCATCGTGTTTGGAGGAGAGAGAATGCTGAGTTGCAACCAAAGAACACCATAGCTACTGTGAAGCATGAGGGTGGCAACATCATGCTTTGGGGCTGTTTCTCTGCAAAGGGAACAGGACGACTGATTATGTACATGAAATAATGAATGGGGCCATGTATCATGAGATTTTGAGTGCAAACCTCCTCCCATCAGCAAGGGCATTGAAGATGAAACGTGGCTGGGTCTTTCAGCATGACAACGATCCCAAACACACCGCCCGGGCAACGAAGGAGTGGCTTCGTAAGAAGAATTTCAAGGTCCTGGAGTGGCCTAGCCAGTCTCCAGATCTCAACCCCATAGAAAACCTTTGGAGGGAGTTGAAAGTCCGTGTTGCCCAGCGACAGCCCCAAAACATCACTGCTCTAGAGGAGATCTGCATGGCGGAATGGGCCAACATATTAGCAACAGTGTGTGACAACCTTGTGAAGACTTACAGAAAACGTTTGACCTCTGTCATTGCTAACAAAGGATATATAACGAAGTATTGAGATGAACTTTTGATATTGACCAAATACTTATTTTCCACCAAAATTTGTAAATAGATTCTTTCAAAAATCAGACAATGTGATTGTCTGGATTTGTTTCCACATTTTGTCTCTCATAGTTGAGGTATACCTATGATGACAATTACAGGCCTCTCTCATCTTTTTAAGTGGGAGAACTTGCACAATTGGTGGCTGACTAAATACTTTTTTGCCCCACTGTATGTATTCTTCTACATATTTTTGGTAAAAAAAAATCGCAATAAACATATATTGATTGGTTTGCGCAAAAGTTATAGCGTCTACAAAATAGGAAATAGATTTATGTCATTTTTATTATTTTTACATAGTAGGTGAGCTTGAAAAAAGACACAAGTCCATCAAGTCCAACCTATGTGTGTGATTGTATGTCAGTATTACATTGTATATCCCTGTATGTTGCGGTCGTTCGGGTGCTTATCTAATTGTTTTTTTAAACTATTGATGCCATAGTTTAAGGTTAAACCTCTTTTCTTCTAATTTTAATGAGTGGCCACGTGTCTTATTAAACTCCCTTCCATGAAAAAGTTTTATCCCTATTGTGGGGTCACCAGTATGGTGAATGCGCGGTTCCTTCCACCCAGTCTATGTCTGGATAATTAAAGTCCCCCATTATGATCACACTTCCCATCCTTGCCGCTAATAAAAATTGTGATAGGAGGTCTGCCTCTGCCTCCTCCCTCTGGTTAGGGGGCCTATAGCATACTCCCAGTATTACTTTCCCCTTAGTTTCATCCCTTTGTAGCTCTACCCATAAGGATTCCACCTCCTCCCTTGCTCCCTTAGTGATGTCATCTCTCACATTCACTAGTACATCATTTTTGATATACAGGCATACCCCTCCCCTTTTTTTACCCTCTCTATCCCTGCGATATAGGGAATATCCGTGAATGGTTGCCAGCCAATCATGAGAGCTGTTGAACCAAGTCTCTGAAATTCCTACAAAATCTAAATCGCCCTTGTACAACAGTAGCTCTAGTTCTCCCATCTTGTCCACCAGACTCCTGACATCAGTGAACATGCCACGTAGTTTATACCATGTGCATACTGTCTCCTAATTTGGTGTTCTGAGGTTGCAATAGACTTGTTACTATACTTCCCTCGGGTTTTGGTGCTTTAATCAACCTACAACTAATACTACCCTCTGGAATATTTTCTGCGCTGACTATTTCTACCTCTGGACCTCCCCATCGCCTAGTTGAAAAGCCCCTCTCACTTTTCGGCCATTTTTACTCCCAGCAGATCTGCACCCTCCTCATTTAGGTGCAGTCTGTCCCTTCTATAGAGCTTGTGACTGGCTGAGAAGTCGGCCCAGTTCTCCAGGACCTCAAACCCCTCCTTACTACACCAGCTCCTTAGTCACTTGTTTACTTCCCTAATCTCCCTCTGCCTTTCTGGTGTGGCTCGATGTACTTGTAGTATTTCTGAGAATACTACCTTGGAGGTCTTTTACCATAATTTAGCTCGTAAGTCCCTAAAATAATTTTTTAGGACACTCCCTCTTCCTCTGACTTTGTCATTGGTGCCAACATGCACCATGACAGCCTAGTCTTCCTCAGCCCCTCCAGTAATCTGTCCACCAGATCTGTGATGTGCCAAACCCGAGCGCCCGGTAGACAACATACAGTTTGACGCCTCAGGTCTTTGTGACAGATTGCCCTCTCTGTCCTTCTAAGAATTGAGTCCCTACCACCAGAATCTTTCATTCGTTTTCCCTTGGCTTTTCTCCCACCCTCACTGAAGGAGTTATTCCCCTGGCAGCTAGGGGAGTCACTCAGCTACAGCAGTGCTGGTCCCTGACTGGTTTCACCAATTGTAGTGATTTAAATATTATTGTGGTATAGTGGTATTACCGTGGGTATGATAATTAATTAGTAAGTACTCTTCTGCAGCAACCCAATTCTTCCAGAGAGATGCACTTTATTGACTTCCAACACAGAACAAAGTCCAAAGTCCACAGATGACAAAAAAATTCGACAGACTAGATATAATTCAGAAACCCATGTTCCTAGGTCTGTGTGTTCCCAGCCATACACAGACAAGCCTAACTTAAACTATAGACTGAATGCCGTGTTATATTCACTAGATATTGAATGGCTGAGCAATTTGATTGGCCGTTTCAATTTAGGACTTTGATTAGCTTTCAAACAGACAACAACTCCCAGCCGTGAACAGCTGTAGTCATAAACCACCCCAATTTGCACTCCCGCATATCAACATCAACAAGTCCCCTTAGATATGTGTAATTAGATTAGATTAACAGATACCACCTGAATACCCTTTTGAGCCCTTGGAATACCTACATTCCTAATCTGTATTCTTGCATATTAATATCAACAAGTCCCCCTGATATATTAGCCCCCCAGGAGGGAGCCTCCGCTAGGCCAACCCAAAACACTCCTTGATCCCATTGTTACCCCCTCAAGTCTAATTACCAGCAATAAATACTTCTTCTATGGTCCTTTAAACAATGTACCCTTTGAAATGTTCAATTAGGTTAACAGCCCATACCTCACACCCCTAGGTAGACTTGCATAAGACTAACACATCAAAGGGTCTTCAGCTGTTATCTTAAAATTGAGTTGGCTTGGACAAATCAACCATTGCCAACTCAATTCTGGCCTGGTTAATATTGACTGTATGTGTGTACATACATATAATAATGTCCCACATAAATCGGTGAACATATTACAACATATACCCCCACTTGGGTCGGTTCTAACTACTAGAACTGACCCATAAATCAAACAACAAAAAATATCATTACGATTTGAGGTACTGGATGCTTTACAATGGCTCATATAAAATATGTAGTTGAAACTGGTTACATCTCTCTTCGCCAGCCTTTAAAATATCCCCATGAAACAGTTATTAGATAATTTAACTTTTAGACTATGACTGGAAAAGGATTTGGTAAACATCAGTGGCCCATATAGCTTTTAGGCCTTATTTTATCAAATCAAGATCTTGAATATTGCGCAAAGACGAGCTGAGGTCACAGTCCATTCTTCGGTCTGACTTCATCACATCTCTCACCATCTCACTGAAAGTAAACTTGGTATGCTCTGGGAACTCCAATCCACATAAGTCCAGGATTTTTTTTTATGTCCAGGCTCAAGCTTTCCATTTTTAAAGATGCTTTTACGCAAACACTCTACTTTCATCTTTATAGTAAGAAGAACTATCAATGTACCAGCACTCACTTTCAAGGTAGAAAAGGTTTGGATATGGCAGTAAAAACTGTACTGCAAACTATTTACTTGCACTTGACATTCATGAGTCCATCTTTGTTGATTGCCAGTCACAATTTGCTTTTGTAATTTGCTGTAGGCCGACCCCTCATTGCCTTCAATAGAGCAGTTACTTGGATCATTCAGTCCATAATTCCACCTGAAAGGTATACCAACATATACATATACCCCCACACGATGGTTCAGATAGAGTCAGCTTGACATCAGTGTTTATCAGATCTTCTATTCAGACAAAGCGGCAGTGGAAATTCTTGCCAGTATTTTCACCATGAAAAGTAGAAAGGTCTAGTTGTAATATGTTACAACCATCCTTTAGTATGGAGGGACTACTCAGTGTTGACAATGGCTTCTCTAGATTCAGAACCTGGGCTTCCAGGGAAACAATGTGCTTGCATTTTGCACAGCAGTAGTCACCCTCGATCGGATGATCAAGGAATGCATACATGCCGCAAGATGTACACCAAGTCGCATCTCCACACCCACCGATGGGGATTGAGGATTATACCATGTCCAAATTAACTAAGAAATAGCTTCCTGACACTAATACTCCAGAATCCACAGGTACTCAACAATACAATACACAGGTACTCAACAATACAATACACAGGTACTCAACAATACAATACATAGGTACACTCAGCCCATGTGCACTCACAGTCCACATGCACTCACAGTACTTGTGTACTCACAACACTCAGGTACTCACAACACTCCTCATCACAGAGCAGAGAGCTGAGTGTAATCTGAGACCTAAGTGGAGGGAATCATACACATTCACTCTACACATTCTCACTAGTTAATATGCATGTCGTCAGTTCAGTGAGGCTGTCAATGACTTCCTGTGTGAAAGTGGGGGTGGGGGCATCACCATGAAATGCTTGGTGATGGAGAAAACTGCCAGAAGTGACACATATCATGCAGTTTGCAGAGGAAGGAGAGAGTGGCCAGGATCTGCACTAGGTGCTATGGATCAAGGCAGTTATATATTATATATTATATTGTATTATATTATTTCATGTATTTATTTATTGCAGGTAGTTTTATAGCGCCATCAACTTACTCAGCTCTTTCATATACAGCATATTGTACATTCACATCAGTTTATGTGAGGATATGCTTTGTATGTCGAAGGTTTATAACCTTTTCAAGTTTTCATGAGCAAGTGAGCCTTTTAGATACACTGGACTATATCTTTTTTCTGCCAAAACCTAGCAAAACCTTGTAGTTTTGGCCTAGCACCGCAGATAAACAATTAAACACCCAATGGTAGCTGGTGTTTCTGCTGCTACTGAATAGACTGGGGCATTATTAACAACAAACTGGTGAGAAGTGTATCTTGACAATGTGCTAATTTTCCTTTTTAAAACACTTGCACATTTCTCTATTTTCCTTTTATAGCAAGAGTGCAAAAGACTTCTCTGTTATAAAGCTTACCATGATTTCATAACTATCTGAATCTGAGACTACTATGGTGGTGCTATGAACCAATAGCGATCCACACCAAGGCTAACGTAAGGCTAGTGTTTTAGGGGTTAGGTTTATGGGTATGAAGTTGATGTTTAGGATTAAAGTGATTCCAAAGGCTGATTTTTTTACCTCCCCTTAATATTTACCTAGGCCCAATGTCGATCCAGTGATGTGCATGAGAGCCGAGGCTCCCCTGGGTCTCTTCCTTCTCATTGACTGGGATGCAGCAGTGGGAGCTGCTGCTGTCAATCACAGCCAGTGAGGAGGGAGCAGGGTCAGGGCTGAGGAATGCTCTCTGTGTCTTATGGACACTCTATAGACACAGAAAGTGGGGCTAGGGAGTGAGCATGCACGAGTGTCTCCATAGCAAATTACTTTCTATGATGGTACTCAGCAGGGGGAGGGGCCCAGAGTGCCAGCACGGAACCTAAGAAGAGGAGGCTTGCACAAAGCAGGTATTACATGTTTGTTTTTTTTGTTGTTTTAAATTTGTGTGGTAATTGCTGGTTTCACTTTAGGTTAAATGTTAAGGGTTCGTTTTCAGGCTTAGGTTATGATTACACTTTTGGTAGATAGAAATGACACAAATAAATAAAACTCGGTATATCTCAATAAATCAATAAATGTGTGTTTAATACCTTTTATGTAAGTACCTTCATTTAACCTGATATGTTGCAGTGTAATGCCCCGTACACACGATTGGACATTGATCGGACATTCCGACAACAAAATCCATGGATTTTTTCCGACGAATGTTGGCTCAAACTTGTTTTGCGTACACACGGTCGCACAAAGTTGTCGGAATTTACGCTCGCAAAGAATGCGGTGACGTACACCATGTACGCCGAGACTAGAAAAGACCATTTCAGAACCAAACGCGGCACACTTTGGGCTCCTTTTGCTAATCTCGTTTTAGTAAAAGTTTGGTGAGAGACGATTTGCGCTTTTTTCAGACTCGTGGTTTTCAGATCGTTTTCTGCTGTTCAGTTTGTGCTTGTGGGTTTGTATCTGCTCTTCAGTGCATGCAGCAAGCTACGTGTGACTCAGTCATTGTGTTCTTGTTCGTTTGTTACTCTTTTTCAGGTCGCTCTTCACAGGCCTTGCTGTTCTTCAGTGCGTTCTGTTACTTCGTTCTGAGCAGCCGACCGTTTTCTAGCCATGTTGTGTATACGTACTCCTCGTAGAGTTCGTGCTGTGCGGGGGCTTGGTGTTGGGGTCCTTACCTTGACACAAGTCCAGTCCATGAACAGGGTGGGGAGGAGTTCATGGACCAAGAATTGGTTGCTTCAGCGTGACCAGTTCTGTCATATGCCTTTGCTCCGTGAGATCCGTAAAAATAATCCTGATGATTTCAGGAACTTTCTCCGGATGATGGACCCCGTATTTCACCGTTTGTTGGCTTTGCTGACCCCTTATATTAGCAGGCAGGATACCTGCATGAGGCAAGCCATCACTCCGGAGCAGAGGTTAGTCGCCACCCTGCGGTACTTGGCAACGGGGAGAAGCCTGCAGGACTTGAAGTTCTTGACAGGCATCTCCCCCCAGGCTCTGGGTATCATTATCCCAGAGACCTGTTCTGCCATCATCCAGGTCCTGCAGAAGGAGTATATTAAGGTAAGATTTTTATCGTTTAATATCACATTTTATTGTATATAATGTTTGCTAATATTTTGTATTTCTTTTCTCATTCCCCAATTACCATGATTGTAATATGCTGTGAATGTCCCCTTTGTCCTCATGCATGCTGGATTTTTCTGTAATTATTTTTGTTGTCCTTTATACATATTTGCCTTCACTTACCTCCCCAGCATGGTCTCCTGTCCCTATATTCACCTCATGTAGTCACTTAACAATGTATTTTACCAGCTCCATAGTAGTGCTTTACCCCAAACACCCCCTAAAATGTTTTTAAATGTGATTTGTGCTTTAAATTCAGGCCAGAGGCTTTTTTGGGGGGTTCCCCAAATCATTTGGAACCCTCACTCCCCCCAACTGTTAAGTCAGATGATACCAATTCTCTATCTATCCTCGATCATCTATCTGCTGACTTAGCCAAACCCATACACACTATACCCATCTCTTTAGTGGTCAGATTTATGGATGAATTCCCCTAAGCATGTAGTGCAAGGGCCTGCCTGTATACTTTCAAATGGTACTGTTTAAAGTTTTTGTATACTATTATTATCTTGATAGGTAATAGCAGAATTTCCAAATGTGCTCAAATGTGTACAGTGTGTATTTATATCTTTGTATTATGACACTTCTTACCTGTCCAGTGGGCTGTCAATAGTGTAACTAAGGAGGGGCTGGCCAAAGTAATACCCATTATTTAGGCATTTATCTCTCAATGAAATGGAGAGGGTTACCTGTCCAAGAGCTCCCCCTCCCTATAATGTTAGAAATGGCCCATGAGAGGGGGGAGGGGGAATATGATAGGTGTACCTTATACTTTGGTCTTTCAAAACTCCCTCAAATAAATGTTATCTTGATGTTGGCCAAGAATGTTTGTGTCTAATCTGCTTTCCCTGTTTATGTGCAAAATGACTAATGTTGTTTTTTGTTTTGACTCCACAGTTTCCTTCCACGCCACAGGAATGGCAGACTGTGGCCTCCCACTTTGCCCAGCGGTTGGACTTTCCTAACTGCGGAGGGGCAATTGATGGGAAACACGTCCACATTGTCCCACCACCCAACTCGGGGTCGTACTATTATAATTATAAGGGGTTCAATAGTATTGTGATGTTGGCGGTGGTGTCGGCTACTTATGAGTTCCTGTATGTGGACGTGGGGAAGAATGGCTGGATGTCCGATGGTGGAGTCATCACCCAGATGGAGTTCTACAGGCATCTCCAGAATGGCAGCCTGGACTTGCCACCTCCAGAAGACAATGTGGAAGGTCTCCCATTCATCTTCGTTGCGGATGAAGCATTTGCGCTGGGGGACCATCTTATGCGGCCATTCCCGATGAGGACCCTCATCCTGGACCGGAAGGGTTTTTAATTACCAGCTGGCCAGAGCCAGAAGAGTGGTGGAGAACACGTTTGGAATCATGGCCAGCCAGTTCAGCCTATTTCTTACACCCATACATATGGTGGAGTATAAACTGAATCGTATAATCCTGGCGTGCTGTGTTCTACACAACTTTTTACGGCAACATTCTGCCAACTATGCTGGCTCAGTTGGGCCTGAGGCTGCAATTCCAAATGAACCAACCCTGACGGCACTTGAAAGTGGCCATCCTGGCTTGCCCCCCATGAGTGCCCGTGATGTCTGGATAAGAAACCTTGAATTCTTTGCGGGTAGGGGGACTATCAATATGCCAGACAATGTATAAAACCTTTTTCAAATAAAAAAAAAATACTCAAATCTTTGGTGACATTTACTGCTTGTGTTTGTTTTAGCTGACCCTGACAGAAATATGGTGAGTCCTGAAAATGGCATGATTGTGTAACCTTACAAAGCACTGTTGGGTGTTATTTATTAAAGGCAAAGACACTTTGCACTACAAGTGCACTTGAAACTGCACTGAAACTGCACTTGTAGTGCAAAGTGGATTTGCCCTTAGGAAATAACACCTATTGTCACAGAAAACAGCAATTAGAGCACCACAAAAGTGTTGTAGCGCTGAGACAATAATCCACACATTCTTGATTAATAATCTTTTTAATACCAGCACAATCACATGTGCATTTAGAAAAGGTTTTTAAAACAAACCAACATGTTTGTTGTATAACAATTTTTGGGGTCACATTAGAAAAAGTATAAATGTCCATTTAAGATAAAACAGGCATGTTTAAAACCAACAAGAAAGACACAAATCTTGAACTTACAAAGTTCACATTTGGTAGAACTTGAAGGCAATATCAGACATGAGTATTTACAAACTGTGTTTGCAATTGCATTCAGATGGGTGAAGTCACCCCAGGAAAAGCCAAATTTTGAAGATGCACACAAATTTACGAATGTCAACATGTGCTACCTGCCATCACGGGGGATCAAGGAACGTGTTTTGGGGGTGCAACCCCTTCCTCACAGCTACTTTATTAGTGAGGAAGGGGTTGCACCCCCAAAACGCATCCATTGATCTCCCGTGATGGCAGATAGCACATGTTGACACACTGTGTGCCTCTTCAAAATTTGGCTTTTCACCAATTTGTCAAAAAATGTCAAAAATTTGTAGCACACAAAAAACAAAGGGATTTGGAGGGGTTTTAAACTCTCCCTAAAACATCAATGACGTTCTTCATTTTTTGAAGAACATCATTGATGTTTTTCTTGATGTTTTCCAAGTCCCTATTACACCCCATGATCTCCCCAATCAGGATCTGTGCACTTTCTGAGGTGAAAGGATCTGGATCCACAACATCACGATCGCCTAAAAAGATAGAAACAAAAAAACACCATGTATTATAAATATGCCGGCATCCATCTCTTACCTGAGCCTGTGGTCACAGACACTCACCTGTTGTGGTGCCAATTTCCACCACGTCTTCCTCCTCCTGCTCTGCGTTGCTTGGGTGGATTTCCCTTTCTTCCGGAGGTGGGGGGTCTGTGGTCTCCTCGGATGAGGGGTGTCCTCCGAGTCTTTTCTCCCCTATGTAACAAAAAATTTGTGTACTTAGCACACAGATATTTGATGTCAGAACTATAAATATGAAACATTGCTTGGGTGTGGGGTACAATTGTCTATTTTGGCAGAGTTCCAAGATGTAGAATTTTTAGTGTCCTTTGTCAAGCTTCAATACTTTACCTGTTTTGTACAAGATTCCCAGATGGAGACACCCCTATAGTATACACTGGAGCACCTGTGTGGGCCCCCTAATAAAAAGGGTGTTCTTGTGTCCCAAACTAGTGCTCCAGCGTCCAGATGTGAAAACTGCTGCTGAGTGTCCTCTCCTTACACAGAATCTAGTTTGCATTTCATTCTAGTTACAAACCCATCTACACAACCAAATTAGTTTCAGAAAAGTAGGCCATAAAAAATGTGGGCAAATGCATATGGCCAAAACAATGGTGTTTTCTAGGCCGCACGAAAAATGTTTGATACGAACGAATAATGTGCCCATGAACATGAAAGTTGCCATTTTAAACTGTACAACAGTTAAGAAAAGCACATGGAGCAGCACAAACGTAATAAACATAAAAAGAATAGGAACACAGCACAACTACTTACTTTTTTGCAGCACTCTCCGGATCTTTCTGTACTGCTCGTGCTCTCTTAATTTCAGGTCCGACCACCGCTTCCTGAGCTGATCTTTCGATAGTCGTACCCCGAAACTCCGGTGCAGACTTTTGACCACTTTCGCCATGGTCTTGGCCTTTCGGACATTGGGGTTGGGGTAAGGTCCATACTTCCCGTCATAGTCAGCCCTTTCCATTATGTCGACCATCTCCAACATCTCCCCAAAGGACATATTTGATGCCTTATATCGTCTCCTGGATCGGGACGTTTCAGGCTCCGGGCTTTCCTCCTCCTCGTTGGTGTAATTATCAGACACCTGCTCTCACTCCGTCATGTGCTCTTCCCCACTGCGACGAATGAGAAGGGGCGGGGAATAGACTAGAAAGAACGACGGGCGGGTGGAGTTTCACGCATGCGCAGTGTCTATAAAGCGTAACACACATGCGTAGTACGTACGATCTGTGAGCAGAGGAAGGAGTAACGGAGGCGCTGATCGTAATAGCAAAGGTAAGATTTAACATATGATTTGAGCCTATACTGCTTCTAGATTGAGGCCTGTATTTGCACAAGTTTAGAAGACTTTAGGCTGACATTAAGGTTTGTCTTGTGTTGTGTCTTGCAGTGAAAATGGATATCTTGAAAGATGAGGACTTTATGCCAATCTTCATAGATATGTTCAGGGAGCTGCCCTGTCTACGGGAGATAAACCACCCTGAATATAAGAACCAAACAAAGAGGAAGGCAGCGCTATTTAATTTGTTGGAATTTGTGAAGCAGGTGATCCCCACAGCAGACATCACCTATTTGAAGATCCTAATTGGTGGTCTGAGGAGCACATATCTAAGGGAGCACAAGAAGGTCCAGGATTCCCAGAGATCAGGAGCTGCAGATGACATTTATGTCCCCAGGCTGTGGTACTATGACGGGCTGCATTTTCTGGCAGGTCAGACTGAACCCAGGCCAGCACTCTCCACTCTTCCTTCCATGCTTCCTTCCCCCTCAGCTGAGGCTTCTGATGCCCAACCTGGGCCTTCCAGACCGCAACATGTGGAGGAGCCCAGCTTGAGCCAGTTATAGCATTCTTCTAAGTATTTCTAAATATTTCTGGTTGTCCAATCAATGATGTTAACTAGATGTTAGTTTGGAGTACTAATTTATGATTGTGATTGATGAAGCCAAAACTAAAACCATGTCCCTTTTTCATACACAGGGAAGTCTCAGCCAGGAGGTGGCCGGGCCAAGCAGGCTGCCTGATATCCAGGTCCCTCCCCTCCACCTTCAAAGACAAAGTGGCAGGAAGAGGAGTAACCTGGAGTAGGCTGCCATAGGCCTCTTTTGGAAGGCTACAGAGGCCCTGAGAACCCCCCACACTGTGGAGGAGGACTTTGCTGGCATAACTGCCTACAAAATGATGCAGATGGAGGAGGGACAACGACTCTTGTGTGAGTTCCTAATTTTGGAAGCTCTCAATAAGGGTTTGAGGGGCCAAATAACATGTGCTACCCACATTTGTGACCTCACACATGGTCCTCCTCCTCCTCCAGGTCCTATTCCTCCTCCTCCTCCTCCCGGTCCTACTCCTCCTCCTGCCACATCTCCAACACCAGAGCCACAGCCGGGCAGGAAGCGTGGAAGGAAGATCAGAGAGTGATGACCCTAGGTTCAGTCTGGTCTGGCAAAATATGCAGCCTCTTGTAGGACCACAGCCTGGGGACATAGATGTCATCTGCTGCTTTCATGATCTCTGGGACTTCTGGACCAGACTGCACTCCCTTAGATATGGACTCCTCAGGCCACCAATTTTGCTGTAAAAGAATTGATGTCTGCCCTGGGGGTCAAAGACTTCACCAATTTCTGCTCTTTCTCCAGTGTTGCCTCCCTCTTTGTTTGGTTCTGAGCCCTTAATAAAGGAATTTTGGGTTCAATTATACTCGCCTATGTGTGTTTTCCTTCAAAAAGGACAGTTTGTTGTTGAGTAGGCAGGTACATTTCAAAAATACAATGTGAAATTAACAAGGGACACCAACACCAAACAATCTCCTTGAGATTAAATAATACAAGATATCAATGGTGGTGTGGTAACTTGACACACAAAACACACACAAAAATATTATGGAGTAAAACACAAATAAAAAAAACAGCCTTGGAAAAAATACAAACCCAAAAAAAAAAAAAAAAAAAAAAAAAACAGCCTTGAAAAAAAAAAAAAAAATGTTAACAATAACCAAAAAGAAATTTGGTAAGATGTGACAAATCAAAATATATTGAGGGAATCGCGCTAAATAATAAAGAAATGAGTTTGTGAGAATTGATGCGATCGGATTTTGTTGTTGGAAAATTTTATAGCCTGCTCTCAAACTTTGTGTGTCGGAAAATCCGATGGAAAAAGTCCGATGGAGCCCACACATGGTCGGAATTTCCGACAACAAGGTCCGATCGCACATTTTCCGTCGGAAAATCCGACCGTGTGTACGGGGCATTAGAGGAAGTGGCAGCACAAGGAGCCAGTCAGTTTATGCATTAATAAGAAGCATTCTAATAAGAGTTGCAGAGAGATGAGATCATCGATGTGCTTCTTCTCTTCACTGTCCACCCACATGTTGGGGTAGGTCTAGGATGGCTAGTTTCAGAGAAAGTGTGTTGAATGATGTTCGTCATCAGACTAAATACATGTAGTGACAAAGAGAGGTTTTGAGGGAAAATTAAATATTTAATTCTGAGCTAATATTGTTATTTTATTTTAATTCTTGGTTTCTGTTTGTATGTTTGGCTGGAGCTCAGCTTTAACTTGACACTAAACTTTGCTTTAAGATTAAAAAAAATATATTCAAGTATGTATTCTTTTTTTTTTTTTTTTTTAATTCTTTATTCATTTCTTTATAACATTACTTTACAAGGTATAAGTGCAGGTAACAGAGATTATAAAGGATACATAGCATAAGCATAACATACATATGTTGAATATAACAGCCAAAAGAAAAAAAAATATCAAATGTTAGCAAAATGCGTACAAAGCGCCCATTTCTCTCTAAGGTTAGAATCAAGTTAATGGTGTGATATGGTCAAAGTAAACCTTCCCACATGTTAGCTATTATAGCAAACCGTTTTTATGGATTCATATATGTCTGTTTTTTAAACCTTTAGCTTATATCTGGTAAGTTCTGGTATCCCCTACATAAGCTGTATTATCCCTTTAGCATCAAGCTCATCACTTCTGTGACCAAAAACTTATATAAGAAGTGAATTCCTGACTTTTCATATCACAAGAATAGCCGCAATCAGTATATATATAGTCATTCAAATATTGACCACCCCCTTCCCTGCAGCTACTGCGGATCCACTGCTATAGCTTTCTTCACTGTTCCTCCAACTGCCTGTGTCCCTCTAGTCACTGCTGCTCTCCAACACCTCTCCACTCCACTTATGTGCATCAATTCTCCCTCCATGTGTTCTGATCCCTCCCAGTTCTCTTATTCCCCCATGTCCTAGATCCTCAGTTGGCTCGCCCTGTCTGCGCCAGTTACATAGTTAGTCAGGATGAAAAAAGACACAAGTACATCTAGTTAGACCAAAAATAAATAAATACAATCCTATATACACAATCCTATACCCACAGTTGATCCAGAGGAAGGCAAAAACTCCCAGCAAAGCATGATCCAATGTGCTATAGCAGGGGAAAAAAATCCTTCCTGATCCCCCGAGAGGCAATCAGATTTACCCTGGATCAACCTTACCTATAAATGTCAGTACCCGGTTGTATTATGTACATTTGGGAAATAATCCAGTCCTTTTTTAAAGCAATCTACTGAGCTTGCCAGAACCACCTCTGGAGGGAGTCTATTCCACATTTTCACAGCTCTTACTGTGAATAAACCTTTCCATATTTGGAGATTAAATCTTTTTTCCTCTAATGTAAAAAGTGTCCCCTTGTCCTCTGTGATGACCTTAAAGTGAATAACTTAACACCAAGTTCACTATATAGAGCACTTATGTATTTGTACATGTTGATCATATCCCCCCTTAATCTCCTCTTCTCAAGAGGGAATACATTCAGTTCCTCTAATCTTTCCTCATAGCTGAGCTCCTCCATGCTTCTTATCAGTTTGGTTGCCCTTCTCTGCACTTTCTTCTGTTCCTTGATATCCTTTTTGAGAACTGGTGCCCAAAACTGAACTGCATAGTCTACATGAGGTCTTACTAATGATTTGTACAGGGGCAAAATGATATCTCTCTCCCTGGAGTCCATATTAATACAAGAAAGGACTTTGCACGCTTTGGAAATTGCAGCTTGGCATTGCATGCTATTATTGAGCTTATGATCTACCAAAACCCCCAGATCCTTCTACACCATTGATCCCCCAATTGTACTCCCCCTAGTACAGTGATGGTGAACCTTGGCACCCCAGATGTTTTGGAACTACATTTCCCATGATCCTCAACTACACTGCAGAGTTCATGAGCATCGTGGGAAATGTAGTTCCAAAACATCTGGGGTGCCAAGGTTCGACATCACTGCCCTAGTATGTATGATGCATGCATATTCTTAGCCCCCAAGTGCATAACTTTACATTTATCAACATTAAACCTCATTTGCCACTTAGTTGCCCAATTAGACAGTGCATTGAGGTCGGCTTGTAAATTGGAGACATCCTGTAAGGACATTATTTCACTGCATAGCTTAGTGTCATCTGCAAAGACAGAAATGGTACTTTTATTCCCAGACCCTATATATTTTATTAAGATATTAAAAAGTAAGGGTCCCAACACTGAACCTTGGCGTACACCACTGATAACCTTAGACCATTCAGAGTAAGAGTCATTAACCACTACTCTCTGAATCCTGTCTTTTAGCCAGTTTTCTATCCATTTACAAATTGATCTTTCCAAGCATGTAGACTTTACCTTACACATGAGCCGTGTGTGGGGAACTGTGTCAAATGCTTTTGCAAAATCCAAGTATACCACGTCCACAGCAGCCACCCATCTGTCCAAGGTTTTACTTACCTTCTCAAAAAAGAAATTAGGTTTGTTTGACAAATTCTGTCTTTCATGAATCCATGCCGTCTGTTGCTTAACCACTAAAGCCCCAGGGGATTGGGCTGCTCAATGACCGGAGCACTTTTTACAATTTAGCACTGCGCTGCTTTAACTGGTAATTGTGCGGTCATGCAATGCTGTACCCATACAAAATTTGTGTCCTTTTTTCCTACAAACAGAGCTTTCTTTTGGTGGTATTTGATTGCCCTGCGATTTTTATTTTTTGCAATATAAACGGATAAAAGGCCAAAAATTTTGAAAAAAAATGATATTTTCTACTTTTTGTTATAAAAAAAATTAATAAACTCAATTTTAGTCATACATTTAGGCCAAAATGTATTCCGCCACATGTCTTTGGTAAAAAAAAATGTGAATAAGTGTATATTTATTGGTTTGCGCAAAAGTTATAGGTTCTACAAACTAGGGTACATTTTCTCGAATTTACGTAGCTTTTAGTTTAAGACTACCTATCTCATTTCGTGAGGTGCTAAAATGGCAGGGCAGTACAACCCCCCCAAATGACCCCATTTTGGAAAGTAGACACCCCAAGGAGTTTGCTGAGAGGCATGTTGAGCCTATTGAATATTTTATTTTTTGTCACAAGTGATTGAAAAATGACAACAACAAAAAAAATTACACAAAGTTGTCACTAAATGATATATTGCTCAAACATGCCATGGTTATATGTGGAATTACACCCCAAAATACATTCTGCTGCTTCTCCCCAGAATGGGGATACCTCATGTGTGAGACTTTTTGGGAACCAAGCACCGCCTTCAGGATTTCTAATGCCCTGTACACACGATAGGATTTTCTGACGACAAATGTTCGATGGGAGCTTGTTGCCGGAAATTCTGACCGTGTGTAGGTTCCATCAGATATTTTCCGTTGGAATTTCCGACATACAAAATTTGAGATCTAGATTTCAAATTTTCCGACAACAGAATCCGTTGTTGGAAATTCCGATCGTGTGCACACAATTCTGACACAAAATTCCATGCATGCTCGGAATCAAGCAGAAGAGTCGCACTGGTATTGAACTTCATGTTTCTCGGCTCATATGTGTTGTACGTCACCGCGTTCTTGACATTCAGAATTTCTGACAAGGTTTGTGTGACCGTGTGTATGCAAGACAAGTTTGAGCCAACGTCTGTCGGAAAAAAAATCCACAGTTTTGTTGTCGGAAAATCCTATCGTATGTACAGGGCATAAGGGTGTACATTTTTGATTTCACTCCTCACTACCTATCAGTTATGAAGGCCATAAAATGCCAAGATAGCACAAAACCCCCCTAAATGATTTTGGAAATTAGACACCCCAAGCTATTTGCCGATAGGCATGTTGAGTCCATGGAATATTTTATATTTTGCCACAAGTTGTCACTAAATGATTTATTGCTCAAACATGCCATGGGCATATGTGAAATTACTCCCCCAAAATCCATTCTGCTGCTTCTCCTGAGTACAGGGATACCACATGTGTGAGACTTTTTGAGAGCCTAGCCGTGTACAGGACCCCGAAAACCAATCACTGCCTTCAGGCTTTCTAACGGCGTAAAATGGTGATTTCACTTCCTCACTACCTATCACAGTTTCGGAGGCCATGAAATGAGAAGATAGTATCCCCATACACAGTAGAAGCAGCAGAATGTATTTTGTGGGTGTAATTCCACATATAACCATGCCATGTTTGAACAATATATAATTTTGTGACAACTTTGTGTAAAAAAAAAAAATTTTAATTTTCCCAAAACTTGTGTCAAAATATAAAATATTCCATGGACACAACATGCCTCTCAGCAAAAAGCATGAATTGTCTTCTTTATAAAATGGGGACATTTGTGGGGGTTTTGTGCTATCTTGACATTTCAGGGCCCCCGAATCTGTGATAGGTAGTGAGGGAGTGAAATCACCATTTTACGCCCTTAGAAAGCCTGAAGGGGTGATTCGTTTTCAGGGTCCTGCACATGGCTAGGCTCGCAAAAAGTCTCACAAATGTGGTATCCCCATACTCAGGAGAAGCAGCAGAATGTATTTTGGGGTGTAAATTCACATATGCCCATGGCATGTTTGAGCAATAGATCATTTAGTGACAGCTTTGTTCAAAAAAAAAATTAATTTTCTCGCAACTTGTGGCAAAATATAAAATATTCCATGGACTCAACATGCCTCTCAGCAAATAGCTTGGGGTGTCTACTTTCTAAAATGGGGTCATTTGGGGGTTTTGTGCTATCTTGACATTTTATGGCCTTCAAAACTGTGATGGGTAGTGAGAATGGAAATCAAAAATTTACACCCTTAGAAATCCTAAAGGCGCTGATTGGATTTCGGTGTCCTGTACGCGGCTAGGCTCCCAAAAAGTCTCACACATGAGGTATCCCCATACTCAGGAGAAGCAGCAGAATGTATTTTGTGGTATAATTTCACATATAACCATGCCATGTTTGAACAATATATCATTTAGTGACAACTTTGTGCAAAAAAAAAGTGTAATTTTCCCGAAACTTGTGGCAAAATATAAAATATTCCATGGACTCAACATGCCTATCAGCAAATAGCTTGGGGTGTCTACTTTCCAAAAAGGGGTAATTTGGGGGGGTTTTGAATTGTCCTGTCATTTTATACACAACATTTAGAAGCTTATGTCACACATCACCCACTCTTCTAACCACTTGAAGACAAAGCCCTTTCTACCACTTTTTGTTTACATGAAAACATATTGTTTTTTGCAAGAAAATTACTTTGAACCCCCAAACATTATATATTTTTTTAAAGCAAAGGCTCTACAGATTAAAATGGTGGGTGTTGCAATTTTTTTTTCACACAGTATTTGAGCAGCGATTTTTCAAACGCAATTTTTTTTGGAAAAAAACACACTTTTTTAATTTTAATGCACTAAAACACACTATATTGCCCAAATGCTTGATGATATAAAAAAGATGGTCTTATGCCAAGTACATGGATACCAAACACAGCATGCTTTAAAATTGTGCACAAATGTGCAGCGGCGACAAACTACATACATTTTTAAAAGCCTTTAAAAGCCTTTACAGGTTACCATTTTAGATTTACAGAGGAGGTCTACTGCCAAAATTACTGCCCTCGATCTAACCTTCGCAGTGATACCTCAAAATACATGGTGCAATTGCTGTTTACATATGACACCAGACCGACGCTTGTGTTCACCTTTGCATGTGAGAACGGGGGGACAGGGGTGCTTTTTTTTTTTTTTTTTTTTTTTTTAATTATTTATTTTGCTATTTTTTTAATGGTTCCTTTCATTTTTTTTTTTTTTTTTTTTTTTTTATCATTTTTATTGTTATCTCAAGGAATGTAAAAATTCCCTATGCTAGCAATAGGTAGTGACAGGTACTCTTTTTTGAAAAAAATTGGGGTCTATTAGACCCTAGATCTCTCCTCTGCCCTCAAAGCATCTGACAACACCAAGATCGGTATGATAAAATGCTTTTCCAATTTCCCAATGGCGCTGTTTATATCCAGCGAAACCTAAGTCATGAAATGCTCATAGATTCTGGTTTCTTAGGCCATAGAGATGATTGGAGCCATTCCGGTCTCTGATCAGCTCTATGGTCAGCTGGTGGAACAAACGGCTGCATTCTCGGGTTCCCTGATGGGACAGGAGAGCCCGAGAAAACCATGGAAGACAATGGGAGGGGGGGATGTTCCCTCCCACTGCTTATAAAAGCATTCTAGAGGCTAATTAGCTACTAGGATCACTTTTACATGAAAGCTGACTGCTGGCTGAAAAGAATGATACCAAGATGATACCTAAACCAACCTGCAGGCATCATTCTGGTATAACCACTCAAAGTCCAACAACATACCAGTACATCGCTGGTCCTTGTTGGGCATACATTGTAATGTTCTTTTTTTATGCAGCCTGTGGGCTGAACGAAAAAAAGAGATTGATAGGTGGGTATGCCCACCATTAGAATACTGCCCTTCATCCACCCACTTCTAATTATGGGCATACATGCACCATTTTTTTTTAACTGTGGTGGTGAAATCGCCTCCTACAGCACTGGAGTCGCTTTATGTATTATGGGAGCAAATGCTGTTGCTGTCAAGTTAAATAAACCCATGGTGCAGCTGAATGGTGTACCTGCTAAGCAAATGATGGTTAACAATAAAAAGAAGAAAGAGAAGAAAAATACAACCACAACTATTTTTGGCTTTTTCATTTTTTTGTGTTTTTGTGTGTGTTATTTTTCCACTTTTTTCACTTTTATAAAAACTGTAAAAAAACTGTAAACTGAATGTTACAGATTAGGGTCTCTCAAAATGTGATGGCCATCACATCTTTCGAGACCCTGTGTACGTGTGCCTAGGACTGTGTGGTGCTGTACCCTACACTAATACTCATAGTGTGTGGTAGTGTTCAAAACAGTCACCGATGCAAAGACCAGGTTGGTCAGGACAGAAGGGACAATAAAAGCGTGTGTCACGCCTATATCCGCACTTTCTAGAGACACAACATCTTCTTTGGGGGTTTCTTTGGGTAGGGGTACGAGAGAGGACATGTGGAAAATGCCTCTCATGCGGCCAGCTTACTGCATTTGCGTTGGGAAGTTGGGCCACAGCACCATCTGCAAACAGAAGGGCTGTGATGATCTCTTTCTGAAATTTAAGGAAGGATCCAGTTCATCCTGAAGCTTTGTATAGCACAAAAGCATTCAGCAGAGCCAATTGAAATAGATATACAAACACTTTTTTAGTACCAGCGTCTGGCTTTACGGGCAATTCGTTACGGCACCAACAACTGGTCGTTGAGGTCCACCCCTCCCATATTAAGGTTATATTCATGGACACAGAGGAGTTTCTCTACAACACCAGTCACCGTAGGAATTTGGACCGTCATGTCTGCATGAAGGGAGGACAGAACAAAAACATTCTTATTACCCCTCTACTTCACGGCGAGCAAATTATTACATCTCAAGCAGGCTCTCTCCCCCAGCCTAAGACGGGAATCTACAAGCCGCTGGGGAAAGCCCTGACAATTAGATCGCACGGTGCCACATGCGCCAATTTGATGATCAAACAAACTAAAAAGTGTCACGCTTGTTTAATAATTGTCCACATACAAGTGGTAGCCCTTTCCGAATAAGTATGACACCAAGTCCCGCACAATCTTACCAGCGCTCCCTATGTAATATGGACAGTTCAACCGGCTCTACGTAACTATCTCTTCCCTCGTAAACCATAAAACTATATGTATAGCCTGTGACCCTGTCACAGAGCTTATACACCTTGACCCCATATCTGGCACATTTGCTGGGAAGATACTGTTTGAATGACAAGAGGCCAGAAAACGTAATTAGGGACTCATCAATGCAGACAACTTGATCGGGAGTAAACAAGGCTACAAAGCATTGGTTGAAGTGGTTTACAATGGGGCCGAATTTTGTAGAGCTGATCAAATTCAGGGTCACCCGAGGCCAACAGAGTTCATTATTGTTGAAGTGCATGAACCACAAGATCTGCTTGTATCGTGTCCTGGTCATGGAGGCAGAGAACATAGGCATATGGTGAATTGCGTCAGTGGACCAATATGACCGCAACTCACTCTTTTTGGTTATGCCCATGAGGAGGGATGGGCCCAGGAAGGTCTTAAATTCGGAAACCGTAATTGGTTTCTAATCTCTGGCAAGGGTCAGCTGGGGATTAGCGGCGATGAATTGACCATCATATAAATTGCTTTGGTCCACAATAGATCTATAGAGATCTTTGGTGAAAAACAGTAAATAAAAATCAAGTGACGTAAAATCAACTGTTTCCACCTGAATTCCGGGTTGGCCAGTGAATGGGGGAAGTACGGGTGCTGCAGAAGTGGTGGGCTCCCAATTAGGATTGGCGAATGCAGCAGGAAAGGCACTATGGGCTTCACAGGCCTGTCTTTGTCTTCTTCTTGGTGGCAACAGGACTCTACACGTGCTAGCCACCTCGCCAGCTTGAACTGCACTTATGTGCTGGATGTACGACCAGGATGTACTAGGCCACTGGTGCTTGTCAATTCACCAGAAGGATGAGCAGCGCTAGTACTGGCTCTCTGGTCCATACGAGAGCCCTGCTGTTCTTGCTCCTCAACAACAGCAGAAGAATGGGGTCTGGTACACTTGACCTTGGCAGGGACCACAACTCCGTCATCAGAGCTATCTGTCAGGGTGCCGCTGCTGTCTACAGGTTCGTATTCTGAGCCTGAATCTGACAGATGAGTGACTTCCTCTTCACTATCTGTCATGCTCAGAAACATGTAGGCCCTCTTCCCTAGTGTACCTTCGATTTGACATTTTGGTCTCTAAATTTACTGTTACACTAGTGAGACTAACAGGAAAAAAAGCACCCGACTGTCAGCGACTGATTCAAACGCTACCAAAAAAACTGCTAGCATTCGCAGGGATCAGGCCTGACTATGCAAATGCTGCAGTTGTGTTTTTTGTAAGTGACAGTGATCGATTTAACTGCTTTTGGGTGGGGTGGGCTGAGCTGGGCTGGGCGAAGGGGCTAAAAGCAGGTGCTAGCAGGTATCTGGGCTGATCCCGCTAACACTGCATTTTTGGAACCCTAAATTGCTGGGGATGCTAATATAGTTCTGATTAGATCAGATATCGATCCGTTCAGACACTATACTACTAAGGGAGGTGTATGGTGCGTGCGTGGGTGTTCGCGCTACTGACACTAATCTGACGCTGCCTGGGTCAACGCAGACCCTATCTGACGCTAAAACCTAACTTTGATCAGCCGCCGGGTGATCAGGGGGTTAAACCTTTATTGGGTAAAATACAGTGGGTGTCCTGACGCTATAAAAAATAAACTAGCTAAACTGCGTCACCCGTGACACTTATACAGTGATCACTGGTGACAAGGGGTAATCAAAGGGTTAAACCTTTATTGGGGGGGGTAGGGGGGTCCCTAGACCTATCTGGGCCTAAGGCTAATTACCCTAACACTGATTTTTGTCACTAATGACACCAGTGCTGCGATCAAAACTGTACTGGGTGAGACAGTGACGGGGTGAAGGAGTTAACTCTCTCGGTCTGGAACAGAAAAGACCGACACAAGGAGAGATGACATCACTTCCCCTGTCAGTGTTTACAGTTACACGACAGGGGAAGGATCTCATTCGCCAGGACTGATCACCAGGTTCAAGCCAGATTTCATTGGCCTGGGCCTGGAGATTAATTGGTTCTGGATTGAATCCGATTGTCGCGGCCGCTGTAGTATAACAGAAATTCGCCTGCCCATGCCATTCTGCTGCAGCACAACTGCGGTGCCTAGTCGGGAACAAGTTAAAATATTTTATTCCAGCAAGAACTCATTTATGTGATCTTCTATTAAACTCTTCAGTATCTTCCCAACTATAGAAGTTAAACTAACAGGTTTATAGTTACTTGGCAAAGACTTTGATCCATTTTTAAATATGGGCACCACATTGGCCCTGCGCCAATCCAGTGGTACTATTCCAGTCATTAACGAGTCCCTAAATATTAGAAGCAATGACCTTGAAATGACAGGATCCGTGGGTGGATGCCATCAGGTCCAGGTGGTTTATCCACCTTTATTCTGACTAAATATTTCTGGACCATATCACATTTGAGACATTGTGGATCATTTGTGTCACTACCACCCCCATTATGGACATGAGCTCCCCCCATGCTCCTTAGTATACACAGAGCTGAAGAAAGTATTTAATACATTTGCCTTCTCTTAGTCCCCAGTCACCCACTCTAGATTATTTTGTAAAGGGCCTACATGCTCAGACCTGACATTTTTACTGTTAATATATTTTAAGTATTTTTTAGGGTTTGTTTTATTTATATTCTTTGCAACATTTAAACAATGATAGCGTTCCTTCATTTTTATATTTTTTAAAAGCTCTTTTTTATTATTTATAGCCATTTTAACTTTGTCCATGAGCCGCATAGGTTTTATTTTTAGCCTTTTAAACTTATTGCCCATGGGAATGTACTTGTCAATGAGTTTGCATACAGTCTTTTTGAAGAATTCCCATCTCTGTTCTGTGTCCATTGATGGCAATATTTCCTCCCACTCTAAATCCTTGAGAGCAGCCCTCTTCCTTGGAAAATTTGCTGTCTTAAAGTTTAAGTGTTTGTATCGTACCCATATGTGTTTGATGCTTACAGCTAACATTAAATGAAATCATGCTATGGTCACTGCTACCCAGATGCTCTTTTATATGAATTATGGTAATAAGCTCTGCATGGTTTGAGATTACCAGGTCCAGCAGAGTTTCATTCCTAGTCGGGGCCTCAATAAGATGGACCATAAAATTGTCTTGCAATAGGTTTATACATTATTGCCCTGTAAAACTGTAAAATGTGGAGCAATCAGCGCAAACAATAGAAAGGCTTAAATAAATGCAAGCTGAACACTTTAGGTAATCAAATATGCCTAAAAACTATATAAAAAAGATGGGGTAGATTGATAGGAGGAAGTTTAACATTGTTTGGTTCCTCTGACTTCCGCTGTTCATAACCTTTGCTGACACTCTCCATCAGTTTAAAAGCTGCTGGGTGACTGTCAGGCCCCACCCCTCGCTGACAAAGTCCAATCAGGACGTAAGGCCGCTAACGCGGGGGAGGAGCTTACACACAGACATCACCCGCTGCCACACTCTGCTCGAAGTTCACCCGATCTGCGATCGTGGTACTGTGTATTCACAGGCTATGTGCTCATGAGCATTTTTTATGTCTACAATATTTTTCAATAATGTTATGGTGTAAACTTGTGGAGTGCACTTAGATTGTTCCTTCATTTTTTATACATATATGGGAGCGATCTTCACCCTGCTTATATTCACCATTGCTGCCCTGGATGTTCGTATCTGTGATATCTTCCTGTGGGACAATTATATTATCTGGCTCCACTGAGGACCTTCAAAATACCATCAGGAATTTCCATTATCCCTGTGGGGATACATGTGAGTTTGACCTTTTGTTCACAGAGGTCCACACTATCTGGTAAACGCATTTTTGTATATTTGGGTGAAGTTGATTATGACTGAATACATCATTGAAGCCAACACATCATTTCTCTGCTGTAAGGATATCTGACATAAACTTATCCTAGATGTGCATTGGACTTTTTTCTTTTGTTTTATTTGCTTTAATTTTAACTTTAACTGTCCCAGCAGTGCCATTGCATCAGTTAATTTCTGGGTAGTTAAAATCCCCCATTATTAACACTTCTAGCCTTCTCCTCCAGATGCCTGTCAGCAGATGTGGAGACAGGGGGGAGTCAGAGTGTCGGGATAAGGAGTGAATGGGCACAGGAAATACTATGTATAGAGATCTCTCTGTTATTTTATAATGGATGACATAGTAAACATTGGTAATGTGTTCAGGGCCGATCCTAGGGTCACAGGCGCCTGGGTGCAGAAATATTTCTGGTGCCCCCACATGGGCATGGTAATCTTACTAACTCCTCCCCTTTACAAATATTTCTATGACAACAACTCAAACACAGAGATGCTCCCCTAAGGAGCCTTCATTACCCTGGGATCCTCACATGATCTCTTAACAATAAAAAAAATACAGGAAGAGAAGCAGAGTACTTTTGGAACCTGGAGGGGGGCCTCCCTGACACAGAGAGGGCTTCTGTTAGAAATTCGGTTAGAAAGAGCCTCCAGACATACTGCAGACATGATACAGGAGATGGTCAGAGACTGCAGACATAGTACAGGAGATGGTCAGAAACCACAGAGATATTACAGGAAACGGTCAGAGACTGCAGACACGGTACAGAAGATGGTCAGAGACTGCAGACATAGTACAGGAGATGGTCAGAGACTGCAGACATAGTACAGGAGAAGGTCAGAGACTGCAAACATGGTACAGGAGATGGTCAGAGACTGCAGACATATTACAGGAGATGGTCAGAGACTGCAGACATATTACAGGAGATGGTCAGAGACTGCATACATAGTACAGGAGATGGTCAGAGACTGCAGACATTGTACAGGAGATGGTCAGAGACTGCAGACAGTACAGGAGATGGTCAGAGACTGCAGACATAGTACAGGAGATGGTCAGAGACTACATACTTAGTACAGGAGACAGACAGAGACTGCAGACATAATACATAGTACAGGAGATGATACAAGAGATTAATGCAGAAAATGCAGCCTCACCAGTGCCAATCAATTGCAGCCTACTAGTGCCTACTAGAGCCCATCAAATGCAGCCTACCAGTGCCCATCAAATGCAGCCTTTTCAGTGCCCATCAAATGCAGCCTTTTCAGTGCCCATTAAATGCAGCTTATCAGTGCCCACCAAATGCAGCTTATCAGTGCCCACCAAATGCAGCCTACCAGTGCCTACCAAATTCAGCCTACCAGAACCCACCAAATGAAGCCTCACTTTGCCTATAATCGCAGCCGCACTGTGCCAATCAATGCAGCCTCACTGTGTCCATGAATGCAACCTCACTGTGCCCATCAATGCGGCCACACTGCACCCATGAATGCAGTCTCACTGTGCCCATAATCACATCCTCACTGTGCCCATCAATGCAGCCTCACTGTGTCCATGAATGCAGCATCACTGTGCCCATCAATGCACATTCACTGTGCCCATCAATGCAGTCTTACTGTGCCTATCAACGCAGCCTCACTGTACCCATGAATGCAGTCTAACGTACCCATCATCGCAGCCTCACTGTGCCCATCAATACAGCCTTACTGTACCCATGAATGCGGTCTCATTGTACCCATAATGGAAGCCTCACTCTGCCCATAATCGCAGCCTCACTATGCCCATCAATGCGGCCTCGCTGTACCCATGAATGAAGTCTCACTCTGCCCATAATTGCAGCCTCACTGTGCTCATAATGACAGCCTCACTGTGCCCATCAATGCGGCCTCACTGTACCCATGAATGCAGTCTTACTGTGCCCATAATCACAGCCTCACTGTGCCCATAATCACAGCCTCACTGTGCCCATAATTGCAGCCTCACTGTGCTCATCAATGTGACCTCACTGTACCCATGAATGAAGTCTCACTCTGCACATAATCGCAGCCTCACTGTGCCCATAATCACAGCCTCGCTGTGCCCATCAGTGCAGCCTCACTGTGCCCATCAATGCAGCCTCACTGTACCCATGAATGCAGTCTCACTGTGCCCATAATTGCAGCCTCACTGTGCCCATGATTGTAGCCTCACTGTGCCCATCAATGCGGCCTTAATGTACCCATGAATGAAGTCTCACTCTGCCCATAATTGCAGCTTCACTGTGCCCATTAATGCGGCCTTACTGTACGTATGAATGCAGTCTCACTGTACCCATAATGGCAGCCTCACTCTGCCCATAATCGCAGCCTCACTGTGCCCATCAATTCGGCCTCGCTGTACCCATGAATGAAGTCTCACTCTGCCCATAATTGCAACCTCACTGTGCTCATAATAACAGCCTCACTGTGCCCATCAAAGCAGCCTCACTGTACCCATGAATGCAGTCTCACTGTGCTCATAATCACAGCCTCACTGTGCCCATAATTGCAGCCTCACTGTGCCCATCAATGTGACCTCACTGTACCCATGAATGAAGTCTCACTCTGCCCATAATTGCAGCCTCACTGTGCCCATAATCACAGCCTCACTGTGCCCATCAATGCGGCCTCACTGTACCCATGAGTGCAGTCTAACTGTGCACATAATCACAGCCTCCCTGTGCTCATAATTGCAGTCTCACTGTGCCCATCAATGCAGCCTTACTATAACCCATGAATGAAGTCTCACTCTGCCCATAATTGCAGCCTCACTGTGCCCATAATAGCAGCCTCACTGTGCCCACCAATGTGGCCTCACTGTACCCATGAAAGCAGTCTCACTGTGACCATAATCGCAGCCTTATTGTTACCATCAATGCAGCCTCGCTGTGCCCATAATTGCAGCCTCACTGTGCCCATCAATACAGCCTTACTATACCCATGAATGCAGTCTCACTGTGCTCATAATCGCAGTCTCACTGTGCTCATCAACGCAGCCTCACTGTGCCCATCAATGCGACCTCAATGTACCCAGGAATGAAGTCTCACTCTGCCCATAATTGCAGCCTCACTGTGCCCATAATAGCAGCCTCACTGTGCCCACCAATGTGGCCTCACTGTACCCATGAAAGCAGTCTCACTGTGACCATAATCTCAGCCTTAATGTTACCATCAATGCAGCCTCGCTGTGCCCATAATTGCAGCCTCACTGTGCCCATCAATACAGCCTTACTATACCCATGAATGCAGTCTAAACTGTGCTCATAATCGCAGCCTCACTGTGCCCATCAATGCGACCTCACTGTACCCATGAATGAAGTCTCACTCTGCCCATAATCACAGCCTCACTGTGCCCATCAATACAGCCTCACTGTGCCCATCATCGCTGCTTCACTATCCCCATAATCGCAGCCTTACTGTGCCCATAATCACAGCCTCACTGTGCCCATCAATACGACCTTACTATACCCATGAATGCAGTCTCACTGTGCTCACAATCGCAGCCTCACTGTGCCTATAATCACAGCCTCACTGTACCCATAATTACAGTCTCACTGTGCCCATCAAATGCGGCCTTACTATAACCCATGAATGAAGTTTCACTCTGCCCATAATTGCAGCCTCACTGTGCCCACCAATGTGGCCTCACTGTACCCATGAATGCAATCTCACTGTGCCCATTAATGCGGCCTCACTGTACCCATGAATGCAATCTCACTGTGCTCATAATCACAGCCTCACTGTGCCCATATTTGCAGCCTCACTATACCCAAGAATACAGCCTCACTGTGCCCATCATCGCAGCCTCACTGTGCCCATAATCGCAGCCTCACTGTGCCCATCAACGCAGCCTCACTGTACCCATGAATGCAGTATCACTGTGCCTATAATTGTAGCCTCACTGTGCCCAAAATCACAGCCTCACTGTGCCCATCATTGCAGCCTCACTGTACCTATGAATAAAGTCTCACTCTGCCCATACTTTCAGGCTCACTGTGCCCATCAATGCGGCCTCACTGTGCCCATAATTGCAGCCTCACTGTGCCCATAAATGCCCCCTCACTGTGCCCATAATCACAGCCTCACTGTGCCCATAATTTCGGCCTCACTGTACCCATGCATGAAGTCTCACTGTGCCCATAATTGCAGCCTCACTGTGCCCATAATCAGTCTCACTGTGCCCATCAACGTGGCCTCACTGTACCCATGAATTCAGTCTCACTGTGCCCATAATTGCAGCCTCATTGTTTCCATCAATGCAGCCTCACTGTGCCAATAATCGCAGCCTCACTGTGCTCATCTGTGGCCTCACTGTGCTCATCAATGCGGCCTCACTGTGCCCATAATTGCAGCCTCACTGTGCCCATAATCGCAGCCTCACTGTGCCCATAATCGCAGCCTCACTGTGCCCATCAATGCGGCCTCACTATACCCAAGAATGCAGTCTCACTGTGCCCATCAATGCGGCCTCACTGTACCCATGAATGAAGTATCACTGTGCCCATAATCGCAGCCTCACTGTGCCCATAATTGCAGCCTCACTGTTCCCATAATCACAGCCTTACTGTGCCCATCAATGCGGTCTCACTGTACCCATGAATGAAGTCTCACTGTGCCCATAATTGCAGCCTCACTGTGCCCATAATCGCAGCCTCACTGTGCCCACCAATGTGGCCTCGCTGTACCCATGAATGCAGCCTCACCGTGCCCATAATCGCAGCCTCACTGTGCCCATAATCGCAGCCTCACTGTGTCAATCAATGCGGCCTCACTGTGCCCATCATTGTGGCCTCACTGTGCCCATCAATGCAGCCTCACTGTGCCCATCAATGCAGCCTCACTGTGCCCATCAATGCAGCCTCACTGTGCCCATCAATGCAGCCTCACTGTGCCCATAATTGCAGCCTCGCTGTGCCCATAATTGCAGCCTCACTGTGCCCATCAATGCGGCCTCACTGTACCCATGTATGAAGTCTCACTATGCCCATAATTGCAGCCTCACTGTGCCCATCAATGTGTCCTCACTGTACCCATGAATGAAGTCTCACTGTGCCCATCAATGTGTCCTCACTGTACCCATGAATGCAGTCTCACTGTGCCCATAATCGCAGCCTCATTGTTTCCATCAATGCAGCCTTACTTTCCCCATAATGGCAGCCTCACTGTGCCCATCAATACAGCCTCACTCTGCCCATAATTGCAGTCTCACTCTGCCCATAATTGCAGCCTCACTGTGCCCATCAATACAGTGTCACTGTGCCCATCAATACAGCGTCACTGTGCCCATCATCGCTGCCTCACTGTCCCCATAATTGTACCCTCATTGTGCCCATAATTACAGCCTCACTGTTCCCATCAATACGGCCTCACTATACCCATGAATGCAGCCTCACTGTGCTCATAATCGCAGCCTCACTGTGCCTATAAAGGCAGCCTCACTGTGCCCATCAATGCGGCCTCACTGTACCCATGAATGAAGCCTCACTCTGCCCATAATTGCAGCCTCACTGTGCCCATAATCACAGTCTCACTATGCCCATCAACGTGGCCTCACTGTACCCATGAATTCAGTCTCACTGTGCCCATAGTTGCAGCCTCATTGTTTCCATCAATGCAGCCTCACTGTGCCAATAATCGCTGCCTCACTGTGCTCATCAATGCGGCCTCACTGTGCTCATCAATGCGGCCTCACTGTGCCCATAATTGCAGCCTCACTGTGTCCATCTATGCAGCCTCACTGTACCCATGAATGCAGCCTCACTGTGCCTATAATCGCAGCCTCACTGTGCCTATAATCGCAGCCTCACTGTGCCCATAATCGCAGCCTCACTGTGCCCATAATCGCAGCCTCACTGTGCCCATCAATGCGGCCTCACTATACTCAAGAATGTAGTCTCACTATGCCCATCAATGCGGCCTCACTGTACCCATGAATAAAGTATCACTGTGCCCATAATTGCAGCCTCACTGTGCCCATAATCGCAGCCTCACTGTGCCCATAATCGCAGCCTCACTGTGCCCATAATCACAGCCTTACTGTGCCCATCAATGCTGCCTCACTGTACCCATGAATGAAGTCTCACTGTGCCCATAATTGCAGCCTCACTGTGCCCATAATTGCAGCCTCACTGTGCCCATAATTGCAGCCTCACTGTGCCCATCAATTCGGCCTTACTGTACCCATGAATGAAGTCTCACTGTGCCCATAATTGCAGCCTCACTGTGCCCATAATTGCAGCCTCACTGTGCCCATAATTGCAGCCTCACTGTGCCCATAATTGCAGCCTCACTGTGCCCATAATCGCAGCCTCGCTGTGCCCATAATCACAGCCTTACTGTGCCCATCAATGCTGCCTCACTGTACCCATGAATGAAGTCTCACTGTGCCCATAATTGCAGCCTCACTGTGCCCATAATTTCAGTCTCACTGTGCCCATCAATGCAGCCTTACTGTGTCTATGAATGATGTCTCACTATACCCATAATTGCAGCCTCACTGTGTCGATAATCGCAGCTTCACTGTGTCAATCAATGTGTCCTCACTGTGCCCATCATCGTGGCCTCACTGTGCCCATAATTGCAGCCTCACTGTGCCCATCAATGCAGTCTCACTGTGCCCATCAATGCAGTCTCACTGTGCCCATAATTGCAGCCTCACTGTGCCCATAATTGCAGCCTCACTGTGCCCATAATTGCAGCCTCACTGTAACCATGAATGCAGTCTCACTGTGCCCATCAATGTGTCCTCACTGTACCCATGAATGCAGTCTCACAGTGCCCATAATCGCAGCCTCATTGTTTCCATCAATGCAGCCTCACTGTGCCCATCAATACAGCGTCACTGTGCCCATCATCGCTGCCTCACTGTCCCCATAATTGTACCCTCATTGTGCCCATAATTACAGCCTCACTGTTCCCATCAAAACGGCCTCACTATACCCATGAATGCAGTCTCACTGTGCTCATAATCGCAGCCTCACTATGCCCATAAAGGCAGCCTCACTGTGCCCATCAATGCGGCCTCACTGTACCCAAGAATGAAGTCTCACTCAGCCCATAATTGCAGCCTCACTCTGTCCATACTTGCAGCCTCACTGTGCCTATCAATACAGCCTCACTGTCCCCATAATCGCAGCCTCACTGTGCCCATCAATGCGGCCTTACTGTACCCATGAATGCAGTCTAACTGTGCCCATAATCACAGCCTCACTGTGCCCATAATTGCAGTCTCACTGTTCCCATCAATACGGCCTTACTATAACCCATGAATGAAGTCTCACTCTGCCCATAATTGCAGCCTCACTGTGCCCATAATCACAGCCTCACTGTGCCCACCAATGTGGCCTCACTTTACCCATGAATGCAGGCTCACTGTGCCCTTCAATGCGGCCTCACTGTACCCATGAATGCAGTCTCACTGTGCTCATAATCGCAGCCTCATTGCTCCCATAAATGCATCCTCACTGTGCCCATAATCTCAGCCTCACTGTGCCCATCAATGCAGCCCCACTATACCCAAGAATGCAGCCTCACTGTGCCCATAATCGCAGCCTCACATTGCTCATAATTGCAGTCTCACTGTGCCCATCAATGCAGCCTTACTATAAACGAATGAAGTCTCAGTCTGCCCATAATTGCAACCTCACTGTGCCCACCCATGTGGCCTCTGTACCCATGAAAGCAGTCTCACTGTGCCCATAATCGCAGCCTTGTTGTTTCCATCAATGCAGCCTCACTGTGCCCATAATCGCAGCCTCACTGTGCCCATCAATACAGCCTCACTATACCCATGAATGCAGTCTCACTGTTCTCATAATCGCAGCCTCACTGTGCCCATCAATGCAGCCTACTGTGCCCATCAATGCGGCCTCACTGTACCCATGAATGAAGTCTCACTCTGCCCATAATTGCAGCCTCACTGTGCCCATAATCGCAGCCTCACTGTGCCCATCAATACAGCATCAATGTGCCCATCATCACTGCCTCACTGTCCCCATAATCGCAGCCTCACTGTGCCCATCAATACAACCTCACCATACCCATGAATGCAGTCTCACTGTGCCCATAAAGGCATCCTTACTGTGCCCATCAATGCAGCCTCACTGTACCCATGAATGAAGTCCCACTCTGCCCATAATTGTAGCCTCACTGTGCCCATCAATACAGCCTCACTGTGCCCATCATCGCAGCCTCACTGTGCCCATCAATGCGGCCTTACTGTACCCATGAATGCAGTCTAACTGTGCCCATAATCAGAGCCTCACTGTGCCCATAATCACAGCCTCACTGAGCCCATCAATGCAGCCCCACTGTAACCATGAATGAAGTCTTAGTCTGCCCATAATTGCAACCTCACTGTGCCCACCCATGTGGCCTCACTGTACCCATGAAAGCAGTCTTACTGTGCCCATAATCGCAGCCTCATTGTTTCCATCAATGCAGCCTCACTGTGCCCATAATCGCAGCCTCACTGTGCCCATCAATACAGCCTCACTATACCCATGAATGCAGTCTCACTGTTCTCATAATCGCAGCCTCACTGTGCCCATCAAGGCAGCCTCACTGTGCCCTTCAATGCGGCCTCACTGTACCCATGAATGAAGTCTCACTCTGCCCATAATTGCAGCCTCACTGTGCCCATAATCGCAGTCTCACTGTGCCCATCAATACAGCGTCAATATGCCCATAATCGCTGCCTCACTGTCCCCATAATCACAGCCTCACTGTGCCCATAATTACAGCCTCACTGTGCCCATCAATACAGCCTCACCATACCCATGAATGCAGTCTCACTGTGCTCATAATCACAGCCTCACTGTGCCCATAAAGGCATCCTTACTGTGCCCATCAATGCAGCCTCACTGTACCCATGAATGAAGTCCCACTCTGCCCATAATTGTAGCCTCACTGTGCCCATCAATACAGCCTCACTGTGCCCATCATCGCTGCCTCACTGTCCCCATAATCGCAGCCTCACTGTGCCCATCAATGCGGCCTTACTGTACCCATGAATGCAGTCTAACTGTGCCCATAATCACAGCCTCACTGTGCCCATAATTGCAGTCTCACAGTGCCCATCAATGCGGCCTTACTATAACCCATGAATGAAGTCTCGCTCTTCCCATAATTGCAGCCTCACTGTGCCCATAATCACAGCCTCACTGTGCCCACCAATGTGGCATCACTGTACCCATGAATTCAGTCTCACTGTGCCCATCAATGTGGCCTCACTGTACCCATGAATGCAGTCTCACTGTGCTCATAATTGCAGCCTCATTGTTCCCATAAATGCATCCTCACTGTGCCCATAATCTCAGCCTCACTATGCCCATCAATGCAGCCTCACTATACCCAAGAATGCAGTCTCACTGTGCCCATAATTGCAGCCTCACTGTGCCCATCAATGCGGCCTCGCTGTACCCATAAATGAAGTCTCACTGTGCCCATAATCAGAGCCTCACTGTGCCCATAATCACAGCCTCACTGAGCCCATCAATGCAGCCTCACTGTAACCATGAATGAAGTCTCACTCTGCCCATAATTGCAGCCTCACTCTGCCCATAATTGCAGCCTCACTCTGCCCATAATTGCAGCCTCACTGTGCCCATAATCGCAGCCTCACTGTGCCCATCAATTCGGCCTCACTGTGCCCATCAGTGCGCTTCCCTTTACCCATGAATGAAGTCTCACTCTGCCCATAATTACAGCCTCACTGTGTCCATAATCGCAGCCTCACTGTGCCCATCAATACAGCCTCACTGTCCCCATAATCGCAGCCTCACTGTGCCCATCAATACAGCCTCACTGTCCCCATAATCGCAGCCTCACTGTGCCCATCAATGTGGCCTCACTGTACCCATGAATGAAGTCTCACTGTGCCCGTCATTGCGGCCTCACTGTGCCCGTCATTGCGGCCTCACTGTGCCCATCATTGCGGCCTCACTGTGCCCATAATCGCAGCCTCACTGTGCCCATAAATGCAGCCTCACTGTACCCATGAACACAGTCTCACTGTGCCCATCATCGAGGCCTCACTGTGCTCATAAGCTCAGCCTCACTGTGCCCATCAATGCAGCCTCACTGTACCCATGAATTCAGTCTCACTGTGCCCATAATCATGGCCTTACTGTGCCCATAATTGCAGTCTCACTCTGCCTATAATCGCAGCCCCACTGTGCCCACCAATGCAGCCTCACCGTCTCCATGACTGCAGCATCACTGTGCTTACCAATGCAGCCTCTCTGTGCACTGCCCATCAATGCAATCTCACTGTACCCATGAATGCAGTCTCATTGTGCTCATAAACACAGCCTCACTGGGCCCATAATCGCAGCCTCACTGTGCCCATCAATGCGGTCTCACTGTACCCATGAATGCAGTCTCACTGTGCCTATAATTGCTGCATCACTGTGCCTATAATTGCAGGATCATTGTGCCCATCAATGTGGCCTCACTGTGCCTATCATCACGGCCTCAGTATGCCCATCATCACAGCCTTACTGTGCCCATCAATGCAGTCTCACTGTGCCCATGAATGCAGCTTCGCTGTGACCATAATTGCAGCCTCACTGTGCCCATCAATGCACCCTCACTGTACCCATGAATGCAGTCTCACTGTGCCCATAACCGCAGTGTCATTCTGCCCATAATCGCAGCCTCACTGTGTCCATGAATGCAGCATCACTGTGCCCATCAATGCAGCCTCACTGTACCCATCAATGCAGCCTCTCTGTGCCCATAATTGCAGCCTCACTGTATCCATAATCACAGCCTCACTGTGCCCATCAATGCGTCTTCACTGTACCAATGAATACAGTCTCACTGTGACCATAATCACAGCCTCACTATTCCCATCAATGCAGCTTCACTGTGCCCATCAATATGGCCTCACTATACCCATGAATGCATTCTCACTGTGCCCATAATTGCAGCCTTGCTGTGCCCATCAATGTGGCCTCACTGTGCCCATAATTTCAGCCTCACTGTGCCTATTAATACGGTCTCACATTAGCCCATAATCGCAGCTTTACTTTGCCCATCATCGCAGCCTCACTGTGCCCATCAATGCAGCTTCACTGTACCCATGAATGCAATATCACTGTGCCCATAAGTGCACTCTCACTGTGCCCATATTTGCAGCCTCACTATGCCCATCAATGCACCCTCACTGTGCCCATCATCGCAGCCTCACTGTGCCCATCATCGCAGCCTCACTGTGCCCATAATCACAGCCTCACTGTGCCCATAATCGCAGCCTCACTGTGTCCATCAATGCAGCCTCACTGTGCCCATAATCGCAGCCTCACTGTGTCCATAATCATAGCCTCACTGTGCCCATCAATGTGGCCGCCTCATTGTACCCATGAATGCAGTCTCACTGTGCCCATGATCGCAGCCTCACTGTGCCCATGATCGTGGCCTCACTGTGCCCATGATCGTGGCCTCACTGTGCCCATGATCGCGGCCTCACTGTGCCCATCAATGCAGCCTCACTGTGCCCATCAATGCAGCCTCACTGTGCCCATCAATGCAGCCTCACTGTGCCCATAATCGCAGCCTCACTGTGCCCATAATTGCAGCCTCTCTGCACCCATCAATGTGGCCTCACTGTGCCCATGAATGCAGACTCACCATAGCCTGCCCTGAATTACACACAGCGTGCATCTCCCTCTGTATGTCATGGAGCTGGGTCTGTGAGTGTTGTCGGTGGCGCTGTAATAAGGCCCCACCCCCCTAGACCGGCTCGTGTGACCAGTGTTCCATCTACTATCACACAAGATGGTCTAGGGAGGCAGGACCTTGTTACAGCACCACTGACATTAGGAGTGAGGTGCTTTGGGGAGACCCCAAAGCACCCTTTCCCCCTTTTCCTGCGCCTACCAGATTGCATGCTCAGAAAAGGGTCTGGTATGGATTTTGGGGGCCCCCCACACCAATTCTTTTTTATTTTGGCGTGGGGTTCCCCTTAAAATCGATAACCAGACCGGAGGGGCCTGATATGTATTTTGGGGGTTGCCCCCATGCCATTTAAAAAAAACATTGGCACAGGGTTCCCCTTAAAATCCATACCAGACCTCTGAGGCGGTACCTGGTCACGTTATTCTACACCACTTCCGGTCCCTCTGGTTGTCGTTTGGAGCCGGTGGAACGCACGCCATCCATGGAGGTGGACGCGAGGTTGTCACAACACACCACTTGATATGACAAGCCAGCAGCCCCAGTGCTGGGACAGGCACTTTTAAATGTAAGGAGCCATTTGGCTACAATTTTATAATTTATTCTTGATAAACGTTATTATGCTATGGATGTTCTCCATTCTCTTTGTATATCACACATTTATCCTTGAGGAGAAAGGTTCTCAGATATCTCCAATCCCATCCATGTGAGCAGGCACTATCCTGCATAAGCGTTGTTTGATTAATTATTTTTTTAAATAAAGAAGTTAAATTTTTCTGGTAAGCAGATTACATATCCATTCACTTTGGGTGCTGACTTTTTAGGTTTGAAGGATCACTTATTAATTTGTTGGAAGATATCATCACAGTTGGAAATATTTCGTTGTTGGATTCACATGAACTCTGATTACTATCTTCAATCTGTTGTGACTATATTAATAACATTTTAATATTTTTTTTTCACAATTGGTGTTGAGATGGACTATTGAATATTTCATTTCATATTAATTGTCTACTAACCATAATATTAATATTTTGTTGTGTGAACACTTTAAGGTATTTGAAAATATATATTAGCATCACACTGTAGCGCCCCCTATCCCACTATATACGCAGCCATTAATGTCTAAACCACTGGCAACAAAAGTGAGTACACAGTGAAAATATCCAAATTGGGCCTAATTAGCTATTTTCCCTCCCCGGTGTCATGTGACTCGTTAGTGTTACAAGGTCTCAGGTAGAAATGGGTAGCAGATGTGTTAAATTTGGTGTTATCACTCTCACTCTCTCATACTGGTCACTGAAAGTTCAACATGGCACCTCATGGCAAAGAACTCTCTGAGGATCTGAAAAAAAGAATTGTTGCTCTACATAAAGATGGCCTAGGTTATAAGAAGATTGCCAAGACCCTGAAACTGAGCTGCAGCATGGTGTCCAAGACCATACAGCGGTTTAACAGGATAGGTTCCACTCAGAACAGGCCTTGCTATGGTCAACCAAAGAAGTTGAGTGCATGTGCTCAGCGTCATATCCAGAGGTTGTCTTTGAAAAATAGACGTATGAGTGCTGCCAGCATTGCTGCAGAAGTTGAAGGGGTGGGGTGTCAGCCTGTCAGTGCTCAAACCATACGCCGCATACTGCATCAAATTGGTCTGCATGGCTGTCATCCCAGAAGAAAGCCTCTTCTTACGATGATGCAAAAGAAAGCCCGCAAACAGTTTGCTGAAGACAAGCAGACGAATGCCTTGTGCACAAGATCGCACATTCCAACAACAAAATCCATGTTTTTTTTCTGACGGATGTTGGCTCAAACTTGCCTTGCATACACACGGTCACACAAAGTTGGTTGGAAATTGCGAACGTCAAGAACACGGTGATGTACAACGCGTACGATGACACTAGAAAAGGGAAGTTCAATACCAAGTGCGCTACCCTTTGGGCTCCTTCTGCTAATCTCGTGTTAGCAGAAGTTTGATGAGAGATGATTCGCGCTTTTCAGACTTGTGCTTTTCCGATCCTTACTGCTCTTCAGTTTGTGCTTGTGGGTTTGTATGTGGTTTTCAGTGCATGTAGTCAGTTCGCATTTGTTTTTCAGTGCATATTTTATAGTACGTATTTGAATTTGCAGTGCGTTCTTTTCAGCTCATTTCTGATTTTCAGCTCGCTCTTCTCAGGCCTTTCTGTTTTTCAGTGCGTTCTGTTAGTTCGTTCTGACCAGCTGACCATTTTGAAGCCATGTTGCGGTTATGTACTCATCGTAGAGTTTGTGCTGTGCAGGGGCTTGGTGTTGGGGTTCTTGCTTTGACCCAAGTTCAGTCCATGAACAGGGTGGGGAGGAGTTCATGGACAAAGAATTGGTTGCTCCAGTGTGACCAATTCTGTCACATGCCTTTGTTGCGGGAGATCCGTGAGAATAATCCTGATGATTTCAGGAATTAGCTCAGGATGACGGAACCCGTTTTTCACCATCTGCTGGCTTTGCTGTCCCCTTATATTACCAAGCAGGACACCTGCATGCGGCAAGCCATCACTCCTGAACAGAGGCTTGTCGCTACGTTGCAGTACTTGGCGATGGGGAGAAGTTTGCAGGACATCAAGTTTTCGACAGGCATCTCCCCCCAGGCTCTGTGGATCATTATTCCAGAGACCTGTTTTGCCATCATTCATGTCCTGCAGAAGGACTATATTAAGGTGAGATTTCTCCTTTAACATCACAGTATATGTATTTAATGGTTGCTAATGTATTGTATTTCTGTCATCATTCCCTAATTACCATGATTGTAACATGCTGTGAATGTCCCCTTTCTCCTCATGTATGCTTGAATTTTTTAAACTTCCTTTTTTGTCCTTGATGCATATTTGCCTTCACTAACCTCCCCAGCATGCTATCCTGGGCCCATACACACCTAACCTAGTCACTTAACAATGTATTTTGTCAGCTCCATAGTAGTGCTTTACCCTAAACACCCCCTAAAATGTGTTTAAATGTTATTTGTGTCTTGAAATTCATGCAGAGTGCCTGAGGCTTTTTTTGGGGGACCCAAAATCATTTGGAACCCTCCCTCCCCCCAACTGCTAAGTCAACCGATACCAATCCTCTATCCCATACACACTATAACTACCTCTATTGTGGTCATATTTCTGTATGAATTCACCAAAGCATGTAGTGCAAGGGCCTGACTGAATACTTTCAAATGGCACTGTTTAAGGTTTTGTTCTCCTATTATCTTGATAGGTAATTGCAGAATGTAAAAAAGTGCTTCAATTTGTACAGTGTGTATTCATATTTTTGTATTATGACACGTCTTACCTGTTTAGTGGGCTGCCAATAGTATAAGTAAAGGAGGGGCTGGCCAAAGTAACACATTATTGTGTATGTATTCAGCTCTCAATGAAGTGGAGACAGTTACCTGTCCAAAACATACCCCCCTAAAATTTTAACAATGGGCCATCAGAGGGGGTGAGGAATCTGATAAGTGTACTTTATATATTTGTCTTTAAATACTCCTTCAAATAAATGTTCTACTGATGTTGGCCAAGAATGTTTGTGTCTAACCTGCTTGCAGTGTTATGTGCAAAATGACTAATTGTTTCTTTCTTGTTTGACTCCACAGTTTCCTTCAATGCCACAGGAATGGCAGACTGTGGCTTCCTAATTTGCCCATTGTTGGGACTTTCCCAACTGCGGAGGGGCAATAGATGGGAAACACGTCCACATAGTCCCACCCCCCAACTTGGGGTCATACTATTATAATCACAAGGGGTTTAATAGTATAGTGATGTTGGCGGTGGTGTCGGCGACATATGATTTTCTCTATGTGGACTTGGGGAAAAATTGCCAGATGTCCCATGGTGGAGTCATCGCCTAGATGGAGTTTTACCGACGGCTCCAGAATGGCAGCTTGGGCTTGCCACCTCCAGAAGACAATGTGGAAGGACTCCCATTCGTCTTCGTTGCGGATGAAGCATTTGTGCTGGGGGACCATCTTATGCAGCCATTCCCTATGAGGACCCTCACCCCGGACCAGAGGGTTTTTAATTACCGGCTGGCCAGAGCCAGAAGAGTGGTGGAGACACCAATCCACATGGCAGAATATAAACTGAACCATATTATGCTTGCCTGCTGCATTCTGCACAATTTTCTAAGAAAAACTGCTACAAACTATATGGCCTTGGAACTGAGGCCGGATTTCCTGAAACTTCAACCCTGAGGGCACTTGAAGCTAGCCATCCTGGCTTGCCCCCCCCAAAGTACCCGAGAAGTGAGACAAAAATATCTGGAGTACTTTGCGAGTAGGGGGCCATTGATGTGCCACACAATCAAGAAACATTTTAACAATAAATATTTTTTGAATAAATTGAAAAAATATTTCCTTGTGTTTACTGCTTGTGTTTCTTTCTTTTGTGATTTTTTTGGTCGTTACGAAAATGGCGTGATTGTGGCAAATTAAAAAGCACTGTGGGAGTTATTTACTAAAGGAAAATCCACGTTGCACTCCAAGTGCACTGCAAAAGTGCACTTGAAACTGCAATGAAAGTGCACTTGTAGTGTAAAGTGAATTTGCCTTTAGTAAATATACCCCATTGCCACTGTAAACACCAACTTACTCCAAAAACTGCTTTTGAGCATTGAAAGAAGAAGCTACACATTGTTGAGTTGAAAACATTTTACTCAAAGCACATTCACATGTGCGTTAGAAAAAGGGTTTTTGAACAAACCAACATTTTTGGTGTATTACTTTTTTTGGTCACATTAGAAATATCCTTTTTTTGGGTCAACAGACGTTTCCAAACATAACATACACAACTCAGGAACTTACCAAGTTCAACTTTGATAAAGTGAAGGCAATATAAGACTTTAGTATGTCCAAACTGTGTATTGCCTTCATCAGATGGGGTGATGTCACCCCTGTAAAAGCCAAATTTTGAAGATGCACACAAATTGGGATTCAAAATGGGGATTTGCCTCCTGATCCCATGCCTAATGTAAACATGTCCTAGCTCCCATCATGGGGGATCAATGGAAGTGTTTTGGAGGTGCAACCCCTTCCTCTCGCCTACTTCAATTCAGTAAGTGGTTGCAGCCACAAAACGCATACATTGATATCCCATGATGGCTTCCAAATTTGGCTTTTTAAAATCTTTAAAACTTGTTTTTAAAGGCAAAAATACACAATAAAACGGTACAATTTTTGTGTGTTTTAGATTCTGCCTAAAACATCAATGATGTTCTTCATTTTTTGTTGAACATCATTGATGTTTTCCTTTATATTTTCTAAATCACGATTGTACCCTATTATCTCCCCGATGAGGATCTGGGCACTTTCACTGGTGAAATGTATTATAAATATGCAGGCATCCATCTATTACCTGAAGCTGTGGTCTCAGTCACTCTACTGTTGTTGTGACAATTTCACCCACTTCATAAATGTTTCCCTCCTCATCCTCTGCTTGTGGTTTGGGGATTTCCTTTTCTTTAGGAGGTGGGGGGTCCCTGGTGTCCTCAGATGTCCCAAGTCTTTTCTCCCCTATGTGAATTAAAAAAAGGTATACTTATCACACAGATATTTCAGGGTAGAAATAGAAATATGAAACATTGCTTGGAAGTGTCGTTGAATTGTCTGTTTTGGCAGAGTTCCAAACATTTTTTGTTCCTTTCTAAAGCTGGAATACTTCCCTCTTTTGTTAAAGTATCACACATGTAGAGACCCCTAGTATCCACTAGAGCACTTGTGTGGGACACCCTAAAAAGTTTGTTCTGGTGTCCCACACTAGTGCTCCTGCATCCAGATGTGTAATCTACTGAGTGTCCTCTCCTTACACTGAATCAAGTTTGCATTTTATATCTAGTACAAACTCATCTAGACAACAAACTTCTTTTAATACAAATAGGCCTGAACAAATGTAGTTAACCTGCATCTGCACAAAACATCTTATAAGCGGGCAAACAAACTATGTTTCCTATGATCGATTACTGTGCCCATGAACATGAAAGTTGCCATTTTAAACTGTACAACAGTAAAGAAAAGCACATGGAGCAGCATTAATAATAATAAGAAGTAATAATAGGAACACACAACAACTATTTACTTTTTTGAAGAACTCTCTTAATTCTTCTGTACAGATCGTGCTCCCTCAATTTGAGGTCTGACCATCGTTTCCTCAGCTGATCCTTGGATCGCCATACCCCAAAATTCCAGCACAGACTCTTCACAACTTTAGCCATGATCTTGGCCTTTCACACATTTGGGTTGGGGTAAGCTCCATACTTCCCATCATAGTCGGCCCTCTTCAAGATGTCCACCATCTCCACCATCTCTACAAAGGACATATTTGAGGCCTTAAATCCCCTCCGGGATCGGGCGTTCATGGCTTCCGGGCTTTTTCATTGCTGCTCTCCTCTGCATGCACCTGCTGTGTCTCCGCCATGTTTTCTACCCACTGTGCCTAAAGAGAAGGGGTGGGGAATAAACTAGAATGAACATCGGGGCCGGCAGAGTTTCATGCATGTGCAGTGTATATAAAGTGTAGCACACGTGCGTCATATGTATGATCCGTGAGCAGAGGACGGAGTATTGGAAACAACGATTGTTATAACGAAGGTACAATTTGAACTTGGTGCATCAGTGGCCTATACTGCTTCTAGATTGAGGCCTATATTGGGACAAGATTATGAGAGTTTAGCCTGACATTAGGGTTTGTCTTGTGTTGTGTCTTGCAGAGAAAATGGATGGGTTCAAAGACCACAGCTTTCTCCCAATCTTCATGGACAAGTACAGGGAGCTGCCCTGTCTGTGGCAGGTCAAACATCCACATTATAATAACAAAATAAAGAGGCAGGCAGCGATGGAGAAACTGCTGGAGTTGGTGAAGCCGCAGATCCCCATGGCAGACATCAACTATTTAAAAAAATTGGTGGCCTGAGGAGCACATATAATTGTGAGCGTACTAAGGTCCAGAAATCCGTGAGATCTGGAGCGGCAGCAGATGATGTTTATCCAGGCTGTGGTACTATGACAGACTGCATTTTCTGGCAGACCAGACTGAAGTCAGGGAATCCCTCTCAACCGTTCCTTCCACTATTCCTTACACGCTTCCTTCCACCCCAGCTGAGGCTTCTGATGCCCACCCTGGACATTCCAGCCAGGAAGAAGTGGAGGAGCCCAGCTTGAGCCAGGTATAGCATTGTTCAACATATTTCTTGTCGTAAAATAAATGATGGTACCGAGATGTTATTATTGATCACTAATTGCTGATTTAATAAAGTGTTTTACATATCAATAGACAAAAATGTTTGGGACAAGAATGAAAAATGCTGGGGTCAGAATGATAGTCTTTTCTATTTATTAACATTCAATTTGCAACAGTCATGAGCTTAAAATTGTGTGTGATTGATGAACCAAAAACTAAAACTATGTCCCTTTTTCATATACAGGAAAGCTTCAGCCAGGAGGAGGCTGTGGAATGTGGCAGCCAGGAGGCAGTGGGGGAATGTGGCAGCCAGGAAGTGGCGGGGGAATGTGGCAGCCAGGAGGTGGCGGGGGAAGTGGCAGCCAGGAGGTGGCCGGGCCCAGTAGGAGCCTCACACAATCTCAGGTCCCTCCCCTCCGCCTTCAAACCAAAAGGGCCAGGAAGGGGAGTAACATGGAGGAGCGCTCAGGCTGATTAGGGATGCTAATGAGGCCCTCAGAACCACCCCCACTCTCCTAGAGACCTTTGCGTTCATGACTGCATACAAAATGCAGCAAATGGAGGATGGCCAATGCCTCTTGTGTGAGGAAATTATGGTCATCACACAAAATAAAGGGTTGAGGGGCCAACTCACACCCAAAACCCACCTGTATGAGTTGGACCATCCTCCTCCTCTTCCACCTCCTGCCACTCTTCCAACACCACAGCCTGGAAGGAAGCATGTAAGGAAGACAAAAAAGTGATGACCTGGGTTCAGTCTGGTCTGACAAAAGATGCAGGCTGTTGTATGACCACAGCCTGGGGACATAGATGTCATCTGCTGCTGTTCCTGATCTCTTGGACTCCTAGATCGGATTGTGCTCACTATTATATTGTCTCCTCAGGCCACCAATTTTGGCTGGCAAATAATTGATGTATGCCCTGGGGTACAAAGGCTTCACCAATTTCAGCAGTTTCTCCAGCGTTGCCTTCCTCCTTTATTTTGTTATGACCCATAATAAATGGATTTTTTTTTAAGAAATACTTGCTTATGTGTTTTACTTCAAAAAAGGCAGTTTGTTTGTGAGTAGGCAGGTACATTTCCAAAACACAAGGTCAAATTAAAAGGGACACCAACACCAACCTCCTTGAGATTAAAAAATACAAGATAATAATGGTGTTGTGGTAACTTGACACACAAAATGAGACAAAATATTAGGGAGATCACTATAGAAAACAAACAAAATAGTAGATCTTGATAAAAATCAAATAAAAAAAACAAAAAAAAATATAAACATTATTATGGAGATCTGACGAAAAAATAAATAATATTATTCAGGAGATCACGAAAATATAATAAAGAAGTCAGTTTGTGAGAACTCTGTGTGAATATCAGCAGCAAAACAACTTCATTCTTTGTGCATTATAAAGAAGAAGAGAATGTGCTGCATTAAACTATTTAAAAAAAATCTGGTAGTTTTACCAGACTGAGCGCTTCCGTCTCGTAATTTATTCTGAGCATGCGTGGCACTTTGTGCGTCGGAATTGTGTACACACGATCAGAATTTACGCGATTGGATTTTGTTGTCGGAAAATTTGAGAACCAGACCTCAAATTTTGTGCGACGGAAATTCCGATGGAAAATGTCGGATGGAGCCTACACATGGTTGGAATTTTCGACAAAAGGCTCCCATCGAACATTTTCCGTCAGAAAATCCGACCATGTGTACGTGGCATTAGGACATGTATTACTGGAACCATGTCCTGTGGTCTGATGAGACCAAGATAAACTTATTTGGTTCAGATGGTGTCAAGCGTGTGTGGTGGCAACCAAGTGAGGAGTACAAAGACAAGTGTCAAGCATGGTGGTGGGAGTATCAATGGTCTGGGGCTGCATGAGTGCTGCCGGCACTGGGGAGCTACAGTTCATTGAGGGAACCATGAATGCCAACATGTACTGTGACATACTGAAGCAGAGCATGATCCCCTCCCTTCGGTGATGGGGCCGCAGGGCAGTATTTCAACATAAGGACCCCAAACACACCTTCAAGACGGCCACTGCCTTGCTAAAGAAGCTGAGGGTAAAGGTGATGGATCTGCCAAGCATGTCTGCAGACCTAAACCCTATTGAGCATCTGTGGGGCATCCTCAAACGGAAGGTGGAAGAGCGCAAAGTCTCTAACATTCACCAGCTCCATGATGTCATCATGGAGGAGTGAAAAAGGACTCCAGTGGCAACCTGTGAAGCTCTGGTGAACTCCATGCCCATTAGGGTTAGGGCAGTGCTGGAAAATAATGTTGGCCACACAAAATATTGACACGTTTGGGCCCGATTTGGACATTTTCACTTAGGGGTGTACTTACTTTTGGTGCTAGCAGTTTAGACATTAATGGCTGTGTGTTGAGTTATTTTGAGGGGACAGCAAGTTTACACTGTTATACAAGCTGTACACTCACTACTTTTACATTGTAGCAAAGTGTAATTTCTTCAGTGTTGTCACATGAAAAGATATAATAGAATATTTACAAAAATGTAGGGGTGCACTAACCTGCCTGCCTAATCTAGCTCAATATATCTCCGTCCACACACTATACATGGCCTCTATGTAAGCAGCTATATATAGTCTGGGGCATGGACTTCGTCCCCCTAAGCCACAATTGGCCGAAGGCACCCTGCCTTTGGCCAATTCTGTCTCTCTCAGCAGAGCACACTGTGATTGGCCAAAGTATGCAGGTCAGGTGCATGCTTTGGCCAATGATCATATAGCAACGCACTGCGATCTCGCCGAAAAGCGAATATTATGGGGTGTTTGCGGGAAATTTGAGCGCCGCAGAACTCCCCATAATAGTCGCTGTTCGGTGAACAGCTGAACACCCAATGTTCGCGTCGAACTTAAGTTTGACGTGAACATCGAGCTCATCCCTAGTGGAAAACAGTAGTTATTAAAGTAAGACTGTGGTACACATGCAAGAGCAGTCTAGCCAGAGAGCTTGGTTCTTTTAGAATTTGGGTTCATTTAGATTTGATTTTGCGAACATAAGCTTGAACTGTAGGTGTTGATTGAGAATCTGGTGAATTTATTGAAGAGAGGGCGAGGGGAGCTGTTTTTCCAGTTTTGTGCTATAGAGAGTCTGGATGCTATGAGGATGTGTGTGAGAATAGCATGGTATTGTATAGGCCAGGCTTCCAAGCCCAAACCCAGCAGAGCTAGCTGTGGTGTAATTGTTGTGAGTTTGCTAGTGATACTGGTAAAGAGGATTTGTACATTTTTCCAGAAGGAAGATAGCAACGGACAAGGCCATTAAATGTGCACTGATGATCTAATAGAGCCGCAGTTTCTCCAGCAGGCAGTAGAGTGAGAAGAGGATAATCGGGCTAGTTTTGTGGTGTGTGGTACCATTTATTTAGAAGCTTCTATTCCATTCCCCAGTGATAGGCACCTAGATAATTTCATGATAGGGTAGATTGCTTGATACCATGTCAATAAATCCACAAAACAGTTTAGGGTTCGTTCCTATTTTTCCAATAATGGTAGCTTCATGTGGGTCTGCATTGAGTTAAGCAATTTGTAGAATGATGTTCCCTTAGTAGGAGCATGAATAATGTCAGCGGTAAGGGGTTGATCTGACCAGAAGATAGATGTGGTGGTGATATCGGCTGTAGACCAGGAAGATCTGTGCAGAGAATTTGAAGATGAGGGAAGGCCGCCAAGGATTTTTTTCGATAGGCTTTTGGTTTGTTGGCATATAAATCCACATACTTTGACTGTTGCGTTTGTTGTCCTGAGGAAGGAGGGGGTCGGGTGATTTTGCATCCAGACAGCGGTGAGTAGGGACTTAGCGGGGTGTCTGAAGGATCCTTCTTCTATTTTTACCCAGTAAGGACAGGAGGTAGAGGACCACCAGTGTTTAGCTTGGTTTATATGGATGGCTTTGTAGTAGTTTTTGAGGTTGGGACACTCACTCCTGCTTTTGACATTGCAGTGCACATGGTGGAATGTTTTATTCTGGGGTGTTTATGGGTGTTTCAACACCCATAAAGGTGTTAAGAATGCATTGGAGTGTGTCAAGTTGCAAAGATAATATTGGAACCCGTAAAGTTCGGAACAAGTACAGTAGATAGGGCATGAGGGATATTTTAGTTAGTGCTATCTTGCCAGCCCAAGAAGCTCAGAGTGCAGAGAAGAGCAAAGGTCTTGCAACTTTTTGAGTAGGGCTTCATAATTTTATATGGAGAGTATTACTGAAGGGAACAGCTAATTGTATACATAAGTAAGTAAATAAGCATTGAGCATGGGGCCCATGGGAAAGAATACGAGCATGTAAGGTTGATTTTTGTAATTTAATTGAGGAAAGATTTAGAGCAATTATCTTTATACAGAGAAAATTGGCCAAAATGCATCAAAAGATCATAGAATGCTGAAAGGGACTTGAGGAGGTTTGTCATAACCACAATGACATTGTCAGCATACAACCCCAGCTTGTGGATGATACCTCCAACTTGTAAACCCAATATTAGTCAATGTAGTCTGATGGCCGCCGAAAGGAGTTCCATCACCAGGGTGAATATTAATGGTGATAGGGGACATCCCTGTCTTATGCCGTTAGTAATTGAAAAAGAGCTGGAGGTCAGGCCTGAAGTCCAGTCTTTAGCCGATAGGTGGGAATATAGTACCCGAGTACCTGTCTCCAGACAAATCAGAGTACCCGAGTACCTGTCTCCAGACCCATCAGAGTACAGCTGTGTAAATATGCAAATCCAAATTTTTGGAGGACTGATTTGAGGTAGGACTAGGGAACGCCTTCTCTGTTTCCAAAGAGAGGAGCAGAGAAGGTGTTTTGTGGAATTAAGCCCATTGTATGAGGTTAATGAACCTCCTAGTGCCGTCAGAGGCTTGCTGTCTTGGAATGAAGCCCACTTGATCTGAGTGTACTAGTGTGGGAACCCCTATGATATGCTTTATGAGCACACGCACATTAATAAACGTTACAGTCAGGATTAGAATTCTGTTGAAAAGCTTCCTGTAAATAGGTTGTAATTTTTTCTTGATATTGTCAGTGAGAAAGTAGAAATGTATTGTTATGTTACATAGTAGAGGGGTCCGCAATAAACTTCTCTTTTAATGTCACCATAATGGGGACATGGTCAGACCACGTGACTGAATGAATTTTAACTTGAAACACCTTATGCAGCAAGTCCAGAAAACACATGTCAATCATGCAGTATGATCTATGAGCTGTGGAGAGGAAGGCATGGTCCTTTTCAGTAGGGTGCAGGCGGTGCCAGGGATCATGGAGCTCTGCATTGTGCATAAAGGCTAAATGACTTCTCAAGGGGTTATTGGCTGTTAGGGCCGAATGCGAACACAAACACCAGTGCATTCTGCGCCCTGATTAGGCAAAGCTTTGCCCAATCAGGGTGTAGTATAGGCTGGCTGTTAAGTAACGGGGCCAGGAAGCTGGCTGCAGCATCCTTAACAACCGATGAGCTATAAACTGTAAATGGGTTTCCCCGCTGACAGCTGAATAATAAAAAAAAAAGTGTCAGTTTAAAAATAAAGAAAAAACTGTTTGGGTTCCCCCCTAGTCTATACCAGGCCCTTGGGGTCTGGTATGGATTTGGAGGGGAACCCCAAGCCAAAATGTAAAAAAGAAACGGTGTGGGGTCCCCCCAAAACCAATACCAAACACTTATCCGGGCATGCAGCCTGGAAGGTCAGGAAAGGGGGGGCGAGCGGGCTTTGTCTCCCCTCCTGAACCATACCAGACCACATGCCTTCAACATGGGGGGTGGGTGCCTCATCCCCACAGCCATGGCCGGTGTTTGTGGGGGTCTGCGGGCAGGGGGCTTATCAGAATCTGGAAGCCCACTCTAACAAGGGGGCCCCCAGATCCCAGCCCCCCTTGTAAATGAGTATCGGTACATAGTACCCCTACCCATTCACCAAAAAAGTGTACAAAAAGTAATTAAAACTAAAAGACAAGTTTTTGGCAAATCCTTTATTAAAAAATAAAAAAATAGTGTTCCTCGATATAAATCCACCATCAATCACGTCACCCGCAGGCCCAAATAATACAAATTGTAAAAAATGCCCTGCCTTCTTTGGCCTCCTGCCAAATGCCTCCTCTGCACGTTGACAGTTCTTATATAGGTAAGGGGCGGGGCCACCTTGCAATATCACCTGGTGGCCCCATCCCCTTGTAACATCAGCATGCACCAGTCTGTGATGTCAGAGGGGGCCGGTGCCACCGGGTGACGTAGCTAGGTTGCCATGTCCCTTACCTATATAAGAAATGTCTAAACATAGAGGAGGCATTCAGTGGGAGAATGTCCCAGAAGGCAGGAGTGGTTTTTAAAAATAATTTTTCAGGTCAACGGGCAGCGTGATTGACCATGGATTTACATCGAGGGACTCTATTTTTTTATAAAGAATTTGTAAAAAATTGCCTTTTATTTTTATTACTTTTTGTACACTTTTTTGGTGAATGGGTAGTACTATGTACCCAATACTCATTCACATGGGGGGGCGGGATCTGGGGGCCCCCCTTGTTAAAAAATCAAAATGGGGATAAGGTGGTTTGGGGCGGGGAGCAAAGCCCCCCTGCCCCAAATCACCCACCCCCCATGTTGAGGACCTGTGGTCTAGTATGGTTCAGGGGGGGCACTCGCTCGTCCCTCCCTTTCCTGACCTGCCAGGCTGCATGCCCGAATAAGGGTCTGGTATGGATTTTGGAGGGACCCCACAACACTTTTTTTTTACATTTTGGCATAGTGTTCACCTCCAAATCCATACCAGACCTGAAGGGTGCTAACCGGTACCCAGGCTTGATGCAGGAGCATAGTCTCAATAGCGTGGTTAAGGAAAATGGAAAGAAGCTCGATGGTGTATAATGTAAAACAAAAACAGTTTACATCAAGCAGCAAAAACAACATATAAGAAACATATGAGACATCTAACTGGGCAGCAAATGCCATACTTAACAGTTGGGGGTAACTTGCTCAAGCAAGCAGTCATCTCAAACCAGAGTGTAAAATGTACTAGCAATGAGGCACCAACACAGAATATATCTGATATATGGATTCAGAATCAATCTGTTCAACCTGCTACTGTTTCACAGATTGGAGAAATTTGTCCTGGCAGATAAATGAATGATTGTCTGCTGGGGGAAGGCAGGAGACTCCCTCTACGAAGCACTATGCTTTTGCATATATAGTGTTTTTTGCTATTTTTCAATCTATTATAGGCTTTATTCTGGATGGTTTGTACCTTTCCTATTGGCTTGTTTTGGGCTCTCATGCTGTATCCTCCTGGGTTTTTTTTTGCCCTGCCTTGCTGCGTTGTCTCCTTGCCCTAACCCTTGCTCCCTGTGGGTCTTCATTTACATTTAAAGGATCATTATACTGTGAAAGCATAGTTGTGTTATAAGTTCTGTAAGTTCTTTATTGCACATAACCATAATTGTTATATTTGTTATATGTGTAGGTCGTTTTACGGTTTATTTGAGGAAGTTAAGTGTCAACTTAAGGATTAGGTTAAGGTTAGAAAACCCAGACATTTTTTTCCCCCACAAACCCATTGCTGAACACTACCAGCATTAGATTCAAGTTTCTAAAACTTAATGTGCCACCACCTTACAATATACAGTAAGTCTAGTCTTCAAAGCATATCATATGGTATATGAATACAATCATTAATTTTAAAATATAACGTTGCAACCTGAATCTAACCATATTTAAATAACAGAATGCATTCAAATAGAGGTATATGAACCTACTATTAATGTGCCTGGAAAACGGAAGATCTTAGTTCGATGCAGAGAGAAAAGTAAACCCACAAATATGAAAACAGAAGATAATGTAACTATGGATCTCTAGGTATAACAAAGCAGCTGAAACACCGTGAGTTAAGTTTATCATTTTGTTATGCGGCTAATTATATTGCACAAATCCTTGGCAGCAGTCAGTGCTGTAATAGATGGTATTCGGCACGTTTTGTGAAAAAAATATTCTGCTTTTGATATGATTAATTGGAACACTGGTTATACAGATTAATTTTTGTAATTGCTTTTGTTTGCAGCATATTAGAAGCCGATGACTTATTTGTACCTTTTTATTATTTTGATAATATATTTAATATTTTATATTTATAGATATGTTACAAGACAGAACATGTGATATGTAATTTTTCACTAAAATACAGTAATTTGCATAAGTTTTTACCATCCTTAGACCTTTACACATTTTCTAGCTTTACAGCCTAAGTTCAAAATTAATTTAAATGTAATTTGTTGTTACTAGTTTGTTCCAAAGATTTTCACTTATTGAAGTGGTTTAAAAATTACACACTTTTTAAATTTATTTAGCAATCCTAAAAAGAAAAATCCTGAACTGTCTAAAGAAGCACAGTATGTTCAAAACAGGACTAGGTTATATAAAAAAAAATCACTGAATATCCCACACAGCACTATTAAATGCATTTCTACAATTAAGTAAAGACTAGAGCACAGTGCAACAGCAAATCTGCCTAGAATGTCATCCACGAAACAGAGATAATAGGTAAACAGGGCATTTGTCAGAGAAGCAGCGAGGAGGAAAATGGTAACTTTTAAAGGGGTTGCATAGATTTCCAGGTGAGATGCTCAAAACTATCCAGTGGATGACAATTAGCTTGACACTTTACAAAGCTGACCATTATGGAGGCGTGATGATATGAAAACCTTTGCTGAATAAATATATAAATTTAATTTAAAATACGATAAAATTAGAAAGTGAGAAAGGGTTCTCTGGTCTAATGAGGCTAAGCACAAGACACTACATGTGTCAGAAAGTAAACACGGCTTATCATCCTGAAATCACCATAACCTTGGTTGCCAAATTCAAGACATTTCTAGGAGAAACTCATTTCTGTCTGTAAGAGACCTGAAAGTAGAATTGAGGTTTACCTTTCAACAGGAAAAGTACCCTAAATACATGGCAAAAACAAAGTTTGAATAGTTTCAAACCAAGAACATAAATGTCTTGGAATTGCCCAGTTAAATCCCATAACTCAATCCAAATAAGAATCTGTGGAAAATCTTGGATAATTCTGTTCCAAGATATTTTCCATCCAACGTGACGGAAAGCTGACAGAAAGCTGACAGACAACCTGGAAGACTTGCAGCTGTTATTGGAGCCAAAGGTTTATCACTGGGAATGGACATTTTGCTAAAAGTAAACAAAGAAAAATAATGGTATACAATGCTGTGAAAAAGTACTTGCCCCCTTCCTGATTTTTTATTCTTTTGCATATTTCTCACACATAAAATGATTCAGATCATAAAACAAATTGTAATATTACACAAAGATAATCTGAGTAAATCCAAGCTGTAGTTTAATTATTATTAAGGGAAAAAAGCTGTTCAAACCTGCCTGGCCCTATGTGAAAAAGTAATTGCCCCCTCCCATGTTGAATCATGAATAAACTGTGATTAACCACAATTTTTTGGAAAGCTTAGTTAAATTTCACTTGCTACACCCCGGTCTGATTACTAACAGACCTGTTGAATCAATAAATCACATAAATAGAAGCTGTCTGACAAAGTGCAGCACACTAACAGATCACATAAAGCCACACATCATGCCACAATCCAAAAAAAATTCAAGAACAGATTAGAAACAAACATGTATCAGTCTAGAAAGGGTTTTAAAGACATTTCTAAGGCTTTGGAACTCCAGGGAACCATGGGGAGTCATTATCCACAAATGGAGATAACTTGGAACAGTGTTGAACCTTCCCAGTTGTTGCCGGCCTACAAAAATTATTCCAAGAGCATGACAATGACTCATCCAGGTCATAAAAGAACCCAGAACAACATCTAAAGAACTGCAGGCCTCACTTGCCTCAGGTAAGATCAGTGTTTATGATTCAACAATAAGAAAGAGACTGGGTGAAAATGGCATCCATGGGAGAGCTCCAAGGCCAAAGCCACTGCTGACCAAAAAGAACACAAAGGCTCATCTCACATTTACCAAAAACATCTTGATTATCCCCAAGACTTTTAGGCAAATATTCGGTGGACTGATGAAACAAAAAAATAATTTTTTGGAAGGTGTGGGTCCCGTTACATCTGGCATAAAACTATACAGCATTTCATAACAAGAACATCATACCAACAGTCAGACATGGTGGTGGTAGCATGATGGTCTTGGGCTGCTTTGCAGCTTCAGGACCTGGACGACTTACCATAATTAATGGAACCATGAATTCTGAGCTCTACCAGAAAATTGTAAAGGAGATTGCCCGGCCATTAGTTTGTGACCTCATGCTCAAGTGCACTTGGGTTATGCAGCAGGACAATGATCCGAAACACAACAGCAGTCCACCTCCAAATGGTTCAAACAAATTTGGGTTTTGTGTTTCAATATTTTTATTGAATTTTCAAAGTTTTAACAAACATACATTATATCAAACATACATTAGTTACACACAGTACTTGAGTTTGAGTTCCATTTCCTTACTATATTTCATAGTTATATATTTAAGTTTAATGTATGCAAAGTAGAATGCTGTTTAGGCAATGTATTCAAAATGGAGTATAGTATTAGTTGACTTTATGTTTTTCAGTCCATGTTTTCCAGTGGCTGTCAAATGTTTTACATGTTAAAGAGTTGATAGCCAGTAGGCGTTTTCGAAGGTATGATTTCTGTTGACTAGTGTAATCACCTCAGACGTGTTGATGGCCAAGGTGTTTTTCCAGTTACGAAGGATAAGAGTACGGGTTGCTAATAATATGTGTGTGGTGACTGCTCTACATTCTGGTGGAAATCTTTCTATCCCAATGTTAAGGATTACTAATGCAGGGTTTGGTGATACTAAAATCCCTGTAGTTGACGAGATTCATTTAAAAGTTTCGTTCCAGAGGCTGGTTATGCTCGGGCATTCCCATAGTGTGTGTAGTAGATTGCCTATTTATCCACAATTTTTCCAACACATGGGAGATGTGTCTGGGAAAAAGGTGGCAAGTCTATATGGCATATAGTGCCATCTGTTGGTGATTTTAAGTGTAATTTCCCAGTGATTCACACAGTGTGAGGTTTTTCGTATTGCCTTGAAAGCATGTGTCCATTGTTCATCAGGGAATGTAGTGCCCAGCTATTTTTCCCACTTCCTAATGGCAGCTGTCTTACTAAAAATGTGTTTGTCTGAAGGTTATAGAATAATGATATACCTTTATCAGACTGATGCGGCGTACACACGAGCGGACTTTTCCACCGGACTCCATAGGCGTCAAATGCCTTTTCTGCGTCTATAGATAGCAGGGAAGGTGTTCTTGTTTTACCAGAATGGTGAATAATATTAACAATACAGCAGCATCCGAGGTTTGTCTCCCCCTCACGAATCCCATCTGGTTGAGATTAATGAGAGAAGGAATGATATCTGTCAGCCGCTTTCACGTAAATCTTGATGTCTGAGTTGAGAAGGGATATTGGCCTGAAATTGGCTGGAGTGGTGGGATCTTTCCCTGGTTTGGGTAAGGTGACAATGTGGGCTCTCAGCATCTCCTGAGGGAATGAGGTAGATTCCTCCGCTTTGTTAAAGATTATTTGCATGTGTGAGGCTAGGATTCCTTTGAATGTTTTGTAGTTTTCATTTCCGAAACCATCTGGACCCAGTGCCTTGCCATTAGGTAGAGTTGTTGTGATTTTATCTATTTCTTGGGCTGAAAATGGAGAATTCAGCTGCCGTCAGCAGCGGAAGATTTATCTTCTGTAGGAATTGTTGTATGTTGGCTATGGTTGTGGAGTGGATTCGTCCTTATTTAGGTTGTAAAGCGCACCATAATAATCTGCAAATTGGTTCACTATTTCCTGTGGATTGGTAATTTTGTGGTGAATGGTGCTGTGTGTCAAATATGCTATTCTGGTTTTTGTGCGGGCAGCCTTGATTCTACTAGCTAGGTATTTCCCTGCCCTATTTGCATCAGCATATGAATTTAATTTTAGTCTTCTAAGATGTTTATCGTATTTTTGTGGGAGAAGCTCCCGCAGGGATACTCTGAGTTTAGAGAGTGTGTTTGTCATAGCTGCTGTTGGTGAGATTTTGTTATGGGTTTACATTTTTTGTATGTCTGATATTATGTTTAGTTTAATGGAGTGTTGTTTGTTTCTTTTCATTAGCTCCCAGCTGTATTAGTATGCCTCTTATGTATGCTTTATGTGAATTCCATAAAGTGAATTGGTCTATCGTAGGTGTGCAATTGATACTGAAGAAATCTTGGAGATGCTGAGAGATCACGGAGAATGTTTGGGGTTCTTGTAATAGCCTAGCATTGCATCACCAGATGGGAGGTGAGGAAGAGACACATTGTTCAACAATGGACAATGATATTGCAGCATGGTCTGACCAAGTTATATCATGTGATAGCGAAATTTGGCTGCACACAGAGCACACAGCCAAATCTCCTGTTTCTAATCATAATAACAATTTCGTCTAATGATATAAATGCATCTCACATTTTGATCATATGTCTTTCCTCTGGTGTGGTGTGTGCCTCATGCTCACAAATAATCACATCCTCATGCTTCCAGTTCCAAAAAACACACTGCAGCCAGCCTGCCTCAGCTGTCTGAGTGAGCCACTTTATTGGTATATCCATAGGAAGTCCCAAAGCTTGAGGGTTCGGCCTCCAACAGCCAAACACACCTCTTACAAAGCTTGTGACCTCACAGGATATGACCTCACAGGATGTAAGTGACCATATAAGGATTTAACAACAGAACACAAAACAACCACCAATTACTACAGGACATGATACAATATACTAAATGATGATGACTAAAGTTCTTCGTGGATGGGATATAACCTGCAGGTGTATGTCATGGCACCCCAAACATGTTGATCAGGCATACCAGGGGTGACAACAGCAAACCACCGCTAAACCGATAATGTCTTTGCAGAGTGGACGCATCCCCACCAGACGATCGTTCTGTGCATTGCACAGGGGCCCTTTTGCTGGCGGACATGCCCTCTCTCCACAAACACCTCTCTTCAAACACCAGGAAGTTTTCTACTACCTAACAGGTCTCAACCAGTGTCGGTCTGCCCCAGTCAGCTCTTTAGAGTGGGCTGCGATTGAACACACACTGGGAAACTTATGACAATACATTAATATAAAATTTTCCACAACAGTCCCTCCTCTTGTCATATGATCACATGTGTCCCTCGATGAATCCTGATCTTCTTCTTAGTCCATAAAAAGTAAAAACACGGCTTGACATGTAGACTTTGTTGGAGATGACGTGGTGAGCTGTAGTAATTGCCGGTCGGTCTGGGATCCTCTGTGTCTTGTACGTGGGTCGGGCTTCGGGGCATCTCATCAGAGAAGATGTGCTCCTCTGCTCAGGCTCTGGTCACGCGTCCAATCAGGCAACAGGGGCACCTCATCATGGCATATAGAAGGAATAGAAACAAAAACAACATGAGTATATATACCCCTACTTCCTTCACTATGATCCGCTGCAAGATAAAAATTAAATCTCCAACGATTCCCAACCCCTTAAAAAGGATTCCAACCTTCACTATCTATAGCTCTGGCTTTGCCTTGCAGGGATCTAAACCTTATCCATATGGGCCTGAACTTTGTCACTACTATCCCCGATCCAGATATAACAATCTTTACTTATGAATTCTCAGAAACCCCCCTTGGACTGTGGGAACTTCCTTGTAGCTTCAACAGTTACATGAAACATCCCATCCTAAAATGGATGAGAAATTGTTCAAGCGTTTCATAAGCTCAAGCCCCCACCGTGTACAAGCAATTCCCTTCCAGCTGTCCCTGCTATTCTTACCTTCTCTCGCGCCATCAGATCCTCACGATCGGCCGCGACATAAGATGCTGGGACGAGTTTCATCAGCACACATGAACCTCTTGCCGACCATAGTCACATGCCGACCATAGTCACATGGTAGAGAACAAAAGGAAGTAGCAGACAAAAACCATTTTCCTGCCAAAACCAAAAATTTCACCCTAAAAATTTACACATTTGAGATACTAAATGAACGCTTAGACAAACATTTAAAAGTGTTAAAGCCCCCACCGTGTACAAGCAATTCCCTTCCAGCTGTCCCTGCTATTCTTACCTTCTCTCGCGCCATCAGATCCTCATGATCGGCCGCGACATAAGATGCTGGGACGAGTTTCATCAGCACACATGAACCTCTTGCCTTAGGGGAATTACCTTGTAAGCTGTAGATCCACATTAATACCAAACTACAGTTGAAGCACACTTGTGGGCTACCTAGTTATCCCGATACCAAAGCTGGCAAGAACCAGAGCTATTGTTAAAATTATAATTAATTTTACCCTCTAGAAATGTTTTGTTAAGTTCTATTGACAGATGTCTGTTTGGATTTTACTAGTCTGTCAAAACTCCTCACATCAATATGAATGTCACATATAGCATGTACCGCCGTCATCGCTGGGGCACTAGTAGACCCGACCATGTGTCCTGTTCTCTTTCTTAGATAGTTGGGATGCTTTTCATCATTACCCTTGCCAAAATGTATTGAACAAAAAATATAAATTAATGAAGATACTTCTCTACTCTTTGTGGTTGATCAGCTTCTTGCAGTGGCTGGCGTGGTCTCATCCCTCAAGCTTCTTTATAATGACCCAGTCACCTGGTTGGAAAGAATGTAAACTGGTTATTGTGTCAGGATGGACTCGTGAACCCCGTGGTGGACCTTTTGAAGTTCATGTTACAGTGATTGCACCCACCCCATCAGCTGAAAATGTAGGTGACAGCTAATGAGGAAAGTACAATTCTGTTTTTGGTTGACCTTCAAACAAACCTCATATGACAATAACCCAGACATCGGGACTGTGGTCGCTGCATAACCTGTGCGTGGCTTACCATCTGGGGTGTAATACCTGGAACCAGTGACAAAAAGGTTCTTAGCATCTGGGATGGGAGCCTACTTCACCAGACTGCTGCTTGCTGATTCAAATTCTATCAAAGAAAGACAGTCTTGGCACAAACTTGGTTAGAATTAGGGCGGTTAGTATTGTTGGTTTGAAAATGTGTTATTCTCACCACTATCATCCCCCTTTTCTTCCTCCTCATTACAAACTGGAGGAAGACATGCAGGGTTTAGAATGGTGCAGAATAAAACAGTGAAATAGCCTATGATACTTTTACCTTCTTATACACCTGTACACACACTTCCGGAAACTCTTTGGACCTGAAAAGATACTTATAAACAAAGGTTATTACTCTATCCTTCAAAGAATGGTAAGCAATACAACATTCATGTACAATGGTAAATTGTCACTGACATTCCACAAAACCGATAATAACTAAACCCTCTGTAAATCTTACTTTCACGTTTTTTTTTTTTTTTTCCTAAAATACAACAGCCGCGACACGCAAGAGGGCTGTCGCGGTAGGTTCAAACATCTTGTTACCACATACAAACAATGAAACAAAGACAAACATTTAGATACAAATGTGGGGGGGGATATTTCATAGTTCCCAAAAACGAAAAATGAAAAAGAATAAAAACGACCAGATGGACTGATGCCTTCACTCTTTTAGCGATAGAAAAAGAATACAATTTGAAAGGCACGAGAGCATTTCAAAATCTTTGCATGGACCAGCCACACAAAGTTCAAAAACAGGCCTGTGTATTTTTAATCACACAAACGTGTACTACGCATCCATCAACTCACTCAACATTACAGATTTCTGAAGCCGCAGTCGCGCAACATCAACTCCAGAGGGATACCCAAAATAGTATCCTTGGACCACCTATGTCAATCTTTCTGGGGTTTAATGGCCTTTTTCCTCAGAACTAGACTCCACATGCTCTTGTGCATCCATCTAACTGTGGGAAGCCTCGCATTCCTTCCCTTGCACGGAATGCCATTGCCCATGGCGATTCAAATCGGCTTATTGTCTTATCCCTGCGTCCAGGGAAAACCCTTGCACCCATTTCGGAGACCACCACCCGGTGTCTTCTTACACGGTGGATTGACAGACTACAAATTAGTCACTCAACTAGAAACACTAAAACGAGGCATCAACTCTATGGCTTGTTGTCCCAACATGTTTGGCACAGAACTACAGAGTACCACTCTTTTAACAACCAACTATTAACTATGCCAAATGATTCCCCAACAACCACAGATCAACCCCCGGATTATGTCTCAACCCCTCACAGTGTATGCATACACAAGCGCATTGCGCTGTACGACCGTACACTGCATCGCCAGACAAATCTACACAGAGCACTTTTGCCTGCTTTTTTTACAAAACACTGCGGCTTCTCTCTGTACCTAGATATTACAACAATGACATGGATGCCTCCTGTTTGCTCTCTACCCAAAACTGTATTACAGTATAAACCTTAATTTAATTTAAAAATAAAAATGATTTTGTCCTTCCAAACTTCCAAAAGACAACAAGCCCCTCCCACCAACTTCCTGTTGCACACCTGAGTAGGAAGAGGGAGGAGGAGGGGAAGCCTCAAATAGATTCATATTTTGTCTATCAAGACATTAGAAATCTTCACTAGAAACATAAACTTCTTTAAAACAATTGGAATTAAATTTAAAACACTTTCAAACACCAGTATTTTCCCATTGTCCTTCCGAGTACAAATCTCATTTGCTTGTGTGATACTCCATGCTCCCCCCCACCAACTTCCTGTTGATACATAAAATGCTGCATGCCCAGCTCTAAAACCCCTCAAACTGGCTTAGCTTAAAGCGATAGAAGCCTTAAAACAATGAATTGCCCTCTGAGAAACTCCCAAAACATTAAACAATTAAAATAACACACACAGCTGTGTACCAAATCTCAGTTTGTAACTTAAAGCACATGGCTTTGCACACACAAAGGAATACACAATGGAGCAGCTTCCCATGTAGGAAGGCTCACAGGTCTTCAAAATGGCCGCCGATGCACATGGTGACCACAACAAAAGCCAGACCACAACAAAATGGTGCATTTTCCCGCCAAAACTGAAATTCAATACCAAGATGGATAAACATTTCAAAGTTCACACACAAAGGAAAAGAAAATGGCCGACCATAGTCACATGGTAGAGAACAAAAGGAAGTAGCAGACAAAAACCATTTTCCTGCCAAAACCAAAAATTTCACCCTAAAAATGTACACATTTGAGATACTAAATGAACGCTTAGACAAACATTTAAAAGTGTTAAAGTTACGAAAAAGCACAACTTAGGAACACATAGTAGATGAAATCTGGACCACAGCAAGATGGGCGATGAAAAAAAGACCACATTAAAAAAAAAAAAAAACACAAGCACACGGCTGCCACATACCATCTCCTCTCAAACTCAGTTCACATCAGCTTTCACAGGAACAAGACATTGAGAGATACAAGCAGTGATGCCTTCATGTTTTTTTCATAACCATCAAAGTCCACTAACCATCTGTGTCTTGAGTCAATCAAACACTTTACAAAACTCATGTAATCTACTTGTCCCATACATAAGTAATAATTACAATTCATCCATTTCTCACATACATTACAAACTTGTTACACAGCATCAGTCACACACACATAGTCTCCTTACACAAAGATTTGAGATACAAATCACACACACACGCAGTCTCCTTACACAAAGATTTGAGATACAAATCGCACACACATGCAGGCATACACACACACAGGCACACACCAGACATATGATCAAACTTCCAGCATTATTTCAAAAGACGAAAAATGTGTTCTTTTGCAGAGCAGAGGCTCCCCAACACATCGGAAAGAAATGTCCTAGACTGGGATTCCGTTCTCCCCCCTTTTCTCACCGATGTGGACGGGGGTTCTGTCTGCTTCATAAAGTACCTGGCCCACCATTCTGATAGCGAAATTTGGCTGCACACAGAACACACAGCCAAATCTCCTGTTTCTAATCATAATAACAATTTTGTCTAATGATATAAATGCATCTCACCTTTTGATCATATGTCTTTCCTCTGGTGTAGCTCATCCTCTCGTGTGTGCCTCATGCTCACAAATAATCACATCCACATGCTTCCAGTTCCAAAAAACACACTGCAGCCAGCCTGCCTCAGCTGTCTGAGTGAACCACTTTATTAGCATATCCATAGGAAGTCCCAAAGCTTGAGGGTTCGGCCTCCAACAGCCAAACACACCTCTTACAAAGCTTGTGACCTCACAGGATATGACCTCACAGGATGTAAGTGACCATATAAGGATTTAACAACAGAACACAAAACAACCACCAATTACTACAGGACATGATACAATATACTAAATGATGATGACTAAAGTTCCTCGTGGATGGGATATTACCTGCAGGTGTATGTCATGGCACCCCAAACATGTTGATCAGGAATACCAGGGGTGACAAGAGCAAACCACCGCTAAACTGATAATGTCTTTGCAGAGTGAATGCATCCCCACCAGACGATCGTTCTGTGCATTGCACAGGGGCCCTTTTGCTGGCGGACATGCCCTCTCTCCGCAAACACCTCTCTCCAAACACCAGGAAGTTTTCCACTACCTAACAGGTCTCAACCAGCGTCGGTCTGCCCCAGTCAGCTCTTTAGAGCGGGCTGCGATTGAACACACACTGGGAGACTTATGACAATACATTAATATAAAATTTTCCACAACACATGTATCCATGTGGCACAGATACGTTGCAGGAGCCACTGATCTAAGAGAAACATATCTGTGCGTGAATATGAACAATGCCTAGTAGAAAAAAAAGTGTAGTTTCTTTCGTTGGCATGGACGTATCTCCATGCATTGAACAGTTCCTGGGTGTGCAGAAGATGAAGGGTTATAGGTCTGTTGGTATCTATAGTGGGATCTGCAATAAGGTTAAAGTTACCTCCAACGATAAGGCTTATGTACTGCAAAGATTTGTTTTTTTTAGTACTTTCTTCAGAAAACGAATTTGGTGGTTCTTTGGGGTGTACACTATGACTATCGTGTATGGTTTAACGTTAATGTCCACAGTGACTATAAGGAACCTGCCCCCTTCATCTGTGTAGGACTCTTTGAGTTGGAATGATAAAGAGCTCCTTAATGCCAGCATCACACCTCCTTTTTTGCTGTCAGGCGTGCATGCCAAAAATACGTGTGGATACTCTATGCGTACATGTTGGCGCTTTTTGTGTCTGAAAGTTAGTCTCCTGTACACTGCTCTTTGTTTAAGGGCCTCTTTCCACATCGAGAATCTTTTGGCTGGGTGATTCAGACCTCTTGCATTAATAGATAGGCAAGTGATGGTCATTTATAGTGTTGGGAAGTGTGATGGCTGGTAGCGTAGAATAGGTACTCACTGTGGCCATGGATTCTTGCAGCAGAGTCCTCTGTGGGTTGATGTGAAGTTTCAGCATCTGATAACAGTTCCAAATGGCTAGAATTGCTGTGTGTAAAAAATAAGTAACAGAAAGAACAAAAAAAACAGAACGTGGAAAAAAAGAACTGTGGGTTAGTAAAAAAGGATCTTAGAACTGATCCATGTGCAGACATTGCTGCGTAACGTAGAACGGGTGATAGGAGACTAAACAGTAGACTCCCGTTACCGGAGAAATATGTGGTCATCTTTGTAGATTAATCATAAGCTGCCACCAGCATGTTTCTTGTTGGCGCGCTTATACGACACCACCTGCCATTCAGTTTGAAGCGACTGCAGCTGCTATGTAGAGGTGGATGATACGGCCTGGTCTGGAAGTATCCCCCATTGGCGTAGGACTGCTATACCTTCTTTCATCGTTGTAATGGATTTTGTGGTTCCATTGTGAGAGACTGTTGCAGGGTACTTCCACATGTGTAGAATTTTGTGGTTTCGTAGGGCTTTTGTGATTGTCGCCAGGTTACTGCGTCTTTGCAGCGTGTGCCTAGAAAGATCTGGTAGCAAGAGGACATCAGTGTACTGTGGAGGAATAGAGTCTTGCTTACGTGCTGCCTGGAGAATCTGTTCCTTTACATGGTAGAAGGGGACCCTTAGAAGTATGTCTCTTGGATTACCTTCTGGAAGGAAGGATGGCTTGGGGATCCTATGAATCCCTTCCACTATAAGGTCCTGTGTGATCAGCTCAGGAACCAGAGTGGAAAGCAAAGCATGGACGTATTGCAGGAGTTGAGTGACTGGGACTGACTCTGGGACCCCCAGCAACTTTATGTTGTTCCTTCTACTTCTGTCCTCAAGGTCAGCGACCTTGTCCTTCAGCAATGCTATGTCCTCTCCCTGGGCCGTATGAGCGTCCACCATAGTATTGTATGTGGAAGCATAGGGATCCATCTGGTGTTCTACCTGGTCCACTCTGACCCCTAAAGCCTGTACTTCCTTGTGATACTGATTAATCCCTTTTACCATGTCAGCTTGAAGGTAAGATCTGAGTGAAAGTAGCATCTCTTTTAACATGGTATCAGATATGGGCCTATTTGCGGTTGGGAAGTCCGCTATGGTGTCAGTCAGATGAGCTTCTTGTGGGGTATTGTGTCTTTGTGGCCCGCTTACTTCCATGTCAGTTGTATCATGTGGCCTATCAGGGGAGGTCATCCTCGGTTTTGATTTAGCCGGTCTTCTTGTTGACGGGCTGGAGGTGCCTGAGGAGGACACGCTGTGTATGTGGGCTTATGCAGACTGCGTGGGGGGCCCACGCGTCCATTGTTGTTGATCGCGGCCCTGTCCTCAGGCCATTGCGTGTGGGGGCTGCCGCCATTTTGCTGAAGCCCACAGGACTTCAGTGTGAAGAAGTTGGGCATTTTGTTCGGTTGCGGCGGTTTCTTTCGACGCCGCGGCATTCCCGAGTTGTTTGGCAGTCTTGTGGGGATGATTGTGGCTGTGAGAAGGCTCGGTGTGTTCTGATGTCTGTGGATTTCTCCGGTGGCCGAATGGAGCTCCTAGTTCAGGTGTCCATCTTGGAGCTCGGTCGCCATGCCCAAAATTTGGGTTTTGGATTGGCCTTGTCAAAGCCCGGACTTAAATCCAATTGAGATGCTATATCATGACCTTACATGTGGCTCAATTAAAACAATTAAAAAAAAAAGAGTGGGCCAAAACTGCTCCACAGCAATGTGAAAGACTCATTGCCAGTTATCGCAAATGTTTCATTGCAGTTGTTGCCACCAAGGGTGGCACAACCAGTTATTAGGTTTAGGGGGGAATTACTTTTTCACATAAAGCCAGACAGGTTTGGACAGCTTTTTTTTGCCTTAATGAATGAAACCATCATTTAAAAACTGCATTTTGTATTTACTTGGGTTATCTTTGTGTAATAATAAAATTTGATCAATGATCTGAGTCCTTTAAGTGTTACAAATATGCAAAAAAAAAAAATCAGAAACGGGCAAATACTTTTTCACAGCGATGTATATCCCAAAACACACAATCAGGACAACATTCCACACAAATCACATGTAATCTCTACCACCGAGACTTACAGAAGTACCATATAAGAAACAAAAAGAGGCCTGTAACCCATATAAAAGTATATTTCAAAAGGCATAAACATAGAACAGTTATTATCAGTACCATAATAATATGCGTTACAAACAACCTCAATAACACCAGTGGTAAGACTAGGTCCCCAGTATAAATAACATGTTCATAACATACACAAACTACTAATAATTCCGCGTACACATGACCGGACTTTCCGGCAGAAAAGGTCAGATGGAATAATTTCATAGGCTATTCTGATCATGTGTGGGCTTCAATGGACTTTTTCTTTGGAAAATTCTGATGGACCTAGAAATAGAACATGTTTTAAATCTTTCCGATGGAATCAATTCCTATCGGGAAAACCGATCATCTGCTATTGGCTACTGGCTAGTTAACTTTCTTTTTCTAGTCCCGTCGCACGTGTTGTACGTCACCGCGTTCTAAACGACTGGACTTTGGTGTGATCGTGTGTACGCAAGTTTGTTTCATCGGAAATCCGTCAGAACTCCGTCAGAAAAACCGTCAGAGTTTATTCGTGTGTACGCGGCATTAGGGTTTGCAACTGAGTATTTATGACTTGCTTCTCTGTTTTGAAAATAAAGCTCATTTCAATAATGCAGACTAAAACCTCCTTGTTCCATGTATCTCAGCTACAAATAACTTTGCAGTGAGTTGTGTATCTCAGCATTGGAATAAGGTGTGCATAACCAGGGATACAGATGCCAGCCCAGGGACAAACAGCCAAGGATCACACAGTTTATTACATTTATGAGTGGCACCCCTATGTTGAAAGATGAAGCATTCTTTCTAAGGAATGGTGTTAACATTGGTTTGCCACCCCTCCAATGTAGGAGAATGTGGGGCTATCCACTTTAGAGTGGTAAGCTTACAGGCAAGAAAAAAGTAGTCTGGATACCAGGGCCCTAATTTACAGATGATATGCTAACTCATCTAGGTAACCCAAGATACAAAAGGGAACAAAAGCAATCTGTTTTTGAAACACTCTGTCTAGTACTGCTTGCCAGTACCTAAATAGCTTGGGACAATTTCAGGGCATATGTATCAGATCTGCTGGAACTCACTGGTACCTATGACAGTCTGGGCTGTTTCTCCTATGTCACTGAAAAATTTTCAGTGGAGTACAGTATGTTCTGTGTAGTATAAACCATTAGGATAATCTCTGCTTGGGTGACAGGCATACCATTAGGATTTGTTCCAGAATACTGATTGAAATGTTTCCTGTTAAGATACTTATGTCGCCCTCCCAAACCTGCCCTGCCTGGAATAGGGAGGTTGGTTATATAATTAGCCAGACGTAGAGTATAAAGACTGGAAATAAGGCCCTTTTTGACAGTCACAGTCTGCCTGTATAGTCTGAAATTTTTAATGATAGCTTGGGAAAATAATTGATGGATGTCCTTTACTTTTGCCTGATAATAATAGTCAAATCCATCAAATATGCTCAGTTCTGCTAGGTGAGAGTTATCCCATAGCAGAGCCAACAAGGAATAGTCATCATATTACAAAGTTGTATATGGTTAAAAAGTTGTATATGGTGGAGAGCTGTGGAGATCTGTAAAAAATGTTCACCTCCAGTTGTGCAATAAGGGGGTATCTGGCCATCCAGGTTATTATTATTATTATTATTATTATTATTATTATTATACAGGATTTATATAGCGCCGACAGTTTACGCAGCGCTTTACAACATTAGGGCAGACAGTACAAGTGCAATACAATTCAATACAGGAGGAAGCACAGGGCCCTGCTCGTTAGAGCTTACAATCTAGGAGGGAGGGTCAAGTTATACAAAAGGGTAATAGCTGTGGGGGATGAGCTAATGGAGAAAATAGTGCAGTTGTTATATGGAGGCAGGATAGGCTTCTCTGAAGAGGAAAGTTTTCAGGGATCGCCTAAAAGTGGATAAATTTGGAGACAGTCTGACAGATTGGGGTAGGGAATTCCAGAGGATGGGCGAGGCTCGGGAGAAGTCCTGGAGGCGGATATGGGAGGAGGTGATGAGGGAACTAGAGAGCAGGAGGTCTTGGGAGGAACGGAGATGGCGATTAGGTTGGTATTTTGAGACTAGGCTAGTGATGTAGCTGGGGGCAGAGTTGTGGATGGCTTTGTAACTTATTGTTAGTATTTTGAATTTAATTCTTTGGGCGAGTGGTAGCCAATGGAGGGATTGGCAGAGAGGGATAGTAGACACTGAGGGGTTTGTAAGGTGGATGAGTCTGGCAGCAGCATTCATGATGGACTGAAGGGGGGATAGTCTATTTAAAGGTAAGCCAATGAGGAGGGAGTTGCAGTAGTCAAGGCGAGAGATAACCAGGGAGTGAATCAGGAGCTTTGTGGTTTCATTGGTTAGAAAGGGACGTAGTTTAGAGATGTTGCGGAGGTTGAGGCGGCAAGCTTTGGAAAGTGATTGGATGTGGGGCTGAAAGGAGAGTTCAGAATCTAGGATAACACCTAGCACCCTGACATGTGGGGACGGGTGGATGGTTTTGCCATTGCTCTTGACAGAGAAGTCAGGGGAAGAGGCACGTGAGGGAGGAAATATTATAAGATCGGTTTTGGACAAGTAGAGTTTGAGGAAGTGATGTGACATCCATACAGATATGTCTGTTAGTAAGTTAGTGATGCATGAGGAGACTGATGGAGTGAGTTGAGGGGTGGAGAGATAGATTTGTGTGTCATCAGCATAGAAATGATATTGAAAGCCGTGAGAGGCTATCAGCTGACCCAGGGAAGAGGTGTAGATTGAAAATAAAAGAGGTCCAAGAACAGAACCTTGGGGGACCCCGACATGAGAAGGGAAGAGGAGTGGAGGAAGTAGAATTGTAAGTGACACTGAAGGTGCGTTGGGATAGGTAGGATGAGAGCCACTGAAGAGCACAGTCATGGAGACCGAGGGAGTAAAGTTTTTTGAGGAGGGGGTGGTCAACCGTGTCAAAGGCAGCTGAAAGATCCAGAAGTAGGAGTACAGAATAGTGTCCGTTGGTTTTAGCAGTTAGTAGGTCATTTGTGAGTTTTAAAAGAGCAGTTTCTGTGGAGTGTTGAGGGCGAAATCCAGATTGAAGGGGATCAAGAAGGTTGTTTTTAATGAGGTGGTCACTTAGTTGGTTGTAAACCAGGCGTTCAAGGAGTTTAGAGGAAAAGGGGAGCAAGGAGATTGGGCGTAGGTTGTTAAGATTGGTAGGGTCCAAGGACGGCTTTTTGAGTATGGGGGTGACCAGTGCATGTTTTAGAGCATCGGGGAAGATGCCAGAGGTGAGGGAGAGATTGAAGATGTGGGTTAGAGAGTGTAGGATGGGGTCAGAGGGTGACCATAGCATTTGAGAGGGAATAGGGTCCAGGGGACAGGTGGTTAGGTGGGCGATAAAAAAGGAGTTTAGCAACTTCATCTGTAGTAGTAGATTTGAATAGGGGGAGTGTCAGTTGTACCTGTTGACATGGGGTCTTAGCTGGGGGAGATACCTGTAGAATGGAGATTTCATATCAATCTTGTTTTTGAAGTGATTAGCGATTTCCTGGGCAGTGAGTAAGTCAATTATAGTAGAATGGCTTGGATTGGGTCATTTCTGTGTATGATTCCCCAGCCAGTAAAATGCTGAAGCCGAGTGGCTATAAATCACAGCTTAAAATCAGGTGCTACTCCCCTTCTGTCTTTTGGTAATTATAGGATAGGGAGCTTGATCCTGGGGCTCTTTCCCTTCCACATTAGGATCCTGTAAAGGGAATACATTTTACAGAACCATGAATGAGCAATGCACACCAGCGCCTTATGGAACACATGTAAAACTCGGAGGGGGGCCCAGATCATCTTAACTAGGTTGGCTCTTACCAAAATTGAGGAAGTTTTTCCAACACTTTTTTTGTTTAAATTTGTATAAAATGGGGTAGATTGTTTTTCAAGTGATCCTCAACCGTGGGATGAATTATTATGTCTAAATATTTGAAATACTTTACAATTTTATTTTGGCCTGAACAAGAAGGCAGAGCTTCTTGTTCTAACTATTGGGGTTTTTCCAAAGTTAAATATTTAAATTATTGTGATATGAATACTTAAACCACACCATTTTCATGTGTCAGAATTACTGCAGACAGGTAAATAATGCAGTGGTTGATAAAAGATGTACAATATTAATGAGATAGTCCACATCTCTTCTGAACAGTGGAATAATTATAGGAGTAGCATCATACATTTAGTAGCTCCTGTGGGTCCAGGGGCTGGAAGTAGGTCCCATTAGGAAGGCTGTTGGTGCAATTTAAACTGTGAAATCTACAGCAGAAAGATGTGGAATCATCAGGATCACTGGTCACAGAATCTGTTGCTTTATCTATTATGTCTAGTTGTCTTGGCAGTGTACATTTATTTCCTCAGAACTTCTACTGCAGCCCAGGCACTCAATTTTTTTTTTTTATTCTTATTTTTGGCAAGGGAAAAGCAAGACGATATATTAAGATGAGTTAGAACTGTACATACAGCAATGCCGCGTACACACGATTGGTAATGCCGCCAGCAAAACTCCAATGAGAGCTTTTTGTTGGAAAATGCGACCGGGTGTATGCTCCATCGGTCTTTGCTAGTGGAATTCCAGCCAGCAAAAGATTGAGAGCATGTTCTCTGTTTTTCGGTTGGGAAAAGTTCCTATCCGAAAATGTGTTTGTCTGTATGCAATTCGGAAGCGCAAAAAATCACGCATGCTCGGAAACAATTTGACGCATGCTGGGAAGCATTGAACTTCATTTTCTTGGCTCGTCATAGTGTTGTACGTCACCGCATTCTTGACAGTCGAAAGTTTAGAGAACTTTTGTGTGACCGTGTGTATGCAAGGCAAGCTTGAGCGGAATTCCATCGGAGAAAACATTCAATTTTTTTCTGACAGAAATTCCGATCGTGTGTATGCAGCATCACAGTACTATGAATTCCTACATCAACAGATGTCACATGTGCATGTCATACAGTAAAGACTACAGAACATATCATGTCATTACTGATCCCATTCTGTAAATGCTATAATCCTGCTGAGTTAAGGCCTCTAATATTATAAGAGCATATTTTCATATTTCAAAGTCCGAGAGGGTACCCAAGAAAGAAAAGAAAAAAAAAAAAAAAGGGGGGGGGGAATTTGGGGGGGGGGAAGCACACACTCACACCCAACACCCGAACTACCCTAAAACTATTGACTTATATAAAGTCTGTCTTACTAACTAAAGTAAGTTCCCTATAGGGGGGTCACCGGACACCGGCGTCCAAGATCGGCCGCTCTATCGGTGGCGCATGCTGTGTTTAAGCTTTGATTTACTATTATTTTATTTCGCCTACTCCCATCTCCCTCCCCTTTATTCATTTATCTTATCCTCGCCCTAAGCCAGCAGAGAGGGAAAACAGGAGAGCACAGATGGGGGTGCACGGGGGGGAGGTCTCTCATCTATAAAACCTGCATCTCATGTATGTCTATATTCCCCTCAAAAAAAAAAATAAATAAATAAATATATTTTTTTTTTAATAATTGGGGGGGACTTCAACTTTGTCTTAGATAAGGAGAAGGATACTACAGCACCCCCACTAATACAGGTGGGTAGGGAGAAAAAAAGTTTTTTAGATATGATGGTAAAATATCAGTTGTTTGATATTTGCAGGGTATTACACCCAACCGAAAAAGATTTCACATTTCACTCAAAAGTTCATGGGACATACCATAGATTAGATTTTTTCTTGATAAATCAGATGGGAATAGAAGTAACCTTATCCACTGAGATAGGTAGCTTGTTATGGTCAGATCACGCACCAGTATTCTTGGTACTGGACATATTTAAGAGTAAAAATAGTAGGGGAAACTGGAAACTTAATGATAATTTGTTATATGATGAAAAATGTGTGACAGAGATTAGAAAGGTGATAACAGACTTCATATATGATCATATAAAAGACACTACATCTTTGCCGAACCAGTGGGAAGCATTAAAATGTGTAATTTGAAGGTTTTTTTATAAAACCTGGGGCAAGACTGAAGAAAATAAAAGGTAATAGAATGACTCAATTACTAAAAGAAATACCCAAAATAGAAACCCAACATAAACAAAATCCAACACGTGAAAAATTAATTGAATTAACGGATATGAAAACAGAATTAAAAAAACTGATAAACGAGCAAAGTTTACGAATAAGGGATAGTAATCGCTCTTTATATTACCAGCAGGGTAATAAACCAGGTAAACTTCTTGCTAGAGCTCTGCGCCATCGGGGCAACGTAGCGCCCATTGTTAAAAGTCAGATAAAGGAGATATGAGATATGATCCAAAAGAAATATTAAAAGAGTTTCAGATTTTTTATACGAAACTATATAATGTACCTAACGATAACATAAACATCGACCCGGAGGGATTCCAACAAAGTGTGTATCAATACGTTAGAGAAACTGCACTCCCGGTACTAGCACCAACAGAAACGTCACAACTAGATCAGGATTTTTCGGAGACAGAGATACAAAAAGCCATCGATGCATTAGTACCTGGGAAAAGCCCAGAACCGGACGGTTTTATTCCAAGATTCTATAAAACATTTAAAGAAGAACTTATCCCTATTATGAAGCGGACTTTTAATGCAGTATCTACATCAGTGCCTTTTGTCCCACAAAGTATGCAGGCGTATATATATCACTCATACCCAAACCAGAGAAGGATCATACATTATGCGGAAATTATAGACCAATCTCACTAACAAATATTGATCTAAGATTGTCCTTCTAAATAATCGCCAATAGACTTGCCCCTATAATGCCTGCATACATACATACATCTAGATCAGGTAGGTTTTGTAAGGGGCAGAGAGGCAAGAGATAACACCCTAAAAACACTCAAATTAGTAGAACATGCACAGAGGGGTTCCATCCCATCCTGTTTTTTGGCAATTGATGCTGAGAAAGCTTTTGACAGGGTGGGATGGAACTTCCTTAGAGAGTACAATGGGGACTGGGCCCTATACTCATGGATAAAATAATGGCCTTATGTCGGAATCCAACGGCTAGGATAAGGGCAAACGGTGATCTTTCGGAGGTAGTCCCTGTATCGAACGGAACCCGACAGGGCTGTCCACTATCCCCATTGTTATACATACTAGTGATGGAGCATTTATTAATAGCAGTTCGAGAAAATAAAGACATACAAGGAATCAAAGTGGGAGACATAGAGTACAAGATGTCAGTATATGCAGATGACATTCTGTTATATATCTCAAATCCCTTGATATCATTACCAAATCTAATATCTGAATTTAAAAGATTTGGGGTACTAAGCAATTTCAAGGTAAACTATAATAAATCTGAAGCTCTAAATATTAATCTACCAAACATTATGGTGGAACTCCTTAAAAATGATTTCTCTTTTAAATGGCAGGTGAACGCAATTAAATATTTAGGTACCTATATCCCTACCGACCTTGGAAAACTGCAGGAATATAATTATGTCCCGATGGTGCAGAAAACTATGAGAATGTTACAACAATATGAAAAAGGAATGTTCTCCTGGATGGGTAGAATAAGTATAGTAAAAATGGATATATTACCCAAAATACTCTATGTTTTACATGCAATACCCATTTTTCCCTCAACAATTATCGTTAAAAAATTGCATAGTTTAATAGGAAAATTTATCTGGGGAGGCAGGACCCCCAGAATTAATAGAACAGTGCTAAATAAAAATAAAAGAGATGGGGGCCTTGCCCTTCTGGATATAGATTTGTACCTTAGAGCAATATTGGTAACTAAACTAAAATAGTGGATTGGTTCCACAACAGAGATAATAAACAGTGGGTGAAGCTAGAAGAAGAGATTACGGCTCTAAAATTAAAATCACTACCTTGGATTAGAAGAGAGCAAAGACCGCCGGATGGAGAAATGCCCTCTCTAGTGGTGTCAACACTAAAAGTATGGGATAGTATGATAAAGAGAGGGATAGGAGCTACCAGTAGAGGCCCTATGACCCCACTATTTAGTAATCCAGAATTTCCACTGGCACTTGAAGCCAAAACATTTCTTAAATGGAAGAGATGTGAAGATACTAGGATAGTGGAGACAATGGTAGGGAATAGACTTCTTCCATTGGATAGGTTGGGCGTAGAACACAAAACAAAATGGATGCAGTATGGATTGCTCCAACGGTATATTACATCTTTAAGTCAGAGTCAGTAATAAATAGGCCTCTGACAGGTCTAGAAAATTTTTTTTTGCAAGAACATAGACCAACCCATGTCCTATCTAAGATATATAAATATTTGAATTCAGAAAATAAAGAGCTGGAATTACCCTACATTAGGAAATGGGAACTAGAAATAGGGATGGAAATCCCCAGGGAAAGGTAGAAAAAGGCAATCATAGCAACCCATAAACTCTCAATATCCGCTAAACGTCAAGAAAGGAATTATAAAATCTTAGATGGTATAGGTGTCCCGTGGACTTACATTAAATGAACCCTGATAATGAGGATACCTGTTGGAGGTGTCATGCAGCTCAGGGTACAATGTCACATATTTGGTACTATTGAAATTCAACCATTCTGGCAAAGAATATTTGAGATATACAGAGATATGACCGGGACTGATTTATACCCTGGAATACAGATAGCAGTATTATCTATGATCCCAGGATCGGTGAAAAAAATAAAAAAGGGAATTTTGAAATATTTTTTGACAGCGGCTCGAACCATTATAGCAAGAAAATGGAAGAGCACATATATGCCTTCAGTAGTGGAGTGGGAATGTGAAATGGCGGAGATGCATGCCCTGGAGGAAAGAATGGTGATAGAAGAAGGGTGTAGGGAACAATTATTAAATATATGGACTAAATGGGAAAAGTTCAGAGTCTCTTCAAAGTTTCCGAGGAAGGCATAGAACTTCTATTTATCATAGTGGGAGGTGAGGTCCCCAAGAATTTTTTTTTTTTTCTCTTCTCTCCTTTTATTGTTGTCGTATGGTTTGTCGGTATGAATGGGTATGAATGAGTTGCAAGTGGGGGTGGGTTTAAATTATGGAATGTACATCCTTGAATAAATTATGTAGTTCAAAGGAAATAGAGAATTGAATAATGGTCTTGATAAAGAACTATAAAATTGTTTCATGTTATGGATGTGTATATGTATTATAAAGTATTGTTAAAAACGTTTTGATAAATAAAGATTGTAAAAAAAAAAAAAAACATGTAAAATTGTAGTAGGCTCCTTAAGGCATCACTAGCATAAACTGTAAATAAAACATGTGTAGAATTGTAGGAACCTTATACCACCTGGACAAGTTTTTAAATACCGATTCTTAGGTGTTTGCTCTGGATGATCTATGAGGAGAGTATAGGATTTTATCTAATTGGTCATTTGAGATTGGCTTCCAGGATCTCTTTCCCATTTGAGAATATACTGTGGAGTATAATTTGTAGGTGGTTCGTAAGTCTGTATGAGTAAGAAAAGGCATGGTTCAATGGGGAAGGGTCAGGGCAGATGTTCTCAAATGGGGTAGGTGACATAACTAATTCCTGGAGTTTGGGTAATGAAAGGAGAAAATGCCTGACTTGGCTTGCTCTCCACAATGACAAAGGAGTCAATTATGCCACTCTGATTTTAAAGTGATATTAAAGGTTCTATTTAAAAAAAAATAACAAACATGTCATACTTACCTGCTCTGTGCAAACCAAGCCCTAAACCTCCTCTTCTCGAGTCTCCCACTGGCGCTTCAGGTCCCTCCCTCCTGCTGAGTGCCCCATAGCAATTAGCTTTATATGGGGGCTCCCAAGCCACTGTGTGTCCATTTTAAGCACAAGCATGGCTTGGACCCACCCCCGCTCTCTCCTCATTTGCTTACTAGCTGTAATTGACAGTAGTGGGAGCATATGGCTACCGTTGATGTCTTAACCAACGAGGAGGGAGAGACCCAGGAAAGCTGAGCCTCTAGTGCACATCACTGGAATGATATGGGGCTCAGGTAAATTTTAGGGGGCAGGGAGCACTGTTGCACAAAGAAGGTTTTTTACCTTCACGCATAATGCTGAAGGTAAAAAACCTTGAGCCTATACAACCACTTTAACCCTTTATGCCTAAAGTTGTTTTCCTGAGGCTATAGAAATGTCTGGAGTAGCTCCTTTTGCAACAGTTAACATTTCCAATTACCACAGAGAAAGAAAGGCTGCTGAGGGGTCACATCAAAATTTTACTATGGGTTCTATGATATTTTGTAACACACCTGCTTCCAAATAAACACATTCCAGCTCCTCCCCTGTCATGGCTACAATATAGGAAGATTGTCCCCACTGTTCAGCATTAGGGATGAGCCGAACACCCCCCCGGTTTGGTTCGCACCAGAACCTGCGAACGGACCGAAAATTTGCACGAACTTTATAACCCCATTGAAGTCTATGGGACTCGAACGTTCAAAATCAAAAGTGCTAATTTTAAAGGCTAATTTGCATAGTATTGTCCTAAAAAGGATTTGGGGACCCAGGTCCTGCCCCAAGGGACATGTATCAATGCAAAAAAAATTTTAAAAATGGCCGTTTTTTCGGGAGCGGTGATTTTAATGATGCTTAAAGTGAAAAAAAAAGTGAAATATTCCTTTAAATATCGTACCTGGGGGTGTCTATAGTATGCCTGTAAAGTGGTGCGTGTTTCCCGTGCTTAGAACAGTCCCTGCACAAAATGACATTTTTAAAGTAATAAAAGTCCATTTAAAACTGTTTACGGCTTTATTGTAATGTCTGGTCCCGGTAGTGAGACAAACGGCATGGTTACCCCCCCAGTCCATTACCAGGCTCTTTGGGTCTTGTATGGATATTAAGGGGAACCCCGCACCCAAATTAAAAAAAGGAAAGGCGTGGGGCCCCAGGCCCTCTGAACAGCAGTATACAGGTGGTGCAAACAAGACAGGGACTGTAGGTTTGTTGTTAAGTAGAATCTGTTTGTAATTTTGAACTGGTACATTTTTAAAGTGTAGCTCCAGCCAAAAAATCTATTTTTAAGCTTTTTGGAAAACATAGGGAAGGGTTATCACCTCTGTGACATTTGTTTTGCTGTCTGTGCACCTCTTCAGAAGATTTTACCTCACTTTCTGTCCCAATCACAAATGTTTTTTGACAATTTGGGGTTTTTAGTGAAACAAGGATTGGTGATAAAGCATCAGTGGAGAGGAGACACGTTTTCCCATATTAACTCTTACAGGAGAGAATTTCCCTTCCTAGGGGTAGATTTTATCTCACTTCCTGTTGTCTCCTTCCGTTTGCAAGTAGGAGTCGTTTGTAAGTTGGATGTTTGAAAGTAGGGGCCTGCCCTATATACTCTGCAGAAATTGCGGCCTTAGGTGTTGGTGTTGCCACAACACTGTAAGCCCTCACAGTTACTCCTGGTGGGCGCAGGAATGGGCTCTGCTGTGAAATATTAGATGAAGAATTGTAATTACATGCCCTTGTTGAACAGGGTCAGAAAAATTGGGCCTTTGGTGGTGGTGGTAGTGGTGCTGGTGCCACAACACTGTAAGTCCTCACAGTTACTCTTGGTGGGTGCAGAAACGGGCCCTGCTGTGAAATATTAGATGAAGAATTGTAATTACATGCACCTGTTGAACAGGGGCAAAAAAATTGGGCCTGTGGTAGTGGTGTTGCCACAACATTGTAAGTCCTCACAGTTACTCTTGGTGGGTGCAGAAACGGGCCCTGCTGTGAAATATTAGATCAAGAATTGTAATTACATGCACCTGTTGAACAGGGGCAGAAAAATTGGGCCTTTGGTGGTGGTGCTGGTGCCACAACACTGTAAGTCCTCACCGGTACTCTTGGTGGGCACAGAAACGGGCCCTGCTGTGAAATATTAGATCAAGAATTGTAATTACATGTCCCTGTTGAACAGGGGCAGAAAAATTGGGCCTTAGGCACTGGTGCCACAACACTGCAACCCCTCACAGATACTCTAGTTGGAGCGCAGGAATGAGCCCTGCTGCAAAGTATTGCATCAAAAATTGTAATTACACACCCGTTAAATGGGCTGAAAAATTGGGCCTTAGCCACTGGTGGCGGTGCCCAGAACCAAAAATATTCTTACAAGCTATCAGCATGATCATTGAGGAGGAAGAGGATAGTCACTCAGCATAACAGGATAGTCACTCAGCATCAGCATAGGCAGTCTTGAAGGGATCTGACATTTAAAAAAAAACTATTCGGTTACATCAGCATCAGGTGCTTGGTAGCTGGTGGTGATCCAAGACTGATTCATTTTTATGAAGGTCAGTTGATCGACCGAGTCGGTGGACAGGCGCACCCTGTGATCGGTTACAAAACCTCCAGCAGCACTGAATGTTCGTTCCGAAAGAGCGCTGGATGCAAGACAGGCCAGTAGCTCAATTGCATACTGTGCAAGCTCTGGCCAGTGATCCATCCTCAAGACCCAGTAACCCAGAGGATTTTCGGTGGGAAAGGTGTCCAAGTCAGATCTTGCCCCTAGGTATTCCTGCACCATGAAAAACAGACGCTGGCGATGGTTGCTGGAACCGATCATACCTTGGGGCTGCAGACTAAAAAATTGTCTGAAGGCATCGGTCAGACGGCCACCTTCTCCACCGCTCCTTCTTTGACTGACCGAAGCCTCAGCAACACGTTGTCCAGGAACAGGAGTTTGTAACCTCCCAGTCTCTGGGAACGCGTTGCACAGACCTTTCTGCAAGGCCTCCCGAAGATGTTTCATCCTCTGCTCCCTCTGCGACGGCAAGATAAGGTCCACAACCTTACCCTTGTAACGCGGATCAGGGAGGGTTGCCAGCCAGTATTGATCCCTTGATACCACAAATACGAGGATACTTCCGCAGGCTTTGCAGGATCAAGGAGGCCATGCAGCGTACGTTTGCTGAGGCATTCGGTCCGGAGTCCTCTGGTTCACTAAGGACGACATGATACGCAGCCACCTCCTCCCAGCCAGCCATGTACAAGTCCATGTGTTTCTTGGGACTGTAAATGATCCCTTAAAGACTGCTGCTGATGCTGAGTGCCAGGCTCCACCTCCATGCTGACACAATCTCCTCTTTCTCCTCTTCCTCCTCATCCTCCTCCTGTGTGATCGACGGGCATGCAGGAACACTGTCTGGATAAAGGGGGCCTTGAGAGCTAAGGAAGTCCTTCTCTTCCTGCCTCTATTCTGCCTCAAGTGCCCTGTCCATTATTCCACGCAGCGTGTGCTCCAACAGGTGGACAAGGAGGACAGTGTCACTGATGCATGCACTGTCACTGCTCACCATCCTCGTGGCCTCCTCAAATGGTGACAGGACAGTGCACGCATCCCTGATCATGGCCCACTGGCGTGGGGAAAAAAAAACAAAGCTCCCCTGACCCTCTCCTGGTGCCATAGTCACACAGGTACTCATTGATGGCCTTCTGCTGCGTGTACAGCCACTGCAGCATGGCCAACGTTGAGTTCCACCTGGTGGGCATGTCACAGATTAGGCGGTTCTTGGGCAGGTTAAATTCCTTTTGGAGGTCAGCCAGCTGAGCACTGGCATTAAATGACCTGCAGAAATGCACACAGACTTTCCTGGCCTGCCTCAGGACATCCTGTAAGCCCGGGTACCTGCCCAAGAACCGCTGCACTACCAAGTTAAGGA